>NC_053495.1:113505714-113828214 GCF_905171775.1 Rana temporaria
TTTTTCCTAAAATACGTTAAATTTTCTATGTGTTTGGTTTGGGGGTCACCTGGGAAATGTTTGCTAGTTGATAATGAAAATGCACTTAGTTACACTTAGTAAAGAACTCCAAGCAACACAAGCAAGACATAACAAGTTTATAAAAAAGATTCTGATTTATTTTTGTGAAAGATAAAATTATGGCAAATTTGCTTGAGATGGTATTGCCCCCCTACCCATGAAATAGTCCATGTATTTGTCCCGGACTTCACGGGCACTCTGGGGGGGCAGTCCTGTGTGGCCAGCTTCAAGGCCCGCCAAAGTTTCTGATGGAGCCAAAAGTTGTGCCTCAGGCCCAACCAGGGCCATATAATTTGGAGATTGTCTCCGCAAAAAATTATGGAGAATGCAGCATGCAAAAATAATAGTATTCCACTTATATTCCGCCATGTGGAGAGAGGTGAGGAAAAGGCGGAACCGGCTGGCCATGATGCCGAAAGCGTTCTCAACCACTCTGCGTGCTCGGCCCAGCCGGAAATTAAAGACACTCCTCTCTGGGGTGAGGGTGCGCTGAGGGAATGGCCTCATAAGATGGGGTCCCAGGGCAAACGCTTCATCAGCCAGGAAAACAAATGGCAGGCCTTCTACATTCTGGTCATCCGGTGGCAATGACAGATCATCATCCTGAAGGCGAATCGCAAACTCCGTCTGCCTGAAGGCTCCCCCATCCGATATCCGTCCATTCATCCCGACATCCACAAAAAGGAATTCATACTGTGCTGACACCACCGCCATCAGCACAATACTGTTGAACCCCTTATAGTTAAAGAACTGGGATCCCGAACGGGGTGGAGGCACGATGCGGACGTGCTTCCCGTCGATGGCTCCCCCGCAGTTGGGGAAGTTCCATCGGGTCTGGAAGTCCAAAGCCACAGACTGCCACTCCTGTGGTGTGGACGGAAGCTGGGGAAGAAAAAATGCTAAAATTAGCCACATAACCTTGCAAGCAGATTAGACAAAGACATTATAAGCATTATAACATTTCTGGGAACTAGCATATTATATCTAAATATATTTAGACAATTAACACATTAAACACCCCCTCTGATGTGCCAGTGCCCAAGTTTGGGGGAGGGCTAGATGAGTTTGGGAGTACAAAAAAATATAATTTGGATTATTGGTGAAAATAGACTTTACAACACATTTTGGAGGGGAGGGCTAGATGAGTTTGGGAGTACAAAAATAATATAATTAGGATTATTGGTGAACATAGACTTTACAACACATTTTGGAGGGGAGGGCTAGATGAGTTTGGGAGTACAAAAATAATATAATTAGGATTATTGGTGAACATAGACTTTACAACACATTTTGGAGGGGAGGGCTAGATGAGTTTGGGAGTACAAAAATAATATAATTAGGATTATTGGTGAACATAGACTTTACAACACATTTTGGAGGGGAGGGCTAGATGAGTTTGGGAGTACAAAAATAATATAATTAGGATTATTGGTGAACATAGACTTTACAACACATTTTGGAGGGGAGGGGGGGGGACATTACAATGGATATAACACAATACATTGGGAAGTGACTAGATTAGGTAGGTTGGGGCCCAGGATAGCATGCTGGGGAGGTAAGTGATGGGAAATATGCATGTAGGCCAAAAAAGGGGCATCAAAGTTTACAGCATGCATGGGGGCAAAGGGGACATTCACAGCATATTCCAGACATGGTAATTAGGGAAGGAGGAGATAACTACAAGACATTAGCATACATTATAGACATAAAATGCGATATTAAAGGAGAAAACTTACCCTCATATATTCCTCCTGCAGAACCTGGATGATGGCAGAGCAGGTGTCAGGAATGATGAGGCCCAGAGCCTGGGGGGAGATGCCCGTCGAGAACTTTAAGTCCTGAAGGCTTCTCCCAGTTGCCAGATAACGGAGGGTGGCAACTAGCCTCTGCTCAGCACTGATGGCTTCCCGCATAACGGTGTCCTGCCTGGTAATATAGGGGGACACCAAAGCCAACAGGTGCTGAAAGACGGGATCAGACATCCTCAGGAAATTCCTGTAATCAACAGGATTATTTTCCTGAAGCTCCCGCAGCAAAGGCATGTGAGAGAATTGGTTCCTACGGAGCAACCAATTCTTGGTCCATGAACGCGTCCTCCTCCTGTTCATGAACTCCTCATCGTCTAGGTCATAAACAAACAGACCTACACACAGAAGATGCTTAGCACGAAGTCGGCGACGACTAGGTGCCTGCAACATGGCTACAAGGCTAGTTACGAACGACAAATCAGAATTGCACTAAACAGACCGCAGTGAAGAACAGCAAGACCTATGAAGAACGACCCTGACAATGAAAAACGCGGGGACAGGACCGCAATGTAAAACAATACGACCTGACCGCACGTCTCGATTGCCTAGATACGACCCCCACAAGTACAAACTGAACGGCAGAGATCAATCTGAAAGCACAGACTGAAAAGCACGAATCGTCACTCACCAAACTTTTACTAACACGCGTAAACACGGAATCAGCAAAAGGAGCCCCAAGGGTGGCGCCAACAAAATCAAACCTCCCCTTTATAGTCGCGTCATACGTCGTGAGCGTCATCGCGCCGGAGAACGACCAGATTTTGGTATGTTACGTGTGTACGCAAAGCAAGCCTGCCGAGCTTCTCGACAAGTTCAACAAGGAACTCGACGAGGAACTCGACGGGCTTGGCACGTCGAGTTTCTCTGTCGTGTGTACGAGGCCTCAGAGTATCTATGCGGCTGATTCATAGAATCAGTTACGCATAGACAGCCCTAAGATCCGACAGGTGTAATTGTTTTACACTGTCGGATCTTAGGATGCAGTACCGCGGCCGCCGCTGGGGGGAGTTCGCGTCATAAACCAGCGTCGGGTATGCAAATTAGGAGTTACGGCGATCCACGCCGGTTTTTCGCATTCGCTACGTCGCTGCTAGTCTAGTTTCCCGTCGCAAAGTTAGTCGACGTTTTGGGTGCCCTAACTTTACACAGCACACGTATGTGCTGTATAAAGTATGGCCGTCGTTCCCACGTCGAAATTTTAAAATTCACGTCGTTTGCGTAAGACGTCCGGGAATACGGAAGTACGCTACGCACTTCGCCATTCGAAAAAATGACGTCAGTTCGCGCAAAGCACGGCGGGAATTTCAGAACGGAGCATGCGCAGTAGGTCCGGCGCGGGAGCGCGCCTAATTTAAATGGCACACGCCCCTTTGAATTACGCGGGCTTACGCCGGAGGCCGCCGGCGTAGGTTTTCATTGCAAGTGCTTTGTGAATCAGGCACTTCTGATGAAAACTTGCGGCGGTGTAACGTATCTACGATACGTTACGCCGCCGCACTTCTACGTGAATCTGGCCCTATGTTCTTTTTTTTATTTTTTATTTATTGCTGATCAAACTTGGATGGGGATGGGGGAGGCTGTGGGATACTCCAGTAGCACAGTATAATGGTAAGAGGACGCTCTTCACTAGAGTTGGGCGAACAGTTCGGGCCGAGCAAAAGTTTTGTCCTGAACATTGCCTGTTCGCTAATTCAGCAAACACCCACATTTGCAAGGCGTTCGGGTGGTGTTGCACAGAGCATTCTGGTTGTGGGCTTCTCCGCAGACAGCTGAAAAAAAAAACCTTGGTGGCAATTGAAATGTGAAAAGAAAAAAACGGAGTGGGGTCCCCCCCAGTCCATAACAAGCCCTTTGTGTCTGGTATGGATTTTAAGGGAATCCCAATGCCAAAGCTCTTTGAGCAGCCGTAAATCTTTAGGCTGTCAGCAGATTGGCATCCAGTTTCTCTGATTTTGGGCACAATTCCAAAAATAGAGAACAACTGAGCAGAGCAGTGTATTAATGGATTTTAAACAGTATAGGCGCTTACTTTAATTGTTTTACACAGCTATACCTGCAAAATGGGCCATCCTGAAGGACTTCATTTTCTGACTAAAGTTCCACTTTTAAGTGGTGCCCAGGGCACATGCCACATGTGCCACACCCTGGATATGCCATTGAGAGTCAGCAATCTTGGAGAGGAGTCTGTATTACTGTACAAGACTAATGCCGCGTACACACGATCGTTTTTCGGCATGAAAAAAAACGACGTTTTTAAAAATGTCATTTAAAATGATCGTGTGTGGGCTTCACATAGTTTTTCGGCTCCTGAAAACGACAAAAAATTTTTTCGAACATGCTGCATTTTTTCACGTCGTTTTTTAAAACGTTGTTTTTCGTGTTGTAAATGATCGTGTGTGGGCAAAAACCACATTTTAAACCCGCGCATGCTCAGAAGCAAGTTATGAGACGGGAGCGCTCGTTCAGGTAAAACTACCATTCATAATGGAGTAAGCACATTCATCACACTGTAACAGACAAAAAAGCGCGAATCGTGTTTTACTAACAAGGAATCAGCTAAAAGCAGCCCAAAGGCGAATAGAACTTCCCCTTTAGAGTGCCGTCGTACGTGTTGTACGTCACCGCGCTTTCTTTATCATTTTTCAAAAACGATGGTGTGTGGGCAACATCGTTTTTAATGATGAAGTTGGAAAAACTTTGTTTTGTTCCATGCCGAAAAACGATTGTGTGTACGCGGCATAAGGGCTCATTCACACTGCCTGCATGCTAAACACTCCATTCTATAGTACAGGCAGCTGTCAGTTTTGGGTTGTAGTCAGCTGCAGTGGGAGGGTGGTTTTTGATGTGAATTTTGTTGAATCCACACCGTTTCTGTTTTTTCTTTTTTAACTTTATTTGATGTTTACAAAGTGATGCTTCATTCATGTCTTTTGCACAACAGTCGCTGCTGTACATTGATATGCAGTGCCTTCCTCTCTATGCTAGGGGTAGGCAACCTCGGCCCTCCAGCTGTGGTGAAACTACAAATCCTATCATGCCTGTGCCTCTAGGAGTCATGCCTGTGATTGTCAGAGTCTTGCAATGTCTCATGGGACGTGTAGTTTCACCACAGCATCGCACCTCTGGCCTGTGTTGCAGTACAAAAGGGGGCAAATTGAAATTCTGGTCGCTGAACTATGTGCGAGCGAGCCCTGAAAGTAATACCGCATACACACGATCGGTTAAACCGATGAGAATGGTCTGATGGACCGTTTTCATCGGTCAAAACTGACCGTGTGTGGGCACCATCGGTTATTTATCCATAGGTTCAAAAAAAGCAATCTTGTTTTAAATTTAACTGATGGATTCCTAACCGATGGGAAAAAAACGATCGTTAGTAGGCACAACCATCGGTTAAAAATCCACGCATGCTCAGAATCAAGTCGACGCATGCTTGAAAGCATTGAACTTCATTTTTTTCAGCACGTCGTTGTGTTTTACGTCACCGCGTTCTGACACGATCGTTTTTTTAACCGATGTTGTGTAGGCGCGACGGACCATCAGTCGGTTAACCGATGAAAACGGTCCATCGGTCTGTTCTCATCGGATGGACCGATCGTGTGTACGCGGCATTAGTCTGGAGTTCTGCATAAGGGGCTATTCACAAAACTTGCTGTGGGAGAAACAGTAATTTCTATACTTGATTACTGCCACACATGGGAACGTGCTGCTCTCTTTAGATGTGTGTGGGTGCCATTTATTTTCAACAATACAAACAGGCAGCCAATAAAATCAATCTCAGTTTGATTGGCTGCCTTGAAAGGAAGGAGAGTGGTCAGGGGTCTAATCTAAAAAAAAAAGAGAATCTGTCACTGCCTTTGCTACCACAAGGGATGCTGTTCATCCATCTTAATAGCAAAAAAGTTGAATAAAACAATTTAAATCAACAGTGTAAAAAAAAAACATAAATAATAAGATTGGAGAGAAAGAAATAATTGTAGCTCAAGTTTAATGCTAAACTGGTATTTTGTAAAGACTTTTAAAACTTTGCCTATGGAGATTTTTAGGTGCCATCGTTTGTCGCCATTTCACAGGCATCAGAAATTTGAAATCTTAACATGTTTTGTATTTTTTTACTCATCCCAACATCATCTTTTATATTTTACAATAATTTGGTATTATATAGTGTTTGTGTGCACAAAATATATATTTAGTATACACTATAGCAGGGGTCTCCAAACTGCTTGCCTGCTGCTTTGCTTGCCTTTATCCGGCACTTGATTATTCCTGCCATTGGCACCAACGATGGGGCAATATTCCTTCCGCTGACATCAATTGGGCATTATTCCTTCTAACGACAAACAAAATCGGGCACATTTCCTCCCATGAACACCAACTATTTCTCCCCCTAATACCAAAAATCGGGCATTGTTTACTCCCACTGGGCACAGTCCGACCCCCCTAAAGTCTGAAGGACAGTAAACTAGGCCTTTCTTTAACCGTTTGCCAACCGCAGTTTTACTGCGGCAGGTTGGCTCGGCTGCACAAAATCACGTAATATAACGTGATGTTGCTCTGTGCGCACGCTGTAAAAATGCCAATGGTCCCAAAAATGTGTCAAAAGTGTCTGACATAATGTCGCAGTACCGTACCCATTAAAATTGCAGATTGCCGCCATTACTAGTAAAAAAAAAATATTAATAAAAATGCCATAAAACTATCCTCTATTTTGTAGACGCTATAACTTTTGCGCAAACCAATCAATAAGCACTTATTGCATTTTTTCCCCCCAAAAATATGTAGAAGAATATGTATCGGCCTAAACTGAGGAAAAAAATTTTTTTTTTATATATTTTGGGGGGAAATTTATTATAGCCAAAAGCAAAAAAATTTTTTTTTTTCAAAATTGTCGCTCTATTCTTGTTTATAGCGCAAAAAATAAAAACCGCAGAGATGATGAAATACCACCAAAAGAAAGCTCTATTTGTGGGGAAAAAAGGATGTAAACTTTGTTTGGGAGCCACATCGCACGACTGCGCAATTGTCAGTTGAAGCGCAGTGCTGAATCGCAAAAAGTGCCCTGGTCTTTGGCCAGCTAAATGGTCTGGGGCTAAAGTGGTTAGAATGTTTGGAGACCCCTGCACTATAGGATTGCAACAGACCTGGGACACCTTTGGGCGCTCCAAAGAGGATAGTAATGTGGCATGCATAATGCCCCCTCACCCTCCTATAGAGCCCTATTCTGAGCCACATAGCTGTCTGAAAATTGTGTCTGGGTTTCAGGTGGACTTAAACCCCAACCCGCACTGACAGGTGGCAACCCTACTCTGCACTAAGGATCGAAGAATCGAACATCGCCAATAGCTTGGTTCGCTCAGCTCCCCGAGCAGAGAGCTGCTAACTGCTGACTGCCCTCCGCTGTCCACCCCCCACGCTCACTGGAGTGCTGAGCTGTGGAGGTGCGGGGTTGCTAAGAGGCTGATCCAGACTTTATTGTCACGATGGCGCAGTGCCTGGACTGATTTCTGTGACATCAGCAGAGAGTGGACTTCAGACCGCTCTCTGCTGAAAACGGGTCACAGGAGTGCAAAACACATTGCACTTCTGTGATCCAGAGAAAAAGCCTAGCCAAACAATCTCAGGCTGGAGTTCTCCTTTAAGTGATTTTTTTCCTGAAAATTTGTGTTTGATAAACGGTTGCTACATAACAAATTGCAGCAACTACCCTTTTATTCTCCAGGGCCTCTGCTTTCATAAAATATATAAATCTAAAAAAAAGAAAATATATAAAGTTTGGGGGTTCTAAATTATTTTCTAGCAAAAAAATTGCGGATTTCCACATCCATGTGAAAAATTTCAGAATTGCCAGAGACTGGAACTCGTTAACTACTGCCTACAATGTACTGTGGACAGGCGGACCATGCAGGCAAAGCGATGTACCCGTATGTTGCTGCCTGCTTCCAGGTTTAGGGCACACAACCCCACCGCCGACACTCGCCTGGATTGTACATAGTGGGAGTGTGTCAGCAAGTCCTAGCCAATGATTCTTGGCTTTGACCTGATGATCGGCTGTGTCCAATCACAGCCCAGAGCCCTGTGTTGACAATCAAGGGAAAGATTTCTCTATTTTCTTATGTTTCTTATAAGAAACAAAGAGACCTGTTAGTAAAAGCAGCACATAATACAGTGGAACCTCGGATTGCGAGTAATGCGGTTAACAAGCGTTTCGCAATACAAACACTGTATTTTAAAAAAATCCTAACTCGCTTTGCGAGTGTTGTCTAGCAAAACGAGCAGGATTCAGGCCAAAGCGGTGTGCAGTAACATGTTTGGCCTGAGGTTGGGGGGGGGGCGCCGATTGCAGCTGATCGGCGCCGTTCGGAAATGCACGGAAAGGCCCGAGGACAGCTCGGCTGACCTTGGCAAACCTCGGGAATGGAGTCTTTCCAAGGTTTGCTGAGGTCAGCTGAGGTGTCCTTGGGCCTTTCCGGCCGTTTCCAAGGCTCTCCGGTGCCCCCCCACCTCTGGCCGCATGTGGTATTGCGTGCCATTGAAGTCAATGCGGAACTAATTATTTTAGTTTCCATTGACTTCAATGGGGAAACTCGCTTTGATATGCGAGTACTTTGGATTACGAGCATACTCCTGGAACGGATTATGCTTGTAATCCGAGGTTCCACTGTACACACATTACACATTGTTGGGCACACATTTAACCCCACGATGGCCCGAGATATTAACCCCATCCCAGTAATTGTCATTAGTACAGTGACTGTATATAGCAGTGTTTCTCAACTCCAGTCCTCAAGGCGCCCCAACAGATCATGTTTTCAGGCCTTCCATTATTTTGCACAGGTGATTTAATCAGTTTCACTTCCTGAAAATATGACCTGTTGGGGCGCCTTAAAGGGTTAATACATTTTTTTTTCCTTTAAAATAACAAACCATTTTGGGCCAAATCCTCAAAAGGGATACGCAGGCGGAACTACTGTTCAGCCTGCGTATCCCTGTGCCTATCTTTGGAACTGATCCTCAGAAGCAGTTTTCCTAAGATAGGCAGAAGATCTGACATCTGTAAGACACTTACACTGTCGGATCTTAAGATGCAGTACCGCATCCGCCGCTGGGGGCATTTCGAGTCGAAATGCCGCTTTGCGTATGCAAATGAGGACTTAGGCAGATCCACAAAGCTTTTTAGCTTTGTGTTTTCTGCGTAAGTTACGTTTTGCATGCGTAAAATTAGGGATGCTTTTACAAGGTGTAAACTAGTAACACCTTGTAAAAACATACCTTTTTTTTCGATCGCCGCTATCTTTTTTAAATTTCAAATTTTATTTTTCGCCGCGTAACTTTTTTTTTTCCCGACGCAACTTTATTGTCCCGTCGCAATCCACACAGCCCGTCGAGAAAAATGACGTCACACGCATGCGCAGAACGTCCGGCGCGGGAGCGCGCCTCATTTAAATTGTCATCGCCCCCTGGATGAGAAGACCGCCTTGCGACGGAGGCACTTAAGTTACACAGCCGAAAATTTCTAGGTAAGTGCTTTGTGGATCGGGCACTTAGGTAGAAATTTTCCGCCAGTGTAACTTAACTGCTAAAAGTTAAGTTAGGCAGGTTTTTTGAGGATTTGCCCCTTTATACTTACCTCCACTGTGCAGTTCATTTTGCACAGAGTGGCCCCGATCCACGTCTTCTGGGGTCCCTCGGCGGCTGTCTCGGCTCCTCCCCGCAAGAACTCACTACATTCATGCGAAAGAGCTTGCATGGTGATGAGTCCTTGCGGGCACGCTCCTGTGATACAGCGAGCGGCCATAGCCACTCGCTGTATCACTCAGCCCCGCCCCTCGGCGCGCCGCGTCACTGGATGTGATTGACAGCAGCGCCAGCCAATGGCTGCGCTGCTCTCAATCCATCCGCTCTAGCCAATCAGCGGCCAGGCTGAGCGGCGAAGAGGATCTCGGGACCGAGCGCGGGACTTTCGAGGGGTCAGGTAAGTAAAACAGGGGCTGGGGGGGTGGCATTATCAGATGTTTTTTCACCTTAATGCATAGATTGCGTTAAGGTGAAAAAAAAAATCCTTTACAACTCCTTTAACCGCTTCCATACAGGGCATTTTTACCCCCTTCCTGCCCAGACCAATTTTTAGTTTTCAGCGCTGTTGCACTTTGAATGACAATTGCGCGGTCATGCAACTGCAAATAGAGCTTTCTTTTGGTGGTATTTGATCATCTCTGCGGTTTTTATTTTTTGCGCTGTAAACAAAAGAAGAGCAACAATTTTGAAAAAACACAATATTTTTGACTTTTTGATTTAATAAATATCAACATTTTTTTTTTTTAAACAATTTTTTCCTCAGTTTAGACCGATACGTATTCTTCTACATATTTTTGGTAAAAAAATGAATAGCAATAAGCGTATATTGATTGGTTTGCGCAAAAGTTATAGCGTCTACAAAATAGGGGTTAGATTAATGGCATTTTTATTTATTATTATTTTTTACTAGTAATGATCTGCGATTTTTATTGTGACCGTGACATTGCGGCGGACATATTGGACACTTTTGACACGTTTTTGGGACCATTCACATTTATACAGCGATTGGTGCTATGAAACTGCACTGATTACTGTGTAAATGTGACTGGCAGGGAAGGGGTTAACACTAGGGGGCGCTGAAGGGGTTAATATGTTCCCTGAGAGTAATTCTTACTGAAGGGGAGGGGACTCACAAGGGGAGGAGACCAATCTGTGTTCCTCTGTACTGGGAACACACAGCGGTCTCCTCACCTCTGACAGGAGGTGGATCCGTGTGTTTAATCGCGGGTGCCCGGCGGACATCGCGACCGCGGGGCATGCGCACCGGGTCGCGAGCTTTGCCACGGGCACGCGCGCCCTAGCAGCCATGATGCACATGACGTCATATGACGTCCACTCTAAAGGACGAACAGTTCCTGGCGACATCATATTATTATTATGGCTCGGGAAGGGAACTGGTTAAGGACTGGAGTTGAGAAACACTGGAATATACACTGTAGTAGTAGCACTGATACCTGTATTAGTGTCACTGGTGATATCAGTGTCAGTTAGTGCCAGATTTTCCATCGCAGTCCCATTATAAGTTGCTGATCGCAGCCATTATTAGTATAAAAAAAATACAAATTCCAGTATATAAACCATAGTTTGTAGACACTATGGGGCAGATCCACAAAAGAATTACGCGGCGTATCTATTGATACGCCGCGTAATTTTAAAGTTCCCGCGTCGTATCTTTGTTTTGTATCTACAAAACAAGATACGACTGCATCTGGGATCGATCCGACCGGCGTACGTCTTAGTACGCCGTCGGATCGTAGATGCATTTTTTTCGCCGGGCGCTAGGTGGCGTTTCCGTCTAATTCTGCGTTGAGTATGCAAATTAGCTAGTTACGGCGATCCACAAAATTTTGAATTTTTTACGTTGTTTGTGTAAGTCGTTCGCGAATAGGGATTTGCGTAGAATGACGTCACCGTCGTAAGCTTTGGCTTGTTCCGGTTTAATTTCGAGCATGCGCACTGGGATACCCCCACTGACGGTGCATGCGCCGTTAAAAAAAACGTTGTTTACGTCGGGTCACGACGTATTTACATAAAACACGCCCCCATCACATCCATTTGATTTCCGCGCCCTTACACTACGCCGCCGTAACTTACGTCGCAAATTCTTTGAGGATTCGGAAAAAAAAAATAAGTTACGGCGGCGTAGTGTATCTTAGATACGCTACGCCCGGCGGATATATGCGCCACGCTACGTGGATCTGCCCCTATAACTTTCACGCAAGCCAATCAATATACACTTATTAGGATTTTTTTCTTTTATCAAAGACATGTAGCATTTTGGCCAAAATTTATAAAGAATATTATTTTTTTATTGAATATGTTTTATAGCAGAAAGTAAAATAAATTGTCTTTTTTTTTTTGTTTTGTTTTTTCATTTATATTGCAAAAATAATAATAATAATTAAGAAATCCAGTGGTGATCAATCACTAAATGAGCTCTATTTGTGTGAAAAAAAATAATATACATTTTGTTTGGGTACAGCATTGTATGACCAGTAAATTACAAGTAAAAATAGCAAAAAAAATGGCCTGGTGATGAATGGGGTAAAACCCTCCGAAGCTGAAGTGGTTAAACAAAACATTCCAAACACCAGTTTGCTTACTACAGGGTGTGTCTGGCAATGATATTCCTCCTTCCTCACTCACAGTGAGTGGAAATGACACTTCCTGGAAATCATTCCCTCTATGAGTTGGTATACTGAGCTCGCAGCGGCCATTTTGTCGAAGACCGCTTAGGCGACAGAAATGCCTGTACTTCCTTTCTAGTGCGTTAGATGCAGAGGCGTGACGTGAATGGCTGTCATATTAGTTCCGAAAGGCCTAACGAGCGGTTTTGAAAGGGAAGTTGTTTGTGAGAAGTTGGTTTCTTGTGGCAGCTAATATGTCGGAGAGGGGACTGAAGGAGACCGTGTGGCGGAGTAAGTATGTTGTGTGGTGATGTAGCGGCCTGTAACATTCTCCTCAGACTGCAGTATCGCTCCATAGTGTTCTGCTATTCCTCAGGACTTGGAGAGCTTTTTATATCCCAGAGGGAGGTGACATGAGAGGTCTGCAGACAGTCCATAGTAACTTACCTTTCTTCCACTACAAGCAATGTCCTGAGGGGACTGACTGTCCTGTGTACTCCATGCCATAGCAAACCATTCATCACAAGTGACATATGAACAATCTGCTGCAGAATTGTTTATAGTTGTATGCAATTTTATTTAACCACTTCAATACCAGGCACTTGCACACCTTACAGGCCAATTTTCATCTTTCAGCGCTGTCGCACTTTGAATGACAATTGCGCGGTTATGCTACACTGTACTCAAACAACATTTTTATCATTTTGTTCCCACAAATAGAGCTTTCTTTTGGTGATATTTGATCACTACTTGGGTTTTTATTTTTTGCGCAAAAAAGTTTTTCTTTGTTTCTGTTATACAATTTCTTAAAATAAGTAAGTTTCTCCTTCACTGGTGGGCACCGATGAGGTGGCACCGGGCACTCATAGGTGACACTGATGGGCAGTGAAAAGGCTGCACTAATGGGTACTTATGGGTGGCACGGATGAACACTGATGGATGGCACTGCTGGGCATCATTGATAAGGAGACATCTGGCAGGCAATAATCATGGGCACTGACTGGCAAGATGTGTGGGTACTTGCTGGCATCTTTTGGGCACTTACTGGCATCCCTGGTGGCCATGGGTGGCATCCATCCATTGTGACTATCCCTGGTGGCATCCCTGGTTGTCCAGTGTGGGCATTTCCGGGGGAGATGCGCTGATAAACTTTCAGTGCAGACCCCCCCTGTCAGGAGAGCTGCGCTGATAAACTTTCAGTGCAGACCCCCCCTGTCAGGGGAGCTGTGCTGATAAACTTTCAGTGCAGGCCCCCCCCCCTGTCAGGGGAGCTGCCGATCGGCTCTCCTCTACTTGCGTCTGTCAGACGCGAGTGAGGAAAAACAGATAAACGGCTCTTCCTGTTTACACCTTGATCAGCCGCGATTGGACACTGCCGATTATGTGGTAAAGAGCCTCCGTCAGAGGCTCTTTACCGAGATCGGTGATGCGGTGTGTCACACTGATACACGCGCCACCGATCGCTGCGCGCCGGCAGTTATTCTGAAAGATGTCATATGACGTTCAGTCAGGATAACTTAACCACCGCCCGGCTGTCATTTTGCTGTAGACCGGGCAGGAAGTGGTTTTCCACCTGAGCGTTTCAGGAATGCATAACCTGCTCCAAATTCATCTTAGGATCTTTTTATCTGCACGTGTATTGAGTCACTTCACAGTAAAATATCTGGGTTTTTTTGTTTATGGGAGGGTTTTTTGTTTTTTTTCTACTTGCACATTTGCACTTTGTAGTTATTGCTCTTATTGAACATTGTATCTTACACTTTATGATTGAAGGTCCGTTCATAAGTATAGATGTCTTGGGGAATTTTTACACACATTTTAAAGCAATCACTTATTTTATTGATTCTCGTTTCCAGCTCCCCTATGTACCAATATAGCATTAAAGGATATCTAAAGCTTTGTTTAAAAAAAATCATATGTCCCTCCTCGGTTGGTTTTGCAGAGTTGCCCTGATCCCCCTGAGTGGCACTCCTGGCTCCTCTTCTAGTGTGTCCTGCTGCTGCATCTATTGACACAGGCAGCAGGACTCTGCCCCACCTCCAGCTCCCGCAGCATTGGATTTGATTGACAGCAGTACAGCCATTGACTCCCGCTGCTATCAATCTATCCAGTCGGGACCGAGACACTGGCTGGAGCTGGTGTGCTTGTCACTGGAAAGACAGGGTTCAGTTAAGATAAGGGGGGGGGTCTGGGGGGCAGCTGCAGCACATTAGGTTTTTCACCTTTAATGCATCAAATGCGTTAATGTGAAAAACCTTGAGGGTTTACAACCTCTTTTACCACTTAAGGACCCCTTCACGCCGATATACGTCGGCAGAATGGCACGGCTGGGCACAAGTACGTACCTGCAGGAACGCGAGGGAACGCAGTTCCGGCACCTTCTGAACTGACTATGTAATGGCAAGGGATGCTGCAGGGTATTGATGCTCACTGCTGTGGATCTATTTTTGCAGGGGGGTCTATTGTTGCTGGTGGGGGACTTATTGTTTCTAAGGGGGGTCTTATGTTGCTGGGTGGCTCAGTTGTTGCTGAAAGAGATATACTGTTGGGGGAGGGGTCTATTGTTGATGGCAGCCAGAGAGTCTATTAATGCTGGCTGTACGGAGATCTGTTGATACTGCAGTGAGTCTATTGTTGCTGGCGGGACATTTTGTTGTGGGTGGTCCATTGTTGTTAGGGGAATCTATTGTTGCTGGCTGCAGAGGATCTATTTTACTGCTTTTCTTGATATTCTTACCAAATTCCATATAAATTACTTAGCACCACAAAATGATACTTGGTTCTATATTGTCTAAAAGGGGCGGTACTGGGAGGTGGGTAAGGTGCGGAGAAACGGGGTGACTCGGAAAGGGGGAGTTCCTACACCTATTGTCTGAGAAAAATAGCCCTGCGTACCTGTACTTGTTTCTTTAAGGCCCAGCCGTGGAGTCGCGAGTGCGCCACCGGCAACCCGGTCCGAAACTCTGGGGCTGGTCACAGGAGCTGAAGAATAGGGAGAGGTGTGTGTAAACACACCTTCCCCGTTCTTCATTGTGGCAATGTCAGTGATCGTCTGTTCCCTGATATAGGGAAACACGATCACTGACGTCAGTCTAGCCCTGCCCCCTACAGTTAGAAACACATATGAGGTCACACTTAACCCCTACAGTGCCCCCTAGTGGTTAACTCCTAAACTGCACTTGTAATTTTCACAGTAAACAATGCATTTTTATAGCACTTTTTGCTGTGAAAATGACAATGGTCCCAAAAATGTGTCAAAATTGTCCGATGTGTCCGCCATAATGTCGCAGTCACGAAAAAAAACGCTGATCACCGCCATTAGTAGTAAAAAAAAAAATATTAATAAAAATGCAATAAAACTATCCCCTATTTTGTAAATGCTATAAATTTTGTGCAAACCAATCGATAAACGCTTATTGCAATTTTTTTTTTACCAAAAATATGTAGAAGAATACGTATCGGCCTAAACTGAGGGAAAAAAACGTTTTGTTTTATATATTTTTGGGGGATATTTATTATAGCAAATAGTAAAAAATATTGCATTTTTTTTAAATTGTCGCTCTTTTTGTTTATAGCGCAAAAAATAAAAACCGCAGAGGTGATCAAATACCAACAAAAGAAAGCTCTATTTGTGGGGAAATAAGACGCCAATTTTGTTTGGGAGCCATGTCGCACGACCGCGCAATTGTCTGTTAAAGCGACGCAGTGCCAAATCGCAAAAAGGGGCCTGGTCCTTTACCTGCATTTTGGTCCGGGTCTTAAGTGGTTAATGTACTTATTTTCCATTTATTCTACACGCTTGCCTCACTGTCTTCATGGCTGTTTAACCACTCGCTGAGTGGCTCACGCCAATATACGGCAACAGAGTGGCACGCGTGTGTGAATTGCCGCACCCGTCTCCTTTAAGCTTTAAGAGCCACAGCAGGCGCGGTGGGGGACCCAATGTGTGTGGCTGGCGGGGGCCGCTGGCCACCTACAAACATAGGCACGAGAGCCAGAACAGGGGTGTGTGTTAACACACAAATCCCTGTCCTGGCAGGGGAGGAGAGACATATCGTGTGTTCCTACTAGTAGGAAAAGCGATCTGGCTCCTCCTCACAGTTAGAAAAGCACCTAGGGAACACACTTAGCCCTTTGATCGCCCCTAGTGTTAACCCCTTCCCTGCCAGTGACATTTATACATTAATTGGTGCAGTAATTAAAGCATTGATCTCTGTATAAATGTCAGCGGTCCCAAAAAAGTTTCAAAAGTGTCCGATCTGTCTGCGGCAAAAATCGCAGATGGCTGCCATTACTAGTAACAAATATAATAATGACAATATCATAAATCTATTCCCTTTTTTGTAGATGCGATAACTTCTGCACAAACCAATCAATATACGTTTTATAAGAATACATATTGGCCTAAAATGAAGACATTTTTGTTTATAGCCCCAAAAAATAAAAATCACAGATATGAGCAAATACCACCAAAATAAATCTGTTTAAGGAGATGGGGAAAAAAATTACTTTTTTGTTTGGGAACAACGTCGCGCGACCGCGCAATTGTCAGTTAAAGCGACGCAGTGCCATATCACAAAAAATGGCCTGGTCATTAAGAGGTGTTTTTCAGTGCCTGTAAAGCGCCTGAAAAACGCCTCCCCTGCCACCCCACTGTGAAAGCCTGACTGCTTTCACACTGGGGCACTGCGTTGGCAGGACGTAAAAAAAAAAAAAATCCTGCAAACATTGAAATGAATGGTCATTGCTGCTGAAGCATTTGTAAATCGCTTCAGCGGCTCTACAGGCACTTTTAACCTTTTCTTCATTCGCTAGCGGGGGTTTAAAGTGCCCCGCTAGCAGCCCAATAGCACTGCTAAAACGAACAGCACTTTACTACTATTGCACTCAGTGTAAAAGGGCTCTTAGGGGACAAATCCTTCTGGGGCTAAAGTGGTTAAAAACACTTATCCATTGCTTCTACCTTACTTCCTGGACAGACTTTAGGTCATGACACAGGTAGCAGTTGACCAGCTGATATTAACACACACCCTGCATCATCCACCCTCAGCTGGTCATCTCCTTCCTGTGTTATGACCTAAAGTCTGTCCAGGAAGTGGGGCAGAAGTAATTGATATGTGTTTTTAAAGCTGGTGAGGTAAGTGTGTGTAGAATAAATGGAAAGCTGATTTATTTTTGGAAAAGTAGTACATTAATGCTATATTGGTACATAGGGGAGCTGGAATTTAGAAAAAGAAGGTGAACTTAGATTTTATTCTTCAACTGCCATGGTGCTGCACATGTGATTTCGTTATGACACCAGCCATTGGATGGCTTGACAGCTTGGTTGAAAGCGGAAACCAGTGTGACGGTTACATTCCAGGCATGTGTCGGGAGTGTAACTTTTTTTTCTTTTCTCAAATCAATGGGTTTACTTCTGCTTTTAATCTGATGGTTTCATCAAATATTTTTGCACATATTGAGGGGTTTTTTTTCAGCTCGCTCTTGACATTTATTTTCACATATATTGTGATATAATACCTGCTGTTAATTAGATCCCATATCCGTGGCGCTGATTTATTATATATTCACCAACTGCATGTACCTGTCTACAACTTTTACTTGAATTGGCGCATGTGAGGTCAGACTCCTGCAGACACTTAAGAGAACACAGCAGCAGGGCACACAAGTTAGTAAAATCATAATGGCATTATTTGACTAATAATTAGCACACTTGCAAGTAAGAGGAACTAATCGGATCCGGAGTGGCAGGACATGATAAAGGCTGCGCATAGATTACAGTCCAGTTTGCCGATCAAACGGCAGCAATGTATGGTACTAGACCCGTTGGGTAAAGGGATCGTTGGTGGCATCTACAGCCGCAACTGGTGCAGCACACTGACAGGAGGCAGAGCGATGTTTCAGAGAACCCCGTCCTTTGTCAGGATCAAACCACAGAGCCTTATGCTGCTGTATAACCACTTCAGCTCCAGAAGGTTTTACCCCCCCCCCCCCCTTCATGTCAGAGCATTTTTTGCTATTTGGCACTGCATTTCTTTTAACTGGCAATTGCCGGTCAAGCAACAAAAAAAAGACTGAAAATGAAAAAAATATATTTTTTTTTTTTACTTTTCGCTATAAAATGTGTCCTAAATTTGGCTAAAAATGTATTCTGCTACATGTCTTTGTTAAAAAAAAAAAAAAAAGCCCAATAAGTGTATATTGGTTTGCATGAAAGTTATAGCGTATACAAACTATGGTGTGTGTGTGTATGTATGTATGTATGTATGTATGTATATGCGTGTCTGTCGGTGTGTGTATGTGTTATATACTGTAAATTGTGTTTTTTTTTTTTGTGACGATCAGCGGCTTATAGTGGGACTGTGATAGTTCGGTGGGCAATCTGACAGTAACTGACACACGGGGGGGGGGGGGGACTGACTAACTGCCTGTGACATCACCCGTGCCGTCGCTGTACTTATAACAGTGCAACGCTATCCCTTATTGAGCTGGAAGATATAGCTGGCTGTCCTGAAGTAGTACGATCCAAACTACAAAGGATCTCCATAGAGGCAAGCGGCATATAATTACACCCAGTGTGCAAAGGCTTAATTAACCTGTCTGTGCAAACAGGCGTCCATTGAACAAGGTGAGTGGCCTGTATTATCTATGGTGGAGGCATTTCTATGGACGTTCATAGATGAGAAACATATGACCACGCTTTGGGGATCTATTTTCTGGCCATCCTTTCCTGGCTTAATTCCTTCACATAAGGACTGTTTTTTTTTTGTTTTTTTTATGTGATTTTAATCAAAGATTATTTGCTTTATAGTAGTGGTGCAACGGATCGTCATTGATCCGAACAGGTCAACCTGTTCGGATAGGCATACCACGCGATCCGCGGATTGAGCTCCTAGGAAAGGCCACGGCTTCGGTCTAGCTCCGGAGCGACGGCCATCATAGTATGCCCGGCAGGTGGCCTAGATGAGCTCCCTTAGAGCGTGCGCTGACGTCATCACCCGCCTGCTGGTAAGAGCAGACAATCTTTCTATACAGTGGGGGAGATGTGGATATTATAGTGGGGGAGATGTGGTTATTTAGTAATGTGCACATATCCCCCCTCCCCCCTCCCCCCCCCCACTGTAATGTCACATTACAGTGGGGGGAGATGTGGATATTACAGTGGGGACTATATATGGTGGTGATCCAAAAAATGATACGATCTGTGACTCTGATCCGAGGAACGATCCGAACCGTACGTTTTTTGATCTGTTGCACCCCTACTTTATAATGTCTGTTTTGCATGGTTTTTTGTTTTGCAATTATTGTTTTCTAATTGTTTTTAATATGGTTAGATTTTTAGTTGTTCATTTTAGCGCTGCACTATTTAACTATAAGGTACTTATAACACTGGCTGGAAAGGGGTTAACTTCTAGGGGTAATATTGGACCCCTTTCACACTGAGGGTGTTTTGCAGGCGCTATATCATTTAAAATAGCACCTGTAATCCGCCCTCAAACAGCTGCACCATTCACGCCAGTGTGAAAGCCCGAGGTTTTAACCCTTTCTCGACTGCTAGCGGGGGTTAAAAGTGCCCCCTAGTGGCTGAAATGCGCCGCAAATCTTCCCATAGCGTCGGCGGTAAAAATAGCAGCGTTTTTATGGGCGGCTCAGTGTGAAATGGGTCTAAGGCTTAACTGTGTGCCTATAACGTTTGCTGTGTTTTCACTAAGCATTGTGCTGAATTTTACTCTTTGCAGGGAGGGAAAAAAAAGTCACATTGCTGCTGTCAGCAGAGAGCTTTGTGTTTACCTACACAGAACTCTCTTGTGTCATTCACTCAGCAGGTGCCAGCCATAAATCTTTTGCCTGGGACCCACTGATCGGCATGTGCTACAGTGAGTGGCAGCACAGTGCAAGCGGTAAGCGCATCCCCTACCCAGATGATGTACGTGATCCAGCGCAGGGGGGGCGCTCTGCTGCAGTATACAGTGCCTTGTGAAAGTATTCAGCCCCCTTGAACTTTGCAACCTTTTGCTACATTTCAGGCTTCAGTGATGAACTTGGCATTTACTTTCATTTTTTGTCTGCAGGGTAATTGGCCAACCTAAGTCTGATGTAGGATTATGTTAAGACTGTAAAACTGGTACTGCAGTCAGACTTGCTTGACCAGTTTCAGGCCTCAATTTTGGCCTGGCTGTCTGGTCTGAGTTCTGGCCAATGTAAATAGTATGTAGACAGGCAGAGTACATCATCAGTAATATATAGGGCTGTATAAAAGGGTCAGTAGTATGTATGCCAGCATGCATGGGTTAACAGGGCAGAAGATAGGGGTCATTTGTCTGTAGGGCTGAAGTGGTTTCCAACACATGCAGGGAAGCCGCATTGGCACATTGTTGCTACCTCTTCTGGCGCACTGATATTTGCCAGCACTCTTCTAATCTATATCACGTGATGTTAAATACAAGTACCTGAGATGGACTGGATGGGAGTGCTGGTGGGGGATCAGCACAGTACATGAAGGTATGTTGATTTCCTGCACCCTCTGCATGTGAGGGTAAGATCTTTTCTGACTGAGGTTCGGCAAGGCGGAGACACAGTTGACGGGTAGATTTTCATTGGTGACTTGTAAGATCATGTGGTCTCTGCATGCCAGTCATTTTATAGTCTGTTTTCCTGACAAAGACTTGCAGCGATATCGGAGGATAAACCAGGCATAAATAAAAGACCAATCTTTACACTGTTAAAACCTATGGCATCCTGAAGAATCTTAACATTAGATACTACTAAAAGCTTTGGATGCCTGCATCCTCTGAACGCCATGTTTCTATCTACTGACTCCTTCAGCGCTCGTGTATCTGCTAGTAAAGCATGACCTGACAGGAGGGAACAGCTCACATTGGTAATCCGGCATCCAATATTGTAAAGACGCTATTGCTGTGCAGGAGAACCAAGTTTGAAGAAAAATGTGAAGGAACAGGTATGTATAAAACCTTTTGCTTTGCAGGTGGTGCTTTCTTAACCAAGCTATAGGGCTTCTATATCGGTGAACGCCTCAGGTTAGAATGATCCGTTTGAATTCTTCTTTTATACATTTTCTACTGACTTATTTCTTCAGTGTAAATTGCCTTGTGATTATCTCCATAGAATGCAGAAACTATCTGCTGCCATAGGGCATGTTCAAACTGGTGTAAAAATCTTCCAAATGTGGACAATTTGACTGAAGTTCTAACTCTACCCTCCTTAGAGTAATACTAAAGGAAATACAGTATCTCACAAAAGTGAGTACACCCCTCGCATTTTTGTAAATATTTTTACATCTTTTCATGTGACAACACTGAAGAAATTACACTTTGTAAGTAGTTGGTGTACAGCAGGGGTGCCCAACCTTTTGAAGGGCGAGGGCCACTTAAGCGTCTTGGTAATCAGTCACGGGCCACAATGAGCGAAGCGGGCGGACAGGTCCGTGTTCACTCTGCAATATGCAAAGCGGACAAGGATACAGCCCACTCTATTCTATGAGCCCTCCAATCCGATCTGCCCAGATGGAAGGGCATGAATCCCCTTCTTTTCTTTTTTTAGCGGATAGGATTGGAGGTAGTCTGTTTACATCTGCCATTCCATAGAGTTGAATGGATGGTCTGATTGCGTTGGATTGATCATGTGAAAGGGGTCTAAGGCTGCTTTCACACTGATGCTCTGCAGTTTACCCACACCACGGGTACAGAGCAGTGCACCTGTGGCTTTCTTGCGAGGTAGCTGCACTTTGCCATAGACTTCTATTATATCCTAAAGGTGTGGTGCACTTTTTGAAAGCTCACCAAACCTGCAGCTAATAACAGAAGTCTATGGCTCAGTACAGGTAACCTGCAGGTGCACTGTGCTCCACCTGCAGATCAGTGTGAAAGCAGCACAGCAACCACTGCATAACAGATATGCCCATATATACACTGCGATTTTAGTAGTAAACCTACTTTTAAAAACAGTATTTCATTCAGTTATCGCCGGCTGTTTCTGCACCAGGCAGAGTGCATTTGATATCACTCTGCCTGTGACAGGAGCACAAGACAGGCCTATGTGGTGGCTTTCCATATCGTCATCCCAGAGCAGAAGGTCACGGGCCACATCAGAGGGCTCCGCGGGCCACATATGGCCCCCGGGCCACTGGTTGGGCTCCGCTGGTGTACAGCTTGTATAACAGTGTACGTTTTCTGTCCCCTCAAAATAACTCATTACACAGCCATTAATGTCTAAACTTCTGGCAACAAAGGTGAGTACACCCCTAAGTGAAAATGTCCAATTAACCTTTTTCCTTCCCCAGTGTCATGTGACTCGTTGGTGTTACAAGGTCTCAGATGTGAATGGGGAGCAGGTGCATTAAATTTAAAAACCTCCAAGCAAATCAAATTAAGCTCATCCCGCGCTTCTGGAAGGAAAAACTGTAATTAAGTTTAGCAGCTGCTATAGTAAATGAAAACGCAAAGCTCTAGACATCCATAAATGCAATTTGTAAGCGATAGCGGCACTTTAAATTAAAGCATCCATGTCCAGTGGTGATAATGTGCCCTCTGAAGAGCGAGTCCAGAGCACCCAAGGTGTTCCTAAAAGGTATTCATATGATGTCATTTCAAATGGAAAACCGCACCACATGGGAACGCTGCCCCCAAAAAAACGCACTCACCAGAGTGATATAATAAAGGCACCTTTTTACAATGATGGATCTTTAATCAGCATACATACAGTGCCTTGCAAAAGTATTCACACCTTGGCATTTTTCGTGTTTTGTTGTCTGACAACTTGGAATTGTTTGAGGATTTGCACCATTTAATTTACAGAACATGCCCACAACTTTGAAGGTGTGTGTTTTTTGTTTTTATTGTGAAACAAACGCCAAATAGGACAAAATAACAGAAAAAGTCAATGTGCATAACTATTCACCCCCCTAAAGTCAATACTTTGTAGAGCCACCTTTTGCAGCTTTTTTGTAGAGCCACCTTTTGCAGCTTTTTTGTAGAGCCACCTTTTTGATGCTTACATCAAGTTTAAAATTAGCATCTCATGATGATGATAATAAGGTCATGTACGGCCTGTAACGATACTCGCTCACTAACCGAAGAAGTGCTAATCTGCGTGGAGATCGTCAGAAGCTGACCGTTTCAATCAAGCCGTCTGGTCACTCACGCTTAGACGCGTTAAGTCATTACATCTTTCTCAATAAGCGTGACTAGACGGAATGGCTACTTAATTATATACTGGCTACTTAACTATATACTCAGGGAAATTAGCCCATTATACTTCTCAAGCAAAAGTTGAAAAGCTCCACATCAGTTCTCATTGCGGAAGGTTGACCTCTGCACATATTTATTGTCATAATATCTCATGCAAGAACATGTTAAATTATCACTAACGATAGATATTAACCACTTAAAACTACAACTAGAAATCAATTACCATCATTATACCTAATCGTGAAAAAAGTGATTATAAAAGAAAAATTCTAAAGACAATTATGTAAAAAATATATATATAATATCCTTCTAAATTTACACACGTACCTAAAGAATTTTTTAGTTAATGCATAAAAAAGGGACATTCAATTACTTCATGCATAAAAAAAACTTGCGACAAATATTTGTATAGGTGAAGAAAACTATATGTACATCTTTAATAGCTCATCTTCTGCATTTACATAACATCGAACTAAGCAAAAAGGAGAGTGAAATACATTTCGAAATTTAAAATCATCTTGAATAATCTAAAATGATCAACGCCTCCTGTTCACTTCGAATAATAATATTCTAAAGAAGAAATGAGGTGAGCGCAAAAAGACTGCTAAAAAGTACATCACGGTTTATGAACTGGATCGGAACATTCCTGTTAGTAGTCACTGATGAAACGATTCAGATCCAGTTCTACATTTAACCCCTTTTGTCAGAGTATCTGCAAGATAAATCCATCTCGTTTCACTTTTTGATATTTCTCTCACCATGTTGGAACCCGTCCAAGGTGGATTATTCCTAAATATATCCTTCACTTCTGTTAATTGTGAATGGAAATTACTGATAAACCCTTACTTGTGTTTTTGATCCTTAATTTTTTTTTTCTTGTCCTCCAAACATGAAGCTTTGGAGAATTGGCCCACCTGTTGGATACTTGCCTCTAAACATTCTGGAAGTAATTGAACGTCCCCCCTTCTTTTTTTTTTCTTTTTTTTTTAGATACAACGTGTGTAAATTTTGAAGGATATTTATATATTTATAAAAAATGTCTTTAGAATTTTCCTTTTTATAATCACTTTTTTCACGATTAAGTATTATTCATTTCTTATTGTAGTGGTTAATGTCTATCGTTGGCAATAATTTACCATGTTCTTACATGAGATATTATGACAATGAATATGAGGTTAGCATCCCACGGTGAGAACTGATGTGAAGCTTTTCAACTTTTGCTTTTGAAAAGTATAATGGGTTAATTTCCCCAAGTATATAGCAATGCAGCCGTTCCGTCTAGTCACGCCTATTGAGAAAGACGTAATGACGAAACGCGTCTAGGCGTGACCAGACAGCTTGATTGAAACTTTCAGCTTCTTACAATCTCCACCTAGGAATCACCGCGGATGAGCGCTGCTTTGGTTGGGGAGCGAGTATCGTTATGGCTGTACATGACCTTATGAGATGCTATTTTATTTTAAGCTTGATGTAAGCATATTTCTTAAAAGGGGGGGGGGTTGTTTCTTTGGAAATAAAACTATAAAACTGTTTTACGCTATGAGGATTCCCTCTGTTTCCTTACGATCTGTGTTAAATGAGGCAACAAATGGACACCCTACTTTGAAAGATTAGACCTATGTATGCTGATTAAGAAAAGAAAAAGGGGGTTTCCCTGGGTGGACTTTTAAGGCACTGATAGTATTGAGATACAGGATATTGAGAGTAAAAAATTGTTTTATTCACAATTGTACGTTTAAAAAAAATTAAAAATATTGAATTAAAATATACAGTTTCAATGATTGTCATCATATAAGTAAATACATGAAGAACCTTCCTTTACACCCAACGCGTTTCGGAGTAACCTTCTTCAGGGGTGTGTAGAGAAGGACAATTAGTTCATCTAAGCATAACAATACATAAAGTTAATTACATGCATTTAGAACATTAAATATATACAAAAAGTTTTCTTTATATGTGATGTATATACATGTATTCATTTGCTTACGTATTATAAAGGATGATGAATATTTCATTGGAAACGTTTTTTTAAAAGAATTGAAAATATTAACGGCACGTTGGGTTCAATCAATGAGGTTGCCAGTCAAAGAAGAAATGGGTATCAGGATATACAATTAATGCAAGTTTGAGATTAACATTTATAAGGAACCGGTGTTCATACCGTTAGGGAGAAATTATTCCAAAGATCGAGAAGTCGGTGGATCAGGCAGAAGAGATATGCTGGGACTGGGATGAAGGTCCCTAAAAATATATAAGATAAATACAAATAATAGATTGTACCCAAATAGGGCTAAATGGTATATATTATATAGAAAGAGTAATAGTTTGCTACAATAACAGTTTATATGTTAATAAAGGATAATGAAGGGTTATATGTATATGTACCTGATTATATGAGATCCGGAACAAACCTAATAATGTCCGCTGTCAAACAGTACACTGTGTTACTACAGGGATAGAAAAAGATATAACATTACTATAGGGATTAATCTAGCCTTAATTTTAACCTCTAATTTAAAAAAAAAAGTATTTATAGAGCTATTTAAATTAATATTATATAAAAAAGGAAGAGGGGGGCTAGATCAAATATATGCACTATATCATCATTGGATTGAATTACGTTAAGGACCAAAAAATATATATCAATATAATGATATTTTCTGTTTAGGTTATCCTCTATATGAACAAATACTAAACAAATAAGTTTAACCACTTAAGGACCGGACCAATATGCTGCCTAAAGACCCAAGGTGTTTTTACAATTCGGCACTGCGTCGCTTTAACAGACAATTGCGCGGTCGTGCGACGTGGCTCCCAAACAAAATTGGCGTCCTTTTTTCCCCACAAATAGAGCTTTCTTTTGGTGGTATTTGATCACCTCTGCGGTTTTTATTTTTTGCGCTATAAACAAAAATAGAGCGACAATTTTGAAAAAAATTCAATATTTTTAACTTTTTGCTATAATAAATATCCCCCAAAAACATATATAACATTTTTTTTTCCTCAGTTTAGGCCGATATGTATTCTTCTACCTATTTTTGGTAAAAAAAAAAAAATTGCAATAATCGTTTATCGGTTGGTTTGCGCAAAATTTATAGCGTTTACAAAATAGGGGATAGTTTTATTGCATTTTTATTATTTTTTTTTTTTTTACTACTAATGGCGGCGATCAGCGAATTTTTTTTTTTTTTTTCGTGACTGCGACATTATGGCGGACAATTTTGACACATTTTTGGGACCATTGTCATTTTCACAGCAAAAAATGCATTTAAATTGCATTGTTTATTGTGAAAATGACAGTTGCAGTTTGGGAGTTAACCACAGGGGGCGCTGTAGTATTTAATATTCACCTAGTGTGTGTTTACAACTGTAGGGGGGTGTGGCTGTAGGACTGACATCGATCGAGTCTCCCTTATATAAGGGATGACACGATCGATGCAGCCGCCACAGTGAAGCACGGGAAAGCCGTGTTTACATACGGCTCTCCCCGTTCTTCAGCTCCGGGGAGCGATCGCGACGGAGCGGCTATAAACGAATAGCCGCGCCGTCGTCCCGGATCGCTCCCCGCGGGAACCCGACCGCCGCATGTCGCGGGGGGGGGCCCAGATCGGACCCCCGACCCGCGGAAAGGCAGGGACGTACAGGTACGCCAATGTGCCTGTACGTGCCATTCTGCCGACGTAAATGTACATGCGGCAGTCGGGAAGGGGTTAAATAACTAAATTCAAACTAGGGAGTATCCGAGCATAGAGGTGATGGTTTAGTAAACGTAAAAGCTATATCTATAGAGATCCACTAAAGGATAGTGTTGGATAATATCATTAAAGCAGATAATATAGACATGGACTTACTTGACAGGATCAACCTCGCAGCTTGACAACCCAGCAAAGAGTGCTGGTGTGAAGGTGTGAGTGCTCTGTATTTATAGCAAGACCCTCCCATCAGCTATCACAGTTAACTGCAAACAGCTGACTGTTTCCCTGTCACAGAGCCTTTACATCTTGACCCCATATCTGACACGCTTGCTGGGAAGATACTGTTTGAATGACAAGCAGCCAGAAAACTTAATCGGAGACTCGTCAACAAAGACAACTTGATCGGGGGCAAACGGGTGCAAACTGTTGGTTGAAGTGATTTATGAGGGGCCAAATTTTGTGGAGTCGATCGTATTCAGGGTCGCCCCGAGGACGAAAGAGTTCATTGTCGTTGAAGTGCATAAATCGCAGGATCTGCTTGTATCTAGCCCTGGTCATGGAGGCAACGATGGCATATGGTGAATTGGGTCAGTGGACCAATATGATCGCAAAGCCATTTTTTTTTTTTTTTTTTTTTTTAGTTATGCCCATGAGAAGGGATAGGCCCAGAAAGGTCTTAAATTGGGAGGTCTCCAATCTCTGGCAGGGGTCAACTGGGGATTAGCAGCAATGAATTGACCAGCATACAAATTTCTTTGGTCCACAATCGATCTATAGAGGTCTTCCATGAAAAACGGCAAATAAAAATCAAGTGACGTTAAACAATTTCCACCTGATTTCTTGGTTAGCCAGTGAATGGGGGAAGTACAGGTGCTACAGAAGTGGTGGGCTCCCAATTCGGATTGTCAAATGCAGCAGGAAGGGCACTATGGGCTCGACGGGCCTGTCTTTGTCTTCTTAGTGGCTGCGGGACACTAATTGTGCTAGCCACCACTCTAGCTTGAACTGTACTTATGGGACTTGCCACACCACCACGTAATACTGCAGTGCTGGATGAGCGGCATTAGTACTGGCTCTCTGCTCCATACGAGAGCCCTGCGATTCTTGCACCTCAACAGCAGAACAGGGTCGGGTACGCTTGACCTTGGCAGGGACCACTACGCCATCGTCAGAGCTATCTGTCGGGGTGCCGCTGCTGTCTACAGGATCGTATTCTGAGCCTGAATCTGACAGATGGATAACTTCCTCTTCACTCTGATCTGTCATGCTCAGAAATGTGTAGGCCTCTTCACTACTGTACCTTTTTGATTTGACATTTTGACCTCTAAATTTACTGGTACAGTAGTGAGACTCACAGGAAATGGAGCACCTGACTGTCAGCGACTGCTTTAAACGCTACCAAGCAAATTGTTCGCAGAGACAGGCCTGATCCCTGCGAACGCTAACACTGCTGTCATGTGTTTTGTAAGTGACAGTAATCGATTGATACTGGGCTGGGTTGAGGGGCTAAACTCAGGTGCTAGCAGGTATCTGGGCTGATCCCGCTAACACTGCGTTTTTGGGCAATCCTAAGCTACTGAGGACCCTAGTATAGATCTGATCAGATGTTGGTCCGTTCAGACACTATACTGCTAAGAGAGGTGCATGGTGCGTGCGTGGGTGTTAGCGCTACTGGCACTAATCTGACACTGCCTGGGGTGACGCAGACCCTAACTGATGCTAAAACCTGCTAAAAACTGATATCACCCGCTGGACGATCAGGGTTAAGCCTTCATTGGGTAATATACGGCGGGTACCCTGACGCTATAAACCTGTGACACTAATACGGTGATCACTGGTGACATGGGGTGAAAGGGTTAATTAGGGGGCAATCGGGGGGTTGAAACCTTTATTAGGTCATTAATAGGGGTAACTGTCAGTGAAACTAATCAGCTGACTAGCGTCACCTGTGACACTAATACGGCGATCAGAAAAAGGATCGATTAGTGACACTGAGACGGGGTGAAAGGGTTAACGGGGGGCAATCAAGGGGTTAAACCTTTATTAGGGGTGTTTGGGGGGTACCCTTGACCTAACACTTATTAGAGTCACAAGTGGCACCAATGCAGTGATCAGTGAAAATTCAGAAAACTGCAATTGGTGACGGTTGAGGCCCGGTTCACATTGGCACGACATACGCTCTGACTTTGGGAGCACGTTGCATGAGGTGTAAATCAATGGTTCTCTATAAGAGTCGTCTTAACTGGTCTGACACAAGTCGGTCCGACTTTGAAAAAGGTTCCTGCACTGTTTTTGGTCTGACTAGGGCATGATTTCGGCCCATAGATTTGAATGCAAGTCGCATCATCTTATTTGATCTGACTTGTGACTTGTGCTCTGAGGATCTTGAAGGGGAACCCCACACCAAAATTTACCCCCCCCCCCCCTCCCCAAGACCATACCAGACCCTTCGGTCTGCATTCAACCCAGAAGAGGACCAGTGTTTGAGAAGGAAGATGAGGGCATCGCTGGATCATGAGGAGGTGAGTATTGCTTTTTCTTTTCAACAGAATGGAGCAGATGACAGAAATGTGAAAGGAGGAGAAAAAAAAGCTCAAGTGCAGATTGCTAAAAGTCCATGTTAAAGTGTCCTAAATGCTATTGCACTTTGATAATGTAGATGTATTTTCTAGAGTATTGTTTTTCAACTTTTATATGCCTGAACTATGTTAAAGCCTCACAATGCATTTAACTTTTTTTTTTCTTTCTTTTTTAAGTGTATTTTGTGTGTGTGCTCGAGAGAGGAGCCAGACTGCAGGAGTTGGCAGTAGGCAGGCCTCCCCCAGAGGCAATCTGCCACCTTTCTCCATGCCCCGGGTGGCAATGGTGGGTGTGTGAGGGGGACCTCTCACACAGCCCGCCCTACCTGCTCTGCTTTGAAGCCCAATGGGGCAGAGGGACTCCCTATAAGGGAGTGAGAGGATCTAGCCCGCTCAACCAGTCCCGTTAGTCCTTCGCCTCTCTTTTTTAGAGACCGCGTGGTCAAAGTGCGTGCATGTTAACCCAATTTTGAGTGCGTGTAAGTGTGGTGGTTTTTGTGGGAGGGGGGTACTAAGCGCAGGCTTACCTTCGCATAGCACACCCACCGGGAGCCGGGCTGAGACCACCAAACTCAATTCACATGTAGCCGAGATTTAACTTTTCGATGTGGTGTTCCAGACTTGAGCTTTAACTGGTCTGTCATGTTTTAATACATTTTGTATTCGAAATTTTAGGTTAATCATATTTATAATGCTAATTGAAATGTTTTTTTGTTACAGAAATCAAAACTGAAGTTTTAGATGACTGTAGAAAGCAAGATGAATGGAAGGTAAGTTGGTTTCTCGAACAGAAGTAAATACATTTGTTTCACTCCATTTTTTTTTTTTTATTATAATTCTTGGAGTATATATTGCGTAGTTTAATGTATAAAAGATGCAGTGATCATTTGATAATAATTTTATTTTTATAAAGGCTGCTTCAAAGTGGAGCTATATTAGTTTGATTGTGAATTGGCACTTTTATAGCTTTGATCGTAACAAAAAAAGTTGAAGTGTGTGTGTGGCCAGCCAAAATGTTGATTGTAATCAATATATTAATTATGGTTTATTATTATTGCTTGTTATTGCATTTGTACTGTTTTCAAAACCCCTTACTAACTCGTAGATATTGTATGTGTTTTTTTGTTTTGTTTGTTTTTTATTCAGATTCTACTCTTAGATCAGTTTACCACCAGCCTGCTAACGTCATGTTGCAAAATGACGGACTTGTTCCAGGAAGGCATAACAGGTAAAAGCAGAGCATCAAGAAATTTGCAGCAGAATTATGTGAGGAAAAACTACAGTTCCATTTTGTGATGTAATATGCTTATTAGTGTGTGTGGAGCCTGCTTATTAGTGCATCAGTGCTCATTGGTCATCAATTCTTTGGGGTAAATCATTTTTTTTCATGCTGGTTTTCCTAATTTGAGGGATCTGCATCTGCAGAACCAATAGTGAAGAGAAATGTTCTAGCAGGAGTGTCATACTGGCGATCCTCCAGCTGTTGCGGAACTACAAGTCCCATCATGCATCTGCCTGTGGGAGCCATGCTTGTAACTGTTAGCCTTGCAATACCTCATGGGAGTTATAGTTCCACAACAGCTGGAGGGCCGGCAGTTTGATACCTGTGTTCTAGTGAGACACAAACTGTAAAGGATTACCTAATCGGTGCTTCTTAACCTTCCTTACTCCTATCCAAAATGAAAAAAAAAAAGAAGGGGGGGGGGGGATTTGGCTCTACTCCCCCTTTTTGTTCTAAAGATCGTTTGGTGGTATTTGAACATTTGATGTGTGTTCTTCAACAAATGCTATAGCTAAAAATATAACCGATTTTCATTTTTTTCTTTAATTTCTAGTCGTAGAGGACATCTATAAAATTAGGCAACCGTTTCCAGAATTGAAAGCAATTTATTTTATCTCACCAAACGAGAAGGTTTGTAGTTAAATGTTTATTTTTTATTTTTTTTAAATGTTCAACCTGCAGGAATTTTAAAGCAAATAATGTTGTGCGATTTTTGTTTTCTATATACCAGGTGTGCCAAAAGAAAAATATGTTGTATATGTGTCAACTAGGTTTCTCACATACACGTTCTATGGAACTCCCCAGGATTTGTGTCCGATATGGAGACAATTATTTATTTTTTCTTCTTTCATATTTTAAAAGGTTCTGCTCTGGGTCCTGGGGATCAAAGGTTCTGTAGAGCTTTGGGTGGGATAAAGCCTCCATTCCTAGTTTCATATCTTACCTAGTAGCCAGGCTTCATTAACCACTTACCCCCCGGACCATATTGCTGCCCAAAGACCAGAGTACTTTTTGCGATTCGGGACTGCGTCGCTTTAACAGACAATTGCGCGGTCGTGCGACGTGGCTCCCAAACAAAATTGGCGTCCTTTTTTTCCCACAAATAGAGCTTTCTTTTGGTGGTATTTGATCACCTCTGCGTTTTTTTTTTTTTTTGCGCTATAAACAAAAATAGAACGACAATTTTGAAAAAAATGAATATTTTTTACTTTTTGCTGTAATAAATATCCCCCAAAAATATATAAAAAAACATTTTTTTTCCTCAGTTTAGGCCGATACGTATTCTTCTACATATTTTTCGTAAAAAAAATCGCAATAAGCGTTTATTGATTGGTTTGCGCAAAAGTTATAGCGTTTACAAAATAGGGGGTATTTTTATGGCATTTTTATTAATATTTTTTTTACTAGTAATGGCGGCGATCGGCGATTTTTTTTTTCGGTATTGCGACATTATGGCGGACACTTCGGACATTTTTGACACATTTTTGGGACCATTGGCATTTTTATAGCGATCAGTGCTATAAAAATGCATTAGATTACTATAAAAATGCCACTGGCAGTGAAGGGGTTAACACTAGGGGGCGGGGAAGGGGTTAAGTATGCCTGGGTGTGTTCTTACTGTGGGGGGGGGGGGTGGCCTCACTAGGGGAAACACTGATTTTCTGTTCATACATTGTATGAACAGAAAATCAGCATTTCCCCTGCTGACAGGAACGAGAGCTGTGTGTTTACACACACAGCTCCCGTTCCCCGCTCTGTACCGAGCGATCGCGTGTGCCCGGCGGCGATCGCGCCCGCCGGGCACACGCACGGGAGTCGGGGGCGAGCGGGGGGCGCGCGCGCGCGCGCCTCCGGCGGCGCGCGTGCGCCCCTAGTGGCGGCTAAAGGGTAGGACGTCCATTTACGTGGTCTCGCCTAGGAGAGCCACCTTGTGGACGTAAAATGACGGTGCGGCGACGGCAAGTAGTTAATTGGTCTCAGCTGCCTACAGGCTTTTATGCAGGCTGACTGATGCTCGGGACTCTCTCTTGTGGGAACCTGCTTATTGATGAAAAGGCTGATTGCAGATGACATAGTAAAAATGTACAAGATCTGTCTGTTTTAGCGAAACCATTAGTGGGGGGCCCTGTTAGGGACTGACCCAAGTTATTAATTCGGATGACCAGATTTGCTTTTATGATCTTGCTGTGCAGGTCCCTCCTACATTGAGCTGTGTTTTGTATGCTGAATAAAAGTGCAGGGCAAACCTGCATGACCTGGTCCTGTCATGTGTATGGTTTATCCAGAAAAAACATACAAGTCTGTCCCCCTTACCGCGCACACACACATGTACACACATATATGTATAGCTGCAAAGGGTGGGCCAACTCAATATTGAACCATATGGACTAAGTAAGTCTGTGATGCCATTAAAGTTCATGTGCGTGTAAAGGCAGGTGTTCCAATACTTTTGGTAATATAGTGTATGTATGCGTGTCTATTTTGCTGGTCATGTCTGCACACACACTATAGGTCTACTTCTCCTACTATAACTCACATAGGACCACCCATTAACATGGCTAATTGGAAGAAGAAAAAAAGTAAATCCCGCCTGAAGTTTTTTTTCTTTTGTCCTCACTCCAGATCACCTAAGATTGCTGCTCACTATCTTGTTATTTTAGCCCACCCATGTTCAGTCTCTCCTGGTGTGGAAGGCCCTGACATGGAAGGTAAACTCTCCTAATTTAGTGGCATCTATAGAGTCAGGAATGGGTCGTTATGCCACTTTTTGTTTTGTGGTGGGGAGGAATAATGTGATGGGTGGCTGGCATGTGAGTACAGACCATGCATTTTGCTGGCCTGGTTTTCCAATGGTGGCAGAAACTTCTGCCCAGGGTGGGACATTATCATGTTCCAGTTACCAATGTTTAAGCAGGCTCCTGCTGTCTATTTAAGCCAGCAAGGGGGACATTGCATGCTGTTGCAGTCCAAAGTCAAGTTAACTGCAGGTATACCTTGTATTGGGCCTTATCGCTGCTATTGTACTTCCCTGGCTTAGTCAATTTTGGCCACATCTTGCTTTAGTCACGAGCTAGACCACTGAGCCCACTGAAGATGTAGGAATCTAGGTACAGAATGGAGGGTTAGCACTTCTGTGGATAACATAAAATTCCTGAGTTTTTTTCCAGCAGGTATTTTGTGTTGCTTAGATGGAAAAGTCCAGCATCCAGTCAGATGCCTTGCATAAAAGATGCTCTTCCTCCCCACACAGCCATCAATCCAGAGAGTTGCGTTGGTATAGCTTTGGTTCATCTTTTAGAAGGTCAAACTTTAGGCAGTGCTATCGCCATTCTTGCTCACACTATCATTCTCCTTCTCATCAAAGAGGAGTCTGCTGGATATGTGGCATGCTAGCTACGCCTTAAGGGCTTGTTTACACGTGCGTCAATACCCCATATTTATGCAGCATTTAATTATTCAGCATTTTTAAAGCCTCTTAAATGCCTTCCAATGCCTGCCATGAATATTACAATGGCAGCACACAGTGCTGTTTACACAGGAGCAGTAGCGTGTCATGTTAAAATTTAAGCAGCATGTTGCCTTTATGAGGCATTGACACTTGTTAGCCGCCTCCATTGATTTCAGTGGTAATGCTCTGTAACATTATGTACAAATGCACTTGACAGCACATTTCATTTATGGCGTGTGAGTTAAGCATTTATAAAGTGTTAGCTGGGGGAAGACACAGTGCAGGTCCTTGTATCTTAATGCACAGAAATAATGGAGAACCAGGACAGGGCAGCCCCAGCCACTTCCTGTTTTTACAGAGCAGTTGTGTGGCAACACCATTTGCTTCTGTGTGCAGGCAAAGGAATTAAGCCAGGCAGGAGCAAAGGTATTGAGCATTATTTCCAGTGTCAAAGCTTTTTGTGTCGGCAAACTTGAGCTGGACCAAACCAAGTGTCAGACATCAAAGTATATCTTGCAGACAGTTTTCACAAATACATCTGCTCTCACAGCACTCCCACTAGAAAAGCTACACTTTCATGGACACTTACCAAGCATTCTTGAAGCTTTTTAAAGGTATATAAACGCAATTAAAACTAATCAAAAACAAATCGTAAATGCTTTAGTCGCGTTAATGACAATTGCATCTTCATAGTCAACACATGTATAAAGAGACCCAAATAGGCTCCCTTAAGATAATGAATTGGATTTGCCATTGTACATTTGTCTGGCAGCAAAAGAAAGTATGCAACGGTTTATGACAAAAAATAATTTCCCTACGTCCAGAAAGCTAGCAGTAGTTTTGGCCTCGGCACAAGCAGATCTAGACCCCTTGATGTTTCCTGAACACATCAGGTGATGTTACCAGTCGCTTGAAGAAGTCTGAGCCCTTAACTTTTGACTTTTCAGTGGTGTCCTCTCTTGCTGCAGTAAAGTAAGCTATTGCGTGGGAAGAAGTTAATCCACAGCAACGAGAGGTTAATAAATATTGCCCTGATCTGAAAAGCTCTCTCTTCACACCCATGTTGGAAATCAAGGAGTTAATTGAAGAACAGTGATAGCCTATTAACAAGAAGGTGAGCCTGCTGAACAAATGCCATAAGTTGTATTTGCTTAAAGATTTAAAAACTTCCGCCCCACACGAAATAATGAAAAGTCAGCAGCTACAAATACTGTGTAGCTGCTGACTTTTAATATTGGGATACTTGCCTGTCCAGCGTTCCCGCGATGTCGGCACCCGAAGCTGGTTTTCTGATTGGCTTTTGGGTGCTGCCGCGGCCATTCGCGGTAAGGAGATCTGACAGCAGGTTCCCTACTTTGAGAAGTCCGCCCTGCGCTTTCTAACTGACCCAGCAGCAGAGATAGGAGGGGAGCTGAACTTCTGAGGTATGGCGCTGTCTCCTGGAAGTTGGGAATGTTACTTGTCAAAAACAGGTGCCCATTCCCCCTCCCCCAAAAGGTACCAAATGTGGCACCAGAGGTGGGGGGATTCTGCATCATTGGGTTTAACACAGTTGCAGGATGCTTCGCTGTCAAATCTCACGTCACACTGCAGTGGAGAATTCCATTTCCTTTAACCACTTGCCATCTGGGGCAATTTTGACAATTTACACATGCATAAAAAATACTTGGAACCCCCCAAAGATATATTTTCTGAAAGCAGGGGTCCTGGAGAATAAAATGGTGATTGTGCAAATATTGTGTGGCATAAAGAAATTGCAACAGCCATTTGTCTAATATAGATTTTCAGGAAAAAATACACTTGATGCACACAAACGCAACCATTTTTTTTTGGTAAAATAAAGATGTTTCACTGAGTAAATAAATATTAAACGTGTCAAGATGTGAGTTTTTGCCTATGAGATGAGAATCTTTTCTTGGACAAAATTCAGATTCTGGCTTACTTTACAATCCAACTTCAAATTCCAACATCGATAATTCAAAATATTATAGCTAGTTTTGGTCCGGTAGTCAAATCTAAAAGTCAGTTGTATGTGTCCCAGTCAATGGAATATCTGGGGTATTGGTCGATACTGACGCAAACAGACTTTTTTTGCCATCAAGGAATAATTACTTGATTTGGAGTACCAGGATAACCATCTCTACTCCTTTGGTGGCCAGGGATTGTCTTCTGAGATTCTGGTTGTCCAATGGGCAAGCTGTCATCTCGGAACACTTAGGTGTGCTTTATTCAACAGGGAAAGTGTCATGAGTCAGTACATCTTTATGCTTTCTTGCGTGTGACAAGATTTTTGGTGGTTGACTTTATCAGCAAACCTCTTGGCAGGCAAGTTTCTCCATCCTGGTGTATGAACTGTACTTACTGCAGGCTAAATTTTGCAGGAGTGGGAAGTGCATTGCATCGGTCACCAAGTCCGGTTCTTATCCCAATTTGTTAAATTGGTTTGAACGAATTTAAAGCAGCCAGAGGCTTTAAGTAGTGGTGCCACCGAATGGAAATTTTGGTACCGAAAATTACCGTTTTTTTTTTTTTTTTTATATCTATAATTGTATTGTATTCAACTTTTTAATTTTAATATCAATTTAAATTAATATGAATTTATTGTTGGCTATTATTGGCACCTTTTTAGTGCAAGAAAGGCTCAAGAAAAGTTTCAACTTCATTCTTTGCAGTGAGTTTGATCTTCTGTGGAAGGTGTTTGAAAAGTAGGAGATGCTAGCGATAGTCCTGGGGGACTCGGAGTCTATCACCTTATTGTTCTTTTTTTCTTCCTCCTCCTCGTGTTTTTTTTTTTTTTTTTGATGTTGCCGCAATCAAGGCTCACAGACTAAAAATACTACTAATAATCTTCTTTTTAACAAGCATTTATATAGCACCAACAGTTAACGCAGTGCTTTACAATATAAAGGGGGACGGTACGATTACCATATAGTTCAATACAGAAGGAATAGGTGGGCCCTGCTCATATATTTTATAATCTAATGGGAGGGGGAGGTGGTACAAAAGGTAATGGCTGCAGGGGATGATCTGATGGAGGTCACTCGGGTAGAGTTCTTAGGTGAAGGTAGGGTAGGCTTACCAAAAAAGTGAGTATTCAAGGATCTAAAGGTGGACGGGGTATGAGCTGACTGGACAAACTGGGGCAGGGAGTTCCAGAGGATGGGAGAGACTCCAGAGAAGTTTTGGAGGTGAGCATGGAGGTAACAAGGAAGCTAGAGAGCAGGAGGTATTGGTAGGAGCAAAGAGTAAGGTTTGGGCGATATCTGCAGATGAGGCTGATGGTATAGCTGGGGGTGATGTAGATGGCCTTGTATGTTGTGGTGAGTATTTTGAATGTTATACAATGGGGTAGGGGAAGCCAGTGAATAGATTGGCAGAGTGGGGCAGCAGCCATCGATTTGGGTAGAGATGTATTAGTCTAGCAGCAGCATTCATAATCAACTGAAGGGGGGGGGGGTAGCCTGTGTAAAAGTAGGCCAGTGAGGAGAAAGTTGCAGTAGTCCAGGCAGGAAATAACCAAGGAGTGAATACGTTTTTTTGTGGTGTCGTTAGTCCAGAAGGGGCAAATTATGGAAATGTTATGGAGGTTAAGGCAGCAAGATTTAGCCAGTGATTGTCAGAGATCAGAGTCTAGGATTACACCCAGCATCCTGGCATGTGTGGAGGGACCAATGGTTGTGCCGTTGATCTCAATGGTAAAGTCATGGGGAAGGGGATCAGGGAGGAGCAAATATTACAAGCTCAGTTTCAGAACGATCGAGTTTGAGGAAGTGGTGTGACATTCATACTAATGTCACTCAGTAAGTTTGTGATGTGTGAGGAGATTGATGGGCTGAGTTGAGGTGTCGAGAGATGGATCTTGGTGTCCTCAGAATAGATTTTGTATTGAAAACCATGGAAGGTTATCAACTAACCCAGGGAAGAGGTGTATAGAGTGAGAGAGAAAAGAAGGGGCCTAATGACAGAGCCTTGGGGGTACTCCAAAAGAAAGCGGAAGAGGAGTGGATAAAAGGGTGTTGTATGTGACACTGAAAGTGTGCTGAGATAGGAAGGAGGATAACCAGGAAAGAGCAGAGTCAGGGAGGCCAAGGGAGTGCAGTTTAAGGAGAGGGTCAATTCTGTCAAAGGCATCAGGAAGGTCCACGAGTGAGTATGGGAGTACTGGCTGACTATAGGGGATCGAGAAGGTTGTTAGTGTGGTAGTAGCTCATATGGTTGTGGACCAGGCCTTTAAGAAGCTTGGAGGCAAACAAGAGCAGAGAGATTGGACTTAAGTGCTTCCTTTTTGTGCTTCCTAAAGGCCCAAAGAAGGATCATGCAGCTTTCATATCTACCATCTCTGGATGGATGTCGGTTTATTTTGTTGATCTTCGTGTGTGTGTGTGTGTGTGCGCCTCCTGGGCTATTTGTCGTCTGGCTTTGGTAGCTCAAGATTGTAAACCTGCTACCTGGTCTATAGTTCATACTTTTTATGAAGTTTTAAAAAGTAGATGTTCGAGCTGCTGAGGATGCTGCCTTCTGGTTGGTATGCTTTGCAGTCTGCTGCCTAAGGTTCTGACCTATTCTGTTTTTTAGTTGTTTGGGGCCTGTTGTCTTGTGGCCGTGTTGCCCTCCTCTCATGTTCAGTGCTTTGGGACATCCCTATTATAATGAAGATGCCCTTTGATCTGTTAAGTGTGTGTGTGTGTGTGTGTGTGTGTGTGTGTGTGTGTATACTGATGGACAATAATGCTTATAAGCCCTATGGTTAAAATTTTCCTAATTTAAATTTTATTTCAGTCTGTGGATTGTCTGGTGAATGACTTTAAGCCCAAACAGTGCAAATACAAGGCTGCTTATGTTTACTTCAGTGATGGTAAGTATTACCTAGTTGATGTACAGTTGGCTAAGCAATTTTTTATTCTACTGTAACTTACATAGTCTTGCCTCAGATATACTATAGAGGGACAGCAAAGTCATTGGGATAAAGTTCCTTTTTATTGCGTAACAAAACACTAACTGAATGAAGAGGCCTGCCTCTTTAGCCACCGACAACTTCCAAGCCCTCTAATGTTATATTTGACTAGCACACCTGGAAACCAAACATGATAGAAGGTAAAATCCAAATTCACCTTCCCCATGGTCTACTTCCTTGCTAGTTGGGCCCCTCACTGCTGCCTTTTGTGTGCAAGATTATATTCTGATGTGCAGGTAGCAATCTATCTGTTTCAAGGCGGAGGGGAAGAAGTCTGGCTGTGCTAGTTGCCTGATTGGGTCTTAACTGCTTTTGTTCACTGACACTAGAAAGTGAACAACCAGGTAATATGGCAGTGCAAAAATCTTTACAATACAATAAACAAACACAGTATTCAAAATCGCCAATATAATGAACAAATGCATCTAGGGATAGGTACGGTGACATGTAATACCCAAGAGTCACCTATAATTTTGACATTTATGCCTGACAAATGTATAACCAGGGGTAAACTGTATCGAAAAGTACAATTGATAAACCAGAACAAGAAGTAACAGAGGACAATAGAGTCAATGATAAAGAACTGGCATGTGATTTAGATTCTTGCTGTTTTAGTTTGCTCATATGACCACTCCTTTTGTGACTTTTGTCATATTGTGTATTGGCATGCTTATGATTGTTAGAATTATGTTCCCTTTTTATTACTCACACACTTTTTTGTCTTTACAGTATGTCATGACAGCCTCTTCACAAAGCTAAAATCTTGTGCCCCCAAAACAATAAAGATGTGCAAGGAAGTTAACATTTCTTTTTTCCCCAGAGAGTCTCAGGTAATTGTCTTGTGATTTATAAATTGATTTTATTCTTTAGTTCACAAGTAAGCCTGCCAAAAATTAATTGTTCATGAGCAGTTTTAAAGCCACACATAGTGGGTTCACTGCAGTAAATGGTGCATACGTTCAAGGATAAGTTCACCTTTAGTAACGTGCTGATACCCCACCCGATCCCCCATTGTGACAGCAGGAGGAGGATCCCTTCCCTGCACCCGCTGTCACAATTCAAAAGCTGCGCAGGCCTCCGCCCACAAGGCTGCATCATTCATTCACAAAGTTCTGTAAATAAATGAACTGCCATTGCGGCTGATACCTAGTAGTACTTGTAACGGTCACCACCGTTTACGACCTTCCATCAACCCACGACAGCTCATCTGACACTCCAACCGTCCAACAGACATCAGACATCCCAGAATAACGAGACTTGCTCCGTTGCTGGTTTCAAATGTATGACCACTTTTAATGGTAACTTTCAGTCTTCTATACAGTACAACAGGTTACAGTAATCACAGGAACAAAACCACACCCCACCCATACATCACATGATGAGCTTCAATCACATTCTTTTAGATAATTACATAGAGGAGTTAATTATCCCCCAGACGTTACGTCTCCGACAATAAGTCATTCACCTGCACCTGAGAAGTCACATTCCTTCATTAAAATAATTCAAACAAAACACCATCACACAATGCTTTCCACTCAATCCACATCTTTAGACAGACGGTCTGTCTCCGCATACAGCTTGACAAGTTCCATTCCACACACAACCAGTATTTAGCATACATAATGAGAGATCCTGGACCAGACTCAATTAGCATGTCAACAGTCTACCCAGAGAGATGAGTCATAGAATTAACACTTTACTGATAGCTCATATTGCAGGAGATATTGCAATGTCCCCTGTCCTGTAATTTAGGACATCATTTCTCAGTCACCCTATGGCCCTATCGGACATAAGGTGACATAAGACTCCTTGGTGACGCCGGTACAGGAGTACCCCTTATCCTTCCAAAGTCTCTGTTTGTCACGGGCCATTTTGTTACAGTACTCAATGAACGACAGGGGTGCTGGTTGTTTATTGATCTTCCTGCCCATATCAAAGGTATGGGCGGCAGATCTACTGTCTGCAGGAGCCTGATGGGTGCAATGCTTTTACAGGCTTCTGAAAAAAAAAATGCACTGCTTTTTTTATTTTAATTTTTTTAAAGGTGAACTTGGCCTTTGAATCGTATCTAAACCAAAATGTATCATATTGTAGCTTACCAGGCCTTGGATGAGATTTTTTTTTTTCACCTGGTAATTCCTACGTTTACTCCCCCTCTTATCTATGAAGGGAGTTATGGTTGTTACCCTGGCTAGGCTCCAGCATGGCTACCTTTTTTTTCATCTCTACATATGGGTTGAATGATAAGATTTTTTTTTTGTTTTCAGTTCAACTCAGAGAGACAAGGACACTGCATTTCTGGCAAGATCAGCAGCTATATTTTGTACTTGCCAAAAGTGTTCTTGGTATGAATGAAGGAAACTAATGAAACCCCCACATTAAGGACTTGTAATCTCCAAAATATTAAATTTTGTTCTTGGGTTTAGGTATCCCTTAATGGCTTATTCAACCTGCATTGTGCTAATATGTTGTGATGATGTGCTGCAAGAAAATGCAGCATTTTCTGTTTTTCCGGTGCACACAAATGCCAGGGAGTGGTGGGAACTGCCACCTGCAGGGTGAAGCTCTAGGCTCAATTACACATATTAAAACGCAAAACAGTGCAGCGCAAACAACTAAATCATAAACCACTAGTCCATATAAAAACAATTCATGGTGAGGTAGAATCAATGCCACAGTGTCAGTGTGCGTCCAAATCGAGCATGCAAGTGTCGGCGAGTCCAGTCCATCCACCAAAGACCTAAGCAGCCGCTCACCTCCTACTAATGACCAAAAGGTCGGGGATGCGCCTTTCCACACAGTGGGGATCTCGGTCCTCCAATGTCAATCAATGGCACAGCAGATGATCTCACCACTATATATGTATATAAATAAAATGGAACAGAATCTAGTGCTCTCTGGTTGGCTCAATTTTCTTTAAGAAAAGTTAAAAGCACTTTGTAACGAGAACCTTGCTCGCTCGGTTCCACTCTCCCCACACTCCTCTGCTACTATTGGATCAGATTGCAGATCGCAACGTCTGATGGTTCAGTCATCCGATGTTCCGGGATTCGAACTACAACTATGTGCTGTTCAAATCCATTTTTAATAGCTCAGAACAAACACCAGGCAGGCTGTATGTAAGTTCAAACATGAATCTCTTTTATTGGATGAACACACACTTTTTTTATACATGGCAGTTTGAACACCCTGCCCCCAACAACCACTTTCCTATTGGTCAGTTGTAAAACACATTGTAGTTCTCAATTAGGTCCCCTTGGCCATGCAAATGAGGACTTGAAACAGGGTCAGCAGGGATTGGTCCGATTAGCTTGAATAGGAGGACTGATATGTGTAATGACACAGAAGCCCCAGGGGTTAATTAAAGTACATAAACACAGTCAAACGCAGAACAATGCTTTTCTTCCAGACCATGGAGCCATCTGGAGGGGGGGTTAGCCTTAAGACAGGGCAGAAGACCTACCACTGTGTAATAGACTCAAGGGAGAAATATTTCAGTATTCCAAGGTTCATGACACACTTACAAATAGAACACTTCTCCTAAGTGCTCGGATAAATCGTTATGGTAAATGCATGAAAACTGATAAGATGGCCGCGGGTGATTTCATACGTAGATCCACTCCCGTTATGTTCGTAGGTGGGACTTTGTCTGCTGAAATGTTCCTGTCCCCCTGCTGGAACACAGAGCTGTATACAGCTGATGTTACATACAGTTGATCCTACACGGACAGCTGCTGCATAAGTTGGCATTTCCAGAGTGCTGTGGTTAACTTTCTCTTCTGTTCATTGAAAGACTCAGTAGACTTGGTAGATCAAGGTCATTGGGTATTTCTCCACCTGCAGAAGTAGGCTGCTAGCTATAATCATAAGATTAGAACACGACCAATGATCGACTCCTACTGGTGGCCAAACCCTTTATCTGCAAAACACATTCCTTTTCTTGTTTAGGAGTTAGGCCCTAGAAAAAAAATCCTCTTTAATTTTTCAGGTTTTTTAGCACATGCACAGAATCGCACCATTGGAGGCTGTACGGTCACCTAAGGGTACATTATTTCCCCCCCAAGTAGCCCAATTTTGTTTTCTCCAAGGTGTTCCTTCTGAATCTCCCTGAAGCCTTTCATCTGCTGTACAGTCCAGATAAATGTGTGGATAAAGAAACTGCATTGCAAACCATCGCAGAACAAATAGTCACACTGTGTGCTACTCTGGAAGAGAATCCTGGGGTTCGCTATAAGAGGTAATGGTTTACATGTAACTTATGTAGAATGCTGTTTTATTGAACTCGTGTAATGTGATTTTTCTGGTCTACATTTTATGTCTGAAGAGAACCACTAGATAATGCTGAAAATTTGGCTAACTTGGTGGAAGAGAAGCTTGTTCAGTATTACAAGACTGATGAAAGAAACCCGTTTAAGGTAAGCGGATTAGACCTTGCATTATATTGTTTAGTTAAACTGTTAAATGGGATATTCTAGTTAAAAATTGGAAATAAGAGACTCGGGTGTATAAGAATTTATCCTGTTAATGGTTTCCATTTTTCCGGGTGTTGCAGTGCCACCTCCTTCTCAGAGTGGTTTTGGGTTCTAGGTGGTCCCCAGGTCACTGGGAGGTTTGGTCATCGGTGTGATGGCACCACGCCTGCTATTCTCCTCAGATCCTACTACTTTCTCTTTCATTGGGTCCTGCATTCACGCAGCACTTTGAACTTGTCCCTGCATTTCCCACACCCACACTGATTCATCTTTCTTCAACAACGTTTCTGTTCTCTGCTGTTAGTGATGTGACTGGCAGTTGCATCATCTGATGGTAAAACCATGCTCACCAACCAACTTTTAAGGCCAGAGAAGAGATTCTAGTTTGTATTTGTATTTAATATAATATGAGGATTGCGCTACCCTGGTAGGTGGCCTATATCCACCTAATCATGTGTGATAAACAATAATTCTAATTAACACCTATGTGTATCACCTTGTGCTATTTCACCACAGGTTTACTATTAAATAACAATCCACCAAAAATGTGTATATAAACAGATAACAATCCTCCTTATATTCAGCTTCTACGCGTTTCGCAGAATTTGTTGGGTTCCTGATGACGCAACAAATTCTGCAAAAATGCGTAGAAGCTGCTGACACCCACGGGACAACACGCCGATCATAAGAAAGGCTCGGGGGAAACGTGATAGAGGAGCGCCTTTTCTCTCATATGTTTGCATACACGGCTGGAGAAGCTTGGTGCCGGCATATAGGCACACTAAGATGTGAGTGCAATATTTGCTTTGTTTTTTTAATCCAATAAATTATTTTACCTACTATACTATGATGGGCATCCTTTTCCTGTGAGCTTTTATAGGGAAAGGGAGGCAATAATAATAATAATCTCAAGACACCTGACAACTGTGGTGACGTAAAAGAGGAGTGGTTATCCTGGGAATGAACCAAAGGCATTTATTGAATAGGATCTGGTGAGTGGCCATTTTTAACGGTGATGGGATTATCACGGAAGTGGTAAAATCATGTTGTACTTGAACACTCCACAGGAGGAATATTGATTGTTTATGAGCACTTGGTTATCACATTGGGACTTTCCTAATAAATTGAAGAGGATTCATATAGGGATTCTTCCTTATACATATATTTTTCAATTATTTTTTTTATCATTTGTTGTGGTTTTGTGACACAATATTTTTTTGTGAAACCCGTAACATGTGCATTTTTGAAGATTTAAAGAGCACTATTTTGATATATTAACACGCGCATGGTATATTTTAGGTGTTTTTTCATATATACATACATAATCTCTGTATATAAGAAGGATTGTTATCTGTTTATACACACATGTCATTTAGTAGTAAACCTGTGGTGAAATGGCACAAGGTGATACACATAGGTGTTAATTAGAATTATTTTTGTTTATCACACATGATTAGGTGGATATAGGCCACCTACCAGGGTAGCGCAATCCTCATATTATATTAAATACATTTTAGGCAAGCCACGATAGAGTGACGTGCACCCTTTTGATTGCAGCAAACCATCCAATTTAGAACAAATTTTGTTTTTTTCCATTTGCGCCAGTAACATCCATCCCATATAGTTTGTATTTGTACACATTCTGCTAAGGATAAATGGTGTGTGTGTGTGTGTGTGTGTGTGTGTGTGTGTGTGTGTGTGTATGTATATATGTATATATGTGTATATATATATATATATATATATATATATATATATATATATATATATATATATATATATATATATATATATATATATATATATATATATATATATATATATATATATATGTATGTGTGTGTGTGTGTATATATATATATATATATATATATATATATATATATATATATATATATATATATATATATTACAGACCAAAAGTTTGGACACACCTTCTCATTCAAAGAGTTTTCTTTATTTTCATGACTATGAAAATTGTAGATTCACACTGAAGGCATCAAAACTATGAACTAACACATGTGGAATTATACATAACAAAAAAGTGTGAAACAACTGAAAATAGATTTCATATTCTAGGTTCTTCAAAGTAGTCACCTTTTGCAGCAGACACATCTCTAGAACTGTTAAGAGGAGACTGTGTGAATCAGGCCTTCATGGTAGAATATCTGCTAGGAAACCACTGCTAAAGAAAGGCAACAAGCAGAAGAGACTTGTTTGGGCTAAAGAACACAAGGAATGGACATTAGACCAGTGGAAATCTGTGCTTTGGTCTGATGAGTCCAAACTTGAGATCTTTGGTTCCAACCCCCGTGTCTTTGTGCGACGCAGAAAAGGTGAACGGATGGACTCATGCCTGGTTCCCACTGTGAAGCATGGAGGAGGAGGTGTGATGGTGTGGGGGCGCTTTGCTGGTGACACTGTTGGGGATTTATTCAAAATTGAAGGCATACTGAACCAGCATGGCTACCACAGCATCTTGCAGCGGCATGCTATTCCATCCGGTTTGCGTTTAGTTGGACCATCATTTATTTTTCAACAGGACAATGACCCCAAACACACCTCCAGGCTGTGTAAGGGCTATTTGACCAAGAAGGAGAGTGATGGGGTGCTGCGCCAGGTAACTCCCTCTTGAAGCTCATCAAGAGAATGCCAAGAGTGTGCCAAGCAGTAATCAAAGCAAAAGGTGGCTACTTTGAAGAACCTAAAATATGAAATATTTTCAGTTGTTTCACACTTTTTTGTTCTGTATAATTCCACATGTGTTAATTCATAGTTTTGATGCCTTCAGTGTGATTCTACAATGTTCATAGTCATGAAAATAAAGAAAACTCTTTGAATGAGAAGGTTCGTCCAAACTTTTGGTCTGTACTATATATATATATATATATATATATATATATATATATATATATGTGTGTATATATATATATATGTGTGTGTGTGTGTGTGTGTGTGTGTGTGTGTGTGTGTGTGTGTATGTATATATATATATATATATATATATATATATATATATATATATATATATATATATATATATATATATATATATATATATATATATATATATATATATATATATATATACACATACACATACACACACACACACACACACACACACACACACACACACTCCATTTATCCTTAGCAGAATGTGTACAAATACAAACCAGAATCATTTCTCTGGCCTTAAAAGTTGGTTGGTGAGCATGCTTTTAACATCAGATGATGCAACTGCCAGTCACATCACTGACCGCAGAAACAGAAAGAAAGATGAATCCGTGCTTTTGGATAGAAACCATTCTTTAAAGAGGAGGTTCCATAAAAATAAAAAATAAAATAATAATTAAAAGTCAGCAGCTACTAACACTGGAGCTGCTGACTTTTAATAAGGACACTTACCTGTCCTAGCCACCAGCAATGTCAGCCCCCGCCGAGGCCGATCCTCGATCCTGGCAGCTCCAAGCGCCGCCATCCACAGTAAGGGAAACGGGCAGTGAAGCCGTATGGCTTCACTGCCCGTTTCCTACTGCGCATGCGCGCGCAGCGCTTTGTGAAGGGGCCGGCTGCTTTCTGGGACACGCACAGTTCACAGAATGCAGCGCGCCCCATTCACAAGAAGACGCCCAGTGTAGGAGGAGAAGAGATTCCACCGCGGACGATGAAGAGGCAGATTCGGCACTTCCGCATAGCAACAGCTATTTAGGGTGATAAAAATTTTTTTTTTTTCTAGGTTTTTGGTGAAATTTTTTATTTTTTTTGGTGGAACCTCCACTTTAAGCCATTTCTTGTTCCATAGCTGCCAGGATTGAAAATTACATTTAACAGTTCCATAAGTTCAGCTTAGATAATTGCATTTGATGATAATAAAGAAAACGAATTTACACAGGCTAAACAAAATATTAAATTGCCCTAATTATTGCATTCATTGAGTATATTTTCCTCTTCTCCTGAGGAATTTCTATACTCTTCAGCATTTTTACAAAGTTTTTATTTTGGGTAAATCACAAAATAAATATACAAAAGTAACATGTGAACAAACTACATAAAAGGTGACCATGCCCTGCCCATATAAGTTTACCATGTGTAAGCAAAACCTGAGCAAATCGTGCTGCAAAAAAACAGCATCTGATAACCTTAGCAGACCAGTCGTTTGAGTTTGATAGGCTAACTAGAATCCATTCTGTGACCAGTTTATCAAATGGCCATTTATTGCCCGTATGGATAGTCTGGATGGTTATTTTTTGATTTAATAAATTCTGTACTTTTTTTCATAATTTATAATGTTTTTTTTTTGTTTTTTGCGCTTTTTGTGGTGTAAGGATAAAAATAAAAGGTTGTGTGTTTGTTTGTTTTTTTTACCGCAGGAGAAAAGTCAGTCCCAGCTACTTATACTTGACAGAGGATTTGATCCAGTTTCTACGGTGCTGCATGAACTAACTTTTCAAGCAATGATTTATGATCTTTTGCCCATTGAAAATGATGTTTACAAGCAAGTACATTTTTGCTTTTCCTTAAAATAAATTATATGCTTGTGAAGCACTGTTGTATACAAGTCATTTTTGCACAAAACCTGATTATATTTTATTCTGTCTGTAGATCTTTTTTTTTTTTTTTTTTTATTCTATAGCTGAGTCATGAAATGTTTGGATATTAACAGGAACCTGTGAGCTGGTTTGCTGACTTGCTTTTATAGGTGCACATTACGGGTTCTCCTTCGTCGTATTAAACTCAAGGACAAAAAAGTATTAGTGTATATTGCAGTTTACCAATTCTTGGATATGGTGGCTGCTTTTTTCTTTTTTAGTTTTTTTTTTTTTCCCTTTATTCTCACCTGGTGATTCTGCCAGTAAGTCTGTTATTTTTTTGAACAGGCCAAGCTATCCTGCAAATGGCAAATGTACCAATTAGAGTTGAAACAAACCATTTAACACTGACAGGGGTGCTTACAATGGTTTGCATTTTATTTATGTAAAACCTTTTTATCGAAAAAAGAAACAAAAAAAAAAACGTTCCTGTAACCGCCTAATGAGTGTTAGCTGGCGTTTGGCTCCAATTTGATAATCCATCTAATTCTGCTAGTACTTCTAACGCTAGACTACCCCTAGGCTGACAGTGCTGCTGTCCAAAAAGGGGAGTGTAGGCACCTTAAAACAGGAAGTGTTACTGGCAGGATCACAGGGTGAAAATAAAGAGGAATAAGCCTAAGAAGAAAACAAATGCAGCCACAAATTTAAGGATTGGCAAGCTGTGCAGTATATAGAAAAAACGTGTGGTTTTGGTTTTAATACCACTTTAACTTTACTAGCTATTAACACAAATCTAAAAAAACATTGAAGTCTGAAAAGTCTTGCTTTCCATTTTACATGCTTATTCTAGGTCAGTGACTCATTACATAGTGAAAACAGAATCATGTTAGTCCTAGATCCGTCGCAGTACAAAAGTGACTCATGGCAGCCGATATATTTTTCTCACTCCTTCGCCCTCCTTTTTTTCTTTAACACTTAATTTGTTCTTAACTCCTTGCAACTAACGCTTAACAAAGTCGATAATGTCAGCCTCAAACACAACTCTAAAACATTAACCCCCAACACTAATCTAGCTGTAAACGAAATGCCTATTGTGCTGAAAACTCCCCTCCTCCTGTGGAGTCTGCAGCATGGCTGACCTTGTTTGGAAATGGTTGATTGAGAATCTGAGGTGTCATAAAGATTGTACAACTTTGTACTTAAAGTAGAAGGAAATGCTTCCCTTCAACTCTTTTGAACACTCATTAACCACAATAGTAGAAATTCTGCATTGTTCAAATTTGTTTAATATGCTTCTTTTGTACCTCATTTTCTTTTGGACCTCATTTTCTTTCAAAGGTCCCCCTGTCACGTGACCACACTGCTTTTGACTTTAGTAGATCTGTGTGGCTGTTGGATTTGAACCAGATTCTCACTAAGCTTGTTACTACCAGAAGTGGCATACCTAGCTGTTCATACCGATGGCCGGGCGACACGGGGGCAAATCCAGGTGGGACAGAGGCTGGGCTAGATAGGACAAGGCAAGGCAGGGACTAGGCTACTCAGAGCTCTGCTGATTTTATGACAACGACTTAAGGAAGTGCCTGTGAGCTGCCATATTCAGCTCAACAGACAGACCATTGATGGTACAGAACAGGAAATTGCTGATCTAGACAATCAGCAATTCAGAAAATGCAAGTTATTTGGCTTACTAATCGTTTGCAAATTTTGCTTTTTGAGTGGATTTCCACTTTTAAGCTGAACACCAGGTACAAAAAAAATATTAAAGTATATTCCTCGATGGCTACAAAGGATAGAAATCTGCTTTGTGTGCACAGTGCATTTGCAAACCTAGATTTTACCTTTTTGAACCAATGGTGACTTAATCAATGTGTTGCATGGCATTAGCAGGGAGCAGAGCTGTGGGTCTATCCACTACAGTCTAGGAGCAAAAAAACTTAATGGAGTGGATAAAAGATCATTCATCCAGCTCAAGGAGAGGGAGAGCAGTAGTGTTTATTACACAAAGCTCCTACACAGAGGCATAAAAATTCAGAAGTTGTTTCATGCTAGATTACTGCACAGATGTGAAATAAATACACAAAGGAGATCAACCTATTCTAAATAGAAGCATGTCAAATAATGTGTTTTAATTCTTTTTCTGCTGTATTCTACAATAGATATCGGACAGACACCTCCGTTGGAACAAAGGACAAAGAAGGCCGCTTAGATGAGTCTGATGAACTGTGGGTGAAAATTCGTCACAAACATATCGCTGATGTCTTAGAGTATGTATTCATGCATCATACATTTTTTATATATAGCATTTTTATGGAGGTTATAGATTTTTCTCAAATTTTTTAGCGGTGTGTTGATCATCACAGGTATGACAATTTCACTACTTTCTGGGCAAGAACATTTTTCCATGAAATGAGGAAATCCAGTTTTATAGCAGTGAACTTTGGTTTAGCCCTTGACAGTTCAGTTTTGGAACTTTCATTGTGTTTTAGTTATTTTGTTTCAAATATTAGAATTTCCATACTGTATTTCAATTTTATTTTAACAGGGAGATACCAAAACTTGTTAAAGAAATTTCTTCTAGCAAAAAAGAAGCTGAAGGCAAGGTAATACTGGGCTAAAGAAAATGTTTACAATTTTTACTGTTTGTTTTGTAGAGATGTTTATTTTCATCTAGTATTAAAAGCGTTGTTTATGTACAGGTTGTATTTGCATAGGGTAAGGGCCAATTCACACTGCGATTCAGCACTAGTGCCGGTCTGTGTTGCCGGCTGGCTAAGGAGCAGTGTTGCACGATTCAGCACACCATCTGTCAGTTGTTTCCTGTGTGTTCCTGTGGTGACAGACCTTTTACCATGCAGTAAAATGTCTGTCGCTGCACATAGTGTGAATTGGCACAAAGTCATATTTTGCCCACCCATGCCTTGCTTTCTGCTTTGCAGTTCTACAAGGTTGTGCTTTTACTGCCTTGTTTCACATTGTAGTTCTATGACCTGCATGAGGTTCATGGGCTCTACACCACTTAGAGCTCCATGTAGTGGCCAATTTCTAAAGGGTTTATATATTATACAATGACTAATATATGGTAGAGAATGTAATACCAAAAGCTGTAAATAAGGTAAACACCGCTAGAATTAAATCTAAGCATTCACAGAAAATACACTAAGGTGCAACACCTGACCTTACCAATGGGCCACACACAATTCAGTATGTGAAATGCTACAGAAGATTGTCAGAGATTGCAGAGATACTATAGAAGATGGCCAGAGACATACCATGGTGAATTTGGGGAACTTTGGACCTGTATCAGAAGACAGTCAAAGTCTAGGAACATATTAAAGTATAGTGTTTGGCTGAAGCCATTTATTATCAATCAACTGTTTTACTCTTTTTAAATCATAATCACAACAAACTACCAAATGACCCTGATCAAAAGATTACATAACCCAGTTCTTAATACTTTTTAACATCAATGACAGCTTGAAGACTTTTGTGGTATTTGTGGATGAGGCTCTTTATCTTCTCGGATGGTAAAGCTGCCCATTCCTCTTGGCAAAAAGCCACATGTTTTCAGAGTCCTGTATTTCACCTGAAGTTATTTGTGGGTGCGCTGGCAGGACGCTCAATGTCCTGCTAGCCGCATTTTTGAGGCTCTAGTGGGGATCCGTCAGCCGCTAGTGGCATAATAGCGCGCAAAATCTACGGTAAAGTGATGCTTTTTAACGGCAATTTATCGCTGACGCTGCCCACGCCACAGTGTGAAAGTAGCCTAATGCTCCAATTGGTTGTGTTATCAACCAAATTGTCAAACCATCCAACGGCTGGTGTCATAGCCGATCACATGTGCAGCATCATGGCAGTTGTAGATCAAAAGGTGGCCAAGATGCAAGCTTCCTTGGCTGAAACGAATGGAGGGTTTACTTCCACTTTAACTGAAGCTTACTGCTGGGGTCCAAGTTCCACAAAAGTGCCAAAAGACTGCATTGACCCAGTTGGGCAATGGGGCCCCACACTTACTAATAAATTCAGTGCAAAAATGTGCTGTGCTGCCAGGTGCAAGCCTGGATAGTCTGTACAGCCTCTGGTACCAGCATGCCTTGTCAGTCCCGTGTTTCTGCTATGTCCCATTAGTTATCCCTCCATGTAGCAGTAGTTGCCAGCCATCCTACCCACAACTACTGCATGTTCTTTACATGGTCCCTCTCCATTTTATTTCACCCACAACATGGTCTTAATGCCAATCCCATGCTTAGCTTTTTATACCAGATCAGATTTTGTCAAAGTAAGGGCATAGCCGAACTGCTTTATAAAAGTTGGAATAAGTTTTAGGTTGCAAATACTAACCACATTTTTTTTTTTTTTTTAACAGCTTTCCATAAGTAATTTGTCCAGCCTTATGAAAAAAATGCCACATTACAGAAAACAGATGAGCAAGGTAAGAAGAATACATTGCTTTTATTCTGCCAAGATGTGTGAATGTTTACGGAGTGAAACAAATACATAATGAAACTAAAGGCTTACATTTTTATTGGGTCAATGTTTTTGTGATCAATATGAAATTAAGTTCCAGACTTATTTGTTTTATTCCATGTCCTACTACTCTTCTTACAGCAAACATTGCATCTTGGTTTAGCTGAAGATTGCATGCAGAAATTCAAGGGAAATCTTGAGAAGCTGTGTAAAGTTGAACAGGTATGTATGCTTTGATATTAACCCCTTCACGCCTACGGGTAAAATAATTTTGCAATTTCTACATGTGTTGGTAAAACTGTATGTAGCGCCTGTGTACTTCCAAGTACCGGTGCTATTAAAAGTTAAGGGATAATCAGAGTGTAGTTGACTCTGATTCTAATTGCAATTTTACAAAGGGTCTCTGTTTCAGCTGGGCTGTGCTGTTGGTCCATTCTGTTGTTCCTGGGGTGCTATACCACCCCAGGGAGACAGGTGTCGCCAGTGGAGTTCAGGCTGAGGTGCCTCTTGCCAGCAGCCAATCAGGAGGGAGTTTCTCTCGCAGGGGCATGCTGGGAGAGGGTACTTTTTGAGCAGACGCCATTGAGGCGGGGTTCTTTTCCTGAGGTGGCGCCCACCTTGAGGGTGACCACACATCACGGCCCCCAGGCGAGATGGCCTACCAGGCCGGGGTGCGCGTGCCACACGGTGTTCCTGGTTCCGGGACCATGTTGGCCCGGAACATTTAAAGCTGTGGTGAGGCCCCAGTATTCGACTGGGTCCCCAATTCTGAGAAGATCCCAAGCAAGAAAGCTGTTCGGTGGGGAGTCTGCCTGAGGAGAGCCAAGAGAGGCTGGCGATCCAACAGGGCCTAGACAATCCACCGGGGATCAAGGTAACCGGACACTGAAAGGTTGGATGTCAGCAACCTGTCAGTCGGTAACCTGATTTAAAATACTACCTGAAGGCGATTCTAATACAAATTCTACCAAGGAGGATTGTCTCCATGATCTAAGGGAGGGTCTGTGGCAGAGATCTTTTCCCTCAAAGTTCCGAGTGATACTCTGGCTGCCAGGTCGGTGTGAGAGGCCTGTCCAGGTACACTATACCCACTCCGGCTGGAGTGGTGACGAAAGTAAAGAATCGTTGGAAGCAGGATTGTTTCCGTATCGTTAAGCCTGAATCTGCTATTTCTTCTCCTCATACATCTTCGCTATCTACCTCAAGTTTTACTGTTTACCGTGTTGGGTAAAATAAAAGCACAAGAAAAGACACCTGCTGTGTGGACATTCCATTGCTTGGCTCTAATCAACTACCCTAGACGGCTGATTCATAGAGGTAACAGACACCCAATCTATAACCAGCGGCTCCTTTGGGGGTGAGCGCTACACATACATATCATCACAACTATTTTGTGTATCCAGGTGGACAAATTGGCCTTTCATTTGGTGGTAAATGGTAATGGAGATCTCCCTAATTTTAGCTAATATTTCTTGTTACCATAACCTGCCACAGAACCCAAAATAAATTCTTCTGCTCCCAACGATTGCAGCAATACCACATATGTGCATGTACCCATAGTACAGCCCAAAAATAATTTGCACATTTTTGCTTTTTATTTATTTTTTATTCCTCTCTAAAGCACACTGACAACCAAGGCCCTTTTCACATATGCACCGTTTGTTCGTTTTTTTTATCCTTCCGTTGATGGATGAAAAACTGACATCAATGCATCTCTATGGAAAAATTGATGTAAACAGATGATCATTCATTTACATTCACTTCCATCAACATCTGTTTTTTGGAACGGATCAAAGCCCTATTTTTCTTCTGTTAAAAAAAAGGGATTAGATGTAAATGGACAAACGATCTGTTTTTTGCATGAAAAAATGGCTCGGAGACTCAAGTGAAATTGATTAAAGGATTATGAAAATTATTTTGTAGCTTTACAAACATTGCTGTCCTTGACTGATGTACTATAAAGCAATACAAACAAAACAAAATTGTATAAGAAATTCTACTAATCTGCATCTTTTCAGTTCCATGCAAAATCTAATGATCTGCAACAGATTCTACTAAAACCTTGAACTAAGCTAAATTTAAAATAAATGTCAAGTGGCATATTCTAAACTATTGTAAGTTTACAGAACATTGCTATAGAATGCCTAACCTGACACTGTATTGCAGGATCTGGCACTAGGGACAGATGCTGAGGGACTGAAGGTGAAAGAGCACATGCGAGTTTTACTGCCAGTCTTGTTGAATAAAGAACTGGATAATTATGACAAGATTAGAGCCATTCTTCTGTACATCTTTGTGGAAAATGGTAAGTTTATTGGTGGTGGAAAGATCTAATGATGTAGACTGTTGGTGCCTTAGGCCATACTTAAAATTAAAACAACATTTTTTTTAAATTGTTTGCAGGTAGGTTTTATGTGGGTGTGTTTTTTTTTTTTTTTTTTTTTAACCACTTGCCTACTGGGCACTTAACAACCCCCCCCCCCCCCCCCCCCCCCCCCCCCGCTCAGACCAATTTTCAGCTTTAAGTGCTCTCACACTTTGAATGACAATTACTCAGTCATGTAATACTGTACCCCAGGGTTTGACAAATTTGCTTGGAATCTAGGAGCCAGCTAAAAAAGTTAGGAGCCAGAAAACACGCCCCGTCCCACCGAGCTTGTGCGCAGAAGCGAACGCATACGTGAGTAGCGCCCGCATATGTAAACTGTATTCAGACCACACATGTGAGTTATCGCCATGATTGGTAGAGCGAGAGAAATAATTATATCCTTATACTTCCTCTGTAACACAAAACATGCAACCTGTAGAATTTTTTAAACGTCACCTATAGAGATTTTAAAGGGTAAAAGTTTGTCACCATTCCACGAGCGGACACAATTTTGAAGCGTGACATGTTGGGTATCAAATCCTATTTCGTATACCTTCATGCCTTCTAGGCATGAAGGTAAAAAAACTTCTGTGTGCAAAATACTCCCCCCCCCCCCCCCCCCCAAATCCCCAAATACTCGCCTGGGCCCCATCTCTATTCAATGATGTGCATAAGAGCCAAGGCTCCCCTGGCTCTCTGCCTCATCGCTTAGACAACAGCAGTGCTACTTGCTTTCTTGACGATAGTGGTTACCAGGACAAATAGAGGGGCTAATTAATGAAGAGATACAGTATTAAGGTGTGTTTTAAAAAAAAAAAAAAGAGAATGTCTAACCCTTCCACAGTCTGTCTGTGGTTCTAAATGCAAAAGGTTTTTTAACCTAACAAATTCCATGCATTAAGGTAAAAAACCTTCTGCATGTAATTTCCCCCAGCCCCCCCCCCCCCCCCATATACCTGTCTGGTCTTAGTCCAGCGATGTGCACCAGAGGAGGCTCTCTCCCTCCTCATTGGCTCAGACGTGGGAGGGGAAGCCATTGCCTCATGCTGCTGTCAATCAAAGCCAGTGAAGAGGGAGCAGTGGCAGGGCCAAGTCCCGCTGTCTGTATTAATAGACCGACGGCGAGGCTCAGGAGAGAGGGAGCACTCAGAAGGAGGAAGGAGCCCGAAGCGCTGGCAGGGGACCGGAGAACGGGAGGATAGGGGGTGGAATGTTCACTTTCCTTTGTGCCCACAATGTATATTATTAGTTGGCTAGTTATACATTCTTTTTTTTTTTGTTTGTTTACTTTTATCCAAAGGGACAACGCAGGAGAACTTAGACCGGCTCATACAACATGCTAAGATAGAGAGCGATGGAGAGGTGTTGAAAAACTGGAAATATATTGGTGTTCCAATTGTCCAAAAGGTAAGGAATGACCACTATAGATCATTGCCAGATCTAGCGAATAATGATGCAATCAATATTTAATTGAATGTGTCTATGGGCATGTTGTAATCTTTACAGACACAAGGTGCAGCTGATTTTAGGGGAAGCTTCCACCTCCTAGTGCCTAGTACACACGATCAGAAAATCGTACGAAAAATACCGCTTTCGAAAAGATTGTACGATAATTGGATCGTTGGTACAGAACTTTGGAGAGCCGATTAGGACAGTTCATCCGATATTTGATCGGACATGCACAAAATATTTTTCGTACCATTCCAGGTTGTACGATTTTCGTTTAATCAGTACAGCAGTCGTTTGAAAATGCATTACAACACATGACATTACTTCCTAATTTTTATTCTGTCGTACGAGAATTTTCAGGACTTGAGTAAGCTCATCAGATTCGATCTGAGATTTGCATGCATCGAATGTACCAGGCTTAGGTTGTATTTTTCCAGCCAGTCACTAGGCTTCCCCTGACATAAAAGAAGCACCACAAGTGTCTAATAGCTAGATTCAGGTAGAGTTAGGTCGGCGTATCGGTAGATACGCCGACCTAACTCGGAATCTGCGCCGACCTAAGTTTAAGTGTATTCTCAAACAGAGATACACTTAAACCTATCTAAGATACAACGGCTTGCGCCGTCCTATCTTAGGGTGCAATATTTAGGCTGGCCGCTAGGTGGTGCTTCCATTGCGGTCGGCGTAGAATATGTAAATCACTAGATACGCCTATTCACGAACGTACACCCGGCCGACGCAGTACAGATACGCCGTTTACGTAACGCTTTATCAGGCCTAAAGTTATTCCATCAAATAATTGGAATAGTAATGTTAAAGTATGGCCGCCGTTCCCGCTTCGAAATTCGAAACTTTTACGTCGTTTGCGTAAGTCGTCCGTGAATAGGGATTTACATCATTTACGTCCACGTCGGAAACAATAGGCCCGTGCGGCGTACGTTGCCGCAATGCACACTGGGAAATGTAGGCGGACGGCGCAATGCGCCGTTCCAAAAAAACATCAATCACGTCAGGTCAAACATAATTATCATAAAACACGCCCCCTCAGCCTATTTTGAATTAGGCGCGCTTGCGCCCGCCGCATTTACGCTACCCTGCCGTAAGTTAGGAGGCAAGTACTTTGAGAATACAGTACTTGCCTCTCTGACTTAAGGCGGCGTAGCGTAAATACGATACGCCGCCTTAAAGTTGCGGCAAACTACGTGAATCTACCTATAAGTGCCTAATATGAATACTTGGCTGGTATGATCATGCAGGTTTATGTTTGTCTATGAGCACTGTCTTCAGTCTGTGACACCTGAACCCAGCAAGGAAACAGTCTGCATGTTTTATCCTATAATAACTGTCCCCTCCTAATCCATCAGAGGTATTAGCAGACTGAGACTGAGCTGGACAGCAGAAGCATACATGTATTGTCAAAAACAAATCTGTTACTCGTGTTTTTTTCTTCTTTTTTTTTTTTTTGCGCTTTCTTGCCCCCTTCATCTAACTTTTTCTAATCTTTTTTTTCTTTATTTCTTGAAGACTGTCTGTGCTGGGGATTCAGGTCAGTTAAAAAATCTAATGCTGCTTTATTGATACTGTATGCTGCAATCAACTTTACAGTTACCAGTTGTATATCATGGTGTTTGCACACATGTCAACTGCCTGTAGACTGATTAGAGCATGTAGGGCATGCACAAGGTTCTGTGATTAGAGCAATGCCAAATTACAGTTCCATGCAAAAGGGAAATGATGGAGCATTCCACTCAAATGTGGGAGGTGAATGTGCCCCAATTTCCCCAGTCTGTTTTCCTGCGCTGTGCACCCTGCTTGGGTGAGGTAACCTTTCCAGAAGATGGTCCCACACTTGGCAGTAGGACAGGAGTAGCAATTGATCTATGAAGGACTAAAACTATGGTGAAACCTGTTCCTCTACTCTACACTTTTTTTTGTTCCTTCCCATATTGCAACATCCTTTAAGTTCCATTTGGGCCTTTTTTAGGTATAAATTGATAATGCTAAACCAAAGGATCAAAGCGAACTCAACCTTTCTTAGTATTTTTCATTTTGCACCCATATTTAGGTTGTAACCTGAATAATGCTTGGTGTGCACAGCCCCCCACCCTCAAACTGGCCCCCCACCAGCAGAATCTAGGATTTCTTCTCCCTGCACGTTTCCATAAGATTTTAAATCAACTCGGCTGTGCATGGCTCTGCCCACACAGCAACGTTCTTTAAAAGTAATATGTATGAAAAAAATGACAAGACTTATCTGCCACTGTGGCAGAGCGACTATAGTCCTCAATGGAGCACAAGTGCTGTGATGGTACTGTACTTGTAGCCTCAAACGCAAAAGAATGCACATTTTTTACTTTTACAAAATGGGTGAATTGATTATTTAAAAAAAATCCTAACTCGCTTTGCGAGTGTTGTCTTGCAAAACTAGCAGGATTTAGGCCAAAGCGATGTGCAGTACCGCGTTTGGCCTGAGGTGGGGGGTGCCGGAGCCAAACCTTTCTGAGGTTTGCTGAGGTCCGCTGATCTGTCCTCTGGCCTTTCCGGCTGTTTCTGAGGATCTCCTGCGCCCCCCACCTCAGGCCGCATGCAGTACTGCATGCCATTGAAGTAAATGCGGAACAAATTATTTTCATTTCCACTGACTTCAATGGGGAAATTTGCTTTGATATGCTAGTACTTTGGATTACGAGCATTCTCCTGGAACGGATTATGCCCGAGGTTCCACTATATTCATTTTTTTATACCTGAACTTTACTATTTTGTGTTTCTGACAGTCTAATGATTACATCAGAGAGAAAAAGTCCAACAGGATTTCCTCAAAGCCCATCTAGGTTTTTTCACATATGCAAATTATATATCCCTACCTAGCCCTTAAAGCACTTTTGTGTGTAACTAGTAACTACTTGAAAGCTTTAAACTATGCCCTCTTTGTTACTATTTTATACCCTTATAATACAGAGGTGGATGATTTAAAGCAGATCTTAAGTAAAATATGTTCATAAAGTCACTTTATTTTGGGGGCTCCCGGATTCCGATAAGCCCCCCGCCCGCAGACCCCCTGCCCCTAAGCACCCACCCCTCCATGTTGAGGGCATGCGGCCTGGTACGGTTCAGGAACGGCGGGGGCGCTTGCTCGTCCCCTCCCCCTTTTCTGACCGGTCGGGCTGGGTGCTCAGATAAGGGCCTGGTATGGCTTTCGGGGGGGACCCCCACACCGTTTTTTTGGCGTAGGGGTTCCCCTTTAAATCCATACCATACCATGTTAGGACCATCCTATCCTCACGCATTTACCCAGCCAATATCCATGCTCGGCAACATACATTTTTCTGAATAATCGCACATATAGCCTATTTGAATCCCTGCTAAGAGGAATATATATACGGATCATATATAGTGTTCAATTTCCCAGCATATTCTATGTTTTGGCTTTAGGGGGCAATTTTTCTTCCCTGTGCTCTATAATCATTTGTGACTGCTCTGACTGGGCTATGAATGTGATATGCGCAGCTGAGATTCCACTGGTTTTTAATTAGACAACGTTGTTTTATTTTTTAAATGTGTAACCACCCTATCCATCTGCCACTTCCCCTCTTTTTTGATAAATTTTTGCTGCGTGTTTTTTCTACTATTAAAATGTATTGTACCATCCACAGTGTTCTGTTTTGGTCTTCTTTGAGAGAACTTTATTCTCTTATTTTCTTGTTGTAGGCCCTTGGCCATCGGAACTGCATCCCGCATAGCCTGTTATGTGGATGAAGTTTGGATAGGTACATTGAATTATTTGCAGATGTACTAATACCACCTTTTATGTAAGGTATTTCGGTTGATCCAGGCACAAATCCATATTTTTTGCCATGGCGGTATGTTTTGGGTCATTGTCATGCTGGAAGGGCCCATCCACGACCCATCTTCAGTGTTCTGGCTGAGAGAAGAAGGTTCTGATCCAAGATTTTACAGTACATGACACAGTCTGTTGACCCCTCAATGTGGCAAAGTACCTTTAGCAGAGAAACGGCCCCAAAGCATAATGTTTCCACCTCCGTCCTTGACTGTAAAGCCCTTATACACACGATCGCATTTTCCGCAGACAAAGCGTACGACTTTTATCCGAAGGGCGTTTGTCAGGATTTTGTCTTTCATACAAACGGCACACAATTGTCGGCCAACAAACTCAAAACTATGTGTTTTTTCAGCTTTTTAGCGCCATTCTTTGGGCACCTTCTGCTTATGTCGTGTTTGTTTGGTGAGCATTGATTCCAAGCATGCGTGTTTGTACCTTGAACTTTTGTCTGACAAACTTGTGTACACACGCTCGGAAAATCCGACAACAGACAATTGTCCACGGAAAATTTTAAAGCTTGTCATCCAACACTTGTCCCCGGAAAATCCGACAACAATTGTCCGATGGAGCATACAAATCATCAGATTTTCCACCAACAGCCTGTCCTCACACAATTCCCGTCGGAAAAAACGTGTGTAGGAGGCTTTAGGATGGTGTTCTTGGGGTCATAGTCAGCATTTTTCGTCCTCTAAAAAAAGGCACATGTGCAGGCCTGTCTGAAGTTTGCCAATGAACATCTAAATTATTCAGAGGAGGATTGGGAGAAAGTGCTGTGGTCAGATGAGACCAAAATTTAGCTTTGGCATGAACTCAACTTGCCGTGTTTGGAGGAAGAAAAATGCTGATTATGATCCTAAAAATACCATCCCTACAGTAAAGCACGGAGGTGGAAACCTTATGCTTTAAGGCTGTTTCTTTGCTAAAGGTACTGGCCAACTTTGCTGCATTGAGGAGCTAATGGACTGGGCCATGTATTGTACAATCTTGGAAAAGAACCTTCTTCCCTCAGCCAGAACACTAAAGATGGGTTGTGGATGGGCCTTCCAGCATGACAATGACCCAAAACATATCTCCAAGTCAACAAAGCGGTGGCTCAAGAAGAAGCACAGTAAGGTCATGGAGTGGCATAGCCAGTCTCCACACCTTAATCCTATAAAAAATGTATGGAGGGAGCTGAAACTTTGAATTGCCGGGTGGCAGCCAAGAAACCTTAAAGGGGTTGTAAAGGTAAAATATTTTTTTTCCCCTAAATAGCTTCCTTTACCTTAGTGCAGTCCTCCTTCACTTACCTCATCCTTCGATTTTGCTTTTAAATGTCCTTATTTCTTCTGAGAAATCCTTACTTCCTGTTCTTCTGTCTGTAACTACACACCATAATGCGAGGCTTTCTCCCTGGTGTGGAGAAAGCCTCTTGAGGGGGCAAGCAGGAGGGTCAGGACGCTGACCCAAGGGGTTTTTACAATTCGGCACTGCGTCGCTTTAACAGACAATTGCGCGGTCGTGCGACGTGGCTCCCAAACAAAATTGGCGTCATTTTTTCCCCACAAATAGGTGGTATTTGATCACCTCTGCGTTGTTTTTTTTTTGCGCTATAAACAAAAATAGAGCGACAATTTTGAAAAAAATTCAATATTTTTTACTTTTTGCTATAATAAATATCCCTCAAAAACATATATAACATTTTTTTTTTCCTCAGTTTAGGCCGATACGTATTCTTCTACCTATTTTTGGTAAAAAAAATCGCAATAATCGTTTATTGATTGGTTTGCGCAAAATTTATAGCGTTTACAAAATAGGGGATAGTTTTTATTATTTTTTTTTTTTTTTACTACTAATGGCGGCGATCAGTGATTTTTTTCGTGACTGCGACATTATGGCGGACACTTCGGACAATTTTGACACATTTTTGGGACCATTGTCATTTTCACAGCAAAAAATGCATTCAAATTGCATTGTTTATTGTGAAAATGACAGTTGCAGTTTGGGAGTTAACCACAGGGGGCGCTGTAGGAGTTAGGGTTCACCTAGTGTGTGTTTACAACTGTAGGGGGGTGTGGCTGTAGGACTGACGTCATCGATCGAGTCTCCCTACAAAAGGGATCACTCGATCGATGCAGCCGCCACAGTGAAGCACGGGGAAGCCGTGTTTACATACGGCTCTCCCCGTTCTTCAGCTCCGGGGAGCGATCGCGACGGGGCGGCTATAAACTAATAGCCGCGCCGTCGTCCCAGGATCGCTCCCCGCGGGAATCCGACCGCCGCATGTAGGACCCCCGACCCACGTCTAGGCAGGGACGTACAGTTACGCCAAGTTACGTGCCATTCTGCCGATGTACATATACATGCGGCGGTCTGGAAGTGGTTAAAGGATTTGGAGAAGATCTGTAAAGGAGAATGGACTCACAATCCCTCCTGAGATGTGTGCAAACCTGGTCACCAACTACAAGAAAGTCTTGCCTCTGTGCTTGCCAACATGGGTTTCTCCACCAAGTATCAATTCATGTTTTGCTAAGGGAGAAAATACTTATTTTACTCACTGAAATGCAACTCCATTTTATAATACTTGTATCGTGTTTTTTTTTTCTGGATTTTTGATTGATATTCTGTCTCTGTTATTTAAAATACACCTATGATAAAAAATTATAGACCCTTCATTTCTTTGTGGGAAAACTTACAAAATCTTCAGGAGATCAAATTATTTTCCCCACTGTATATATTTTTATCACAGACCCTAGAGCAGGGATATGCAATTAGCGGACCTCCAGCTGTTGCAGAACTACAAGTCCCATGAGGCATAGCAAGACTCTGACAGCCACAAGCATGACACCCAGAGGCAGAGGCATGATGGGACTTGTAGTTTTGCAACAGCTGGAGGTCCGCTAATTGCATATCCCTGCCCTAGAGAATAAAATGGTGGTGGTTGTAATATTTTGCGTCACTGTATATGTGCAGCGGTCTTTCAAAAGCAATTTTTTGTGAAAAAATACACTTCAATGAATAAAAAAAAAAAAAACGGTAAAGTTGGCCCAATTTTTGGAATAATGCGAAAGATGGTGTTAAGTCGAGAATTGTGATCTTTATTCTAAAAAGTTATTCTCCTTTTATCCAGAATCGTGCCGCTCTAGGCTGGCATTCAGTTCTCCATGTGCCTAGTGCTCATTTCTCCTGTAGACAATTTCCTAGGTTGTTTATTATGATTAAATCTGTGTCCCTCACTAAAATCTGAGAAAAGGAGTTTACAGGGAGTACAAAAATCATTTTTTTACTTCTGTCTGTGTTGCATTTGGAGCGTTTCCTGTACTTTACTTGACTTCCTCTCCTGGAAAGGTTGTTGTTGGGAAACTAAGGAAATTGTCTCTGAGCCCCGAACAGCAGTGAAACCCTACAATTATCTCCCTTACTCTATACAAAACTAAAACATTAGCTATAAAAATTTACTTTTTTTTGGTTCACTTCGGTGTTTTATTTTTGCACACCACACCCGGGTTAAAAAAAGAGATACTTTTAAAGATACTTATGTAATCCTGTAAATGAAGTCTAAATATGTTTTTTCAATTACCCTTCTTTCTCCTGGTGGCATACTCCTATAAAGCTCAAAAACCCGGATTTAAATAAATTTGAAGACAGCAATTGCTGATGACCTTAAGTTCTGATAATGCTAATTAGCTGACCATCCCTGGCCATGCTACTTTTTTGACTTGCTAACTTAGAAGCATGCAGCAAGCAAAGTCATCGTAAAGTCAAACCACCTCATTTCCATATTTTTTTTTGGTTGGTAACTTAGTGGTTAACAGGTTCAGAATCCTAGCCAGGCAACAGAGGCTAACTGGCATTCCCAATTTCCACTCAGTAGGGGCCCTTCTACACTGCATCGTGGTAACTATGTTGATACCCCAGTGCTCCTGCATGGCAGCATACCACGTTGCATCATAACGTATTACTGGTGCTGGCAAAAATGCAGCTGTTTTATTTGTTTGTTATTGCAATGTGTTAGGCAGCACATTCAAATAAATGGGCTCTTTAATGCAACCAATGGTAAAGTGTGTATGTTAAATTCACCGTAAGCCATCCTGGTGTCAAAAACAAAAAGGTTCTCTTTAGCACAGCGGTCTCAAATTGGCGGCCCTCCAGCTGTTGCGGAACTACAAGTCCCATCATGCCTCTGCCTATGGGAGTCATGCTTGTAACTGTCAGCCTTGCAATGCCTTATGGGAATTGTAGTTCTGCAACAGCTGGGGGGCCACCGGTTTGAGACCCCTGCTTTAGCACATTTTTATTTTGATGTGCCATTAACTTTTTTTATTTTTTTCAGTCCTTACATCGTAAACTAGCCAGGAGGGACCGATCAAGAGAAGAAACATTCCAGCTGTCCAGATGGACACCAATCATAAAAGATGTTCTAGAGGTGAGATTGATTCCTTTGATTTGTCAGCTTTTTCCATTCATCCAGGGACAGGCAAGCAAATAACTTGTTTGTAAGAAACGTGGGGAAAAAGATTTTCATGAGCAGTTTGGGCTGAGTCATTTATTCCCAAAATGCAGTCCTGTGCCATGCAAATTAAAGCAAGAAAAAAAAATTCTGCAAAAAATGAAAAAACATTTTTTATTTTTATACATACCTGAAGTGCCTGTTGCTAGGCAGATCGTCCTAATCTGTGTGTGTCCCGGGAGACCTCACCCATTCACGTCGCGCGGCTCGTGCATGCGCACGCAAGGCTTCACTTCCTGATTCCCTCACCGAGGTTGGTGGCGGGGGCAGCCGAGACACGAGCGATTGCTCGGCTTTGGCTGTCGTCATCGCGGGCACCCTGGACAGGTGAGTGTCCTTATTAAAGGGTCACTAAAGGAATTTTTTTTTTTTAGCTAAATAGCTTCCTTTACCTTACTGCAGTACTGGTTTCATGTCCTCATTGTTCATTTTTGCTTTGAAGTAGCTGTAATTCTGCTGTGATCTCCACACTTCCTGGTTGCCTGTTTCCTTATAACCACAGTACTGGGAGCTTTTCACTGTGGTCTAAGCTGTCATTACTGTGTGTCTAAAACTCCTCAGAACCAATCGGATTCATTTTAAAAACAAAACACTGCCCTGGATTTGTTTGTTTTTGTTCTGTGAGTCTTCCCGACTCACCTCTCACCCGGAACTTCATGTATGTACCTTTAAAACAGAAAGTGAAACTAGAGGCACATTATATGATAGATTAAATTCAATTTTTAATCATTTTTAAAAGGAATCAGTTAACTTTTATGTCTCTATACCCAATAAACAGTCATTTCAGCAAAAACATTTTTTTCCTTTAGTGACCCTTTAAGTCAGCAGCTACAGTGTTAGTAGCTGCTGACTTAATTTTTATTTATTTTTTTAAAACCGGACCTCCGCTTTAAGGATGCTTTACCTGCTGAGTTTATGGAGCTAGTAAGCATAATAGAATAGTTGGTGTGTATTAACCGCCTCCTGTAAATATACGTCAGTAGAATGGCACGGCTGGGCAGATGCACGTCCTGTACGTCTACCCAGCCGTGGGTCGCGGGCCCGCGACCCGGTCCGAAGCTCCGTGACCCGATCGCCGCTGGGGTCCTGTGATCGGTCCCCGGAACTGAAGAACGGGAGAGCCACGTGTAAACACGGCTTCCCCGTGCTTCACTGTGGCGGCTGCATCGATCGTATCACCCCTTTATAGGGAGACACAATCGATGATGTCACTCCTACAGCCACACCCCCCTACAGTTGTAAACACACACTAGATGCCCCCTGTGGTTAACTCCCAAACTGCAACTGTCATTTCCACAATAAACAATGCATTTTTTGCTGTTAAAATCACAATGGTCCCAAAAATGAGTCAAAATTGTCTGAAGTGTCCGCCATAATGTTGCAGTCATGAAAAAAATCGCTGATCACCGCCATTAGTAGTAAAAAAAAAAAAAAAAAAAATTAATAAAACTATCCCCTATTTTGTAAACGCTTATTGCTTTTTTTTTTTTTTTTTTTACCAAAAATATGTAGAAGAATACGTATCGGCCTAAACTGAGGAAAAAAACATTTTTTTTTATATATTTTTGGGGGATATTTATTAGAGCAAAAAGTAAAAAATATAGATTTTTTTTCAAAATTGTCGCTCTATTTTTGGTTATAGCGCAAAAAATAAAAACCGCAGAGGTGATCAAATACCACCAAAAGAAAGCTCTATTTGTGGGAAAAGGACGCCAATTTTGTTTGGGAGCCACGTCGACCGCGCAATTGTCAGTTATAGTGATGCAGTGCCGAATCGCAAAAAGGGGCCTGGTCCTTTACCTGCATTTTGGTCCGGGGCTTAAGTGGTTAAGGAGCTAGTTATGCATCGCAGACATTTGTCCTGAGAAATAATAGTTTTTCTTTATCGTACATCACGGGACGCAGAGCAGACATAAAAAAGTTATTTTTAGAATCGTGGACTTCATTCGGATCCAGTCGAAAAAGCTGTCGGACAAAATGGATGGTACCCGAGCCTCATTGGAAGGAGAGAAGATTCCTCAGTTTGCCTGTAAATGCAGCGCTTCTCCTAGGGGGTTATACGGTGTGGGGAGGAGCTGATGGTGCCGCTGGGGGACCCCAGAAGAGGTGGATCGGGGCCACTCTATGCAAAACAAACTGCACAAACTGTGTAGGTAAGTATGACATGTTTGTTTGTTATTTTAAAAAAAAACAAAGCTTTACAATCACTTTAACCAAAGGTACTACATATTTACATGGAGAAAAAATCTTTTCCCTCAAATGTCCAGAATTTTTAAATATTCATATAAAAATAAATGAAACTGGGCATGTGGACAATGTCGATATTGTCAGTATTCGCAAGCTCCTGAAAAGGTTAAAGTGGAACTTTTTCCAGGTCTAGCTATATAAAACATAAAAAATGTTTAACATCCAGTAATGTGCTGTTTCACCCTGCTCTGCACATGCTCAGTTGCTCTCTATTTTTGGGCACTGCCGAATTTGTAACGGCTGATCTGCTAACCGTTTTAAAGTGGAAGTAAACCCTCCTATCCTTTTTCAGTCAAGGACGCTGCTATCTTACCTTCTGTTTGATCTGTAACTGCCATGGTGCTGCACATGTAATTGGTTATGACACCAGACATTTGGTGGCTTGACAGTTTGGTTGAAAGCACAAGCATATGTGACCGCATTCCCAGGCATGCTGGAAATGTAACACTTTTTTAAATCCATTAACTCGATGGGTTTAGTTCCACTTTAAGAGCCCTTTCACACTGCCAGCACCTGGGCATCGACGGTAAAGCGCTGGTAGTTTTAGCTGCGTTTTTAGGGTGCTTTTAACCCCCGCTAGCAGCCGAATAAAGGATTAAAAGCAGCGCTGCCGAGGTGCTTTGCATGTTCTTCAGTGGGGCTGCCAATTGATTTGAATTGGCAGAGGTGCTTTAGGAGCGGTGTGTACACCGCTCCTAAAGCGCCTCAAAAAAGCTGCTTGCGGGACTTTTTTGACGTCCTGCCAGCGCAGGGATTGCAATCGAGGCTTTTTTGAGGCTCTATTTTAGAGCTACAGCGTCTGAAAAACGCCTCCAGTGTAAAAGAGGTCTAAAGCAGAATTAAATCCTCCTATCCTTTACAGCCAAGAAAGCTGCTTCAGTTTGATCTGCAACTTAGTGCTGCACATGCAATCAGTTTTGATAGCAGCCATTCGATGGTTTGACCATTTTGTTGAGAACAAAAGCATATGTGACAGTTGGTTACATTCCTAGAGCACCAGGATTGCTGTGTGTTTTTTTTTTATTTTTTATTAAACCAATAGATGGGTTTAGTTCCGCTTTGTTTTACTACTCTGGGCTTCAACAAAATTGCAGCCTCCAGCAAGAAGAAACTGGGGCAATGCTGGAGGCAATTTACAGCACACACTAATTTTGGTAGTATAATCATTAATGTATGTTCCTTACTAAAGAACTTTATTAAGTTGTTATGGGCAAAGTTCCGCTTTCATGAGCTCACACTCAGGCAGATCTACTTTTATAATAGGTCATTCTCAGCTACACATTCCTTTCATGGAGATGAACTCCTATGCCATTCTCTCCAGCTAAGTGAAATCAAGCTCTACTCATTGTTCTGTTTACTAAGGTATATTCGCTATTGGACAGCTACTTGTTTTTGACAGTACTCCAGGGATATTTAGGCCAATAAACAGTACATACCACACCAGTCAGATGGTAATGGCCAATGCTGGACTCCCACAGACTATGCAATCTGTAAAAAATCTCCCCCAACCTTGCTGTCAATGGGCAGTAGTGGTGAGCTCCCCTCTCTCCGCTTCACTTTCAGTGCAATCCAACATGGTCTCCCTGGCAGAGTTGTTTCTTCTGACTCACAGTAGCCTGTCTCTTTCACAGGGATTCTCCATAAGGCTATTAGCTCCTGCCTTAAAACTTCCTAACATCCTTAGGCTGATGCTGCTTCACTACTGTTCAACCCTCCTGTCAGGGTCACCACTTTCCTCACAAAAACATAAGGAGACAGAGTGTTTTCCTTGTGCAGCCCTTTTTTATTAGAACAATAAAATCTTACTTACTAAGCCACTAGTCTTTTTTTTAATTTTTTTTTATTCTTTATTTATTACAGAGAGGCCGGCCCCCGGGGGCCACAACAAACAGTAAAGCATTACAATCACAACAGTACAACAATACAACTGATAACATCACAAAACAGGTGCTCCACAGATGCAAGCACCGCCCGGACAGGAAACAGGGGTCCCTAGGTGATATGTCTACGGGGATATATTACCCCGTCAAAGCTGTAATAAGACCCAACTCTGTCCCCCACCCGGTGCGGAGCATCCGAGAGGGCATAAAAATAGGCGTTCCGGGGCCTCGAGGGCCCTGCCCCCCATCTCATTTTTCCTGTATTCAAGATAAGAGGGGGAGAGATGAGAGAAAAGACAGTAGAGTAGGATAAAGGAGGAAGAACAGAGAGGTGCCCAATCAGAAGGGGGCACCCAGCGGTGGGGGGGGGCAGGAGAGGCAGGCACGTCCGGACAAGCCACTAGTCTTTTAAGCATTTAAATGGATACGCATCCAGTATCTACGCCTGTCCCAAGCCAGCTCCAGAACACAATACGAATGTAGACGTTCCCTTTGCGCACACACACCCACTAAAGACCCTACACAGTTCAAAGGCTTTAACCCTTTACAGATTCCATTTGATTGGCGTAGTATGTACTGTTTATCAGCCTATAGATCCTTGAATTGCTGTCAAAACAGTTGGCTGCACATTGGGACATTTTTTACATTGGAGCTGAATACCACCCTTGGATTAATCCAATATCTTTATCCCTTCCCCCAATTTACTTACCCCTCCCTGGTATCCCCATACTAGCAGTCGGCTAGCTGTTTACAGGTATATTGTTTCTTTTTTTTTTTTTTTTTTTTTTTCCAAAATATTTTATTGAATATTTTAGCAATACAGAAATGTAATACAAGTACATTGCAATAAATTTTCGATGAAGAAAAAGCAAATCAAGATTATGTGAATTACAACATAGACCGTTATATTATGAACAGCCAAATCTTAAACAGTCTAATCATAGACAAAAAGTTGAGGCTAAATTTATTGAGCATCCATACAGCTCTTTAGAGAGAACATTCAAGTGTGTATATATATATATATAAAAAAAAAAAAAATAGGGAAAGGGGGAGGAGGGAAGGATACTAAAAGGGTACACTCCACCCCACACGTCCCGTAAAGGGAGCAATCTGTGAGGGACGATAGGGGGGAGAAAATAAGTCGGGTCTATAACATGACCCAGGGTAGTCATCCAGAGTTTTGAACCATTATGATCTAACCCCCCCCCTAAGGATTCTCTTGTAGAACCCGGGGGAATCTATATTCATCTTATATCTATAGTAACTTTTTACCCTAAATGGTGAAAAAAGGGGGGGTAAAGCATGGGTTGGAGAGGAAAAGGAGGTGCAGGGCCTGGGATAGAATAATGAAGAGTAGAAGGGTGACTAAGTAGGTGCAATGCCTGACCTCAGGGAGTCTTTGTAGTGTAACCAACTGTCCCAAGTAATTCTATATTTCTCATGTATGTCCTTAGCTTGGTGTATCAGCCGTTCCATCTCCTCTATTTTGTTGACCCTTGAGTACCATTCTTCTAGCGTTGGGGGGATTTTAGATTTCCAGTGCAAGGGAATGCATTGGGTTGCTGCATTCACAAGATGGAGTGTTAATGAATTCCGGCACTGTGATTTTGGTATAGGAGTGTGGTGCAATAGGAATTGCGCTGGGGAGAAGGCGATCTGCATGGTAGTGATTTGTACTATACTATCATATATCTCCTTCCAAAATTGAGCCAACGAGGGGCAATCCCACCAGATGTGTAATAAAGAGCCTTTCTTCCCATCACATCTCCAGCAGTCTGGAGAAACCGCTGGATAAATTTTGTGGAGTTTTTCGGGTGTCCGGTACCATCTGGTGCAAAGTTTGTATCTGTTCTCCTGTGCTGAGACGTTTATGGAGCCCTTGTGAGTGTAGTCCCAGATGCGGTCCCAATCCCCGTCAGAAAGGGCAAGAGATAGATCAGTATCCCAAGCCATGCGTATGTTAGAGCTAAGGGCCGCATCTGGGACCAGCAGGGAGTACATTTTGGAAATCAAGTGTCTTTGGGGTTCTTTGGTCACACAAATCTTTTCCAAAGGGGAAAGATCTCTACACCACCGTGATCGCATATGGGTAGACCCAAAAAAATGTTTAAGTTGTAGGTATCTAAAGACCGTCAGATCAATGTGTGGGAGCACTGAATTCAGATCTGTGTACGTAAGCAGATTACCATTCCGAAAGAATTGATGGGCTCGGAGCGTTTTAAGGTCATATTGTTTCTTTTTTATATGGCAGTCACTTTATATCTAGCATATATTTTTTCTGTAGCCTACATGTTTCCTCTTTATATACTGTATAATACAAAATTAATATACGCTTTTTTGTATCTTTATATTTGAAGATTGTAATAACATTATTGTAAAATAAGATAATATAGTTTTCATATCTTCTTTATCTGGTTGTTTGATGGCATTATCAGAATCGGCAATGGTTTTACCTTTCATCTTTGTACAGGACAATATTGAGAACAAGTTAGACTCCAGGGAATGGCCATACTGTTCAGAGTGTCCTTCAGCTTGGAATGGTTCTGGGGCAGTCAGGTAAGTGTAAGCTTATTTCATGCCAGGTAACGTGACCATTTTTTAATGCTTGCGTCACCATTACCTTTATGGAACGCATACAAGCTATATTGAGGCATTTAGAAACCTGGCGAGTTGTTGTTACGATTATTCGTACTAATCATATAAAGAACATTGCTTCAGTGTGGGCTCTTATTTCACTCTGTCTCTGCTTTTATTAGAACTTGGAACACTTAAGAACAGAGGCATAACTTCATACGAGTATCTGACACATTGAGAAAATATGGGAAAATTAATGTTTTGGTTTGCGCAGTCTTCTCTCCATTTGAGCTCTCACACTCAGTGTTTTCTCAATCTCCTCATGATGGGCAGCCTCACTGACTAGTAAAAATGGCAGACCAGAGTTATGTTTTTGAGCTAGAGAAAGACCTTAGTTTCTGGAGCACTGTGAAAGTAGGAGTCATACACAGGGCCGGATTCCAGACAAGGCCAACAAGGCCAGGCCTTGGGCGGCAGTGGGTGCAGGGGCGGCACTGCGGCTGAGAGGAGAGGACACTTTCACTTTCATATCGGGAGTTCCCCCCTGTCATGCAGATGGTGAGAGGAGAAAAAACAGAGGGAAGAGGAGGTGAGATAGTTCTTGGCAGCAGCAACCCCCTGCTGTCATTTTGTCATTTTTGGCAGCAACACCCCCCCCCCCGCTTCTCAGTGTCCTGCCGAAAATGTCCCCCCCCGTACTGTGCAGGCGGGGGCGGCATTGAAGGACCCGGCCTTGGGGCGGCAAAGGGAGTAAATCCGGGCCTGGTCATACAGGTGGCTAAATTTTAATCTTCCAGTTTAATTTGTGCATAATCATTTAGTATCTTCAAGTAGAATTTGCAATCTGTTTATGGACAGGCAACTTCATCATTCAGAAAACTGCAATTTTTCATTAACTTGAAGATATGCAACTGTAATTTTTCAATAACCTGAATATATGCACCCAGATTCCCCAGTCTGCGGATCATACCGTTATTGAACTACAATTGCCTGTATTCTGGAATTTGCAAGCAGGTACATCTATCCAAAAATGTGTGACTCAGCACATTCTCCTGAATTCACCATGAATGTTATTGAATTAAAAAAAAAAAAAATCATAGAGACTTAAAAAAAAAAAAAATCTTGAATAATTTTTCCTGTACTAATACTGTTGCATAAGCAAGTTTAACTGCTTTCCAACCTCTCTACGTGTCTTTATACGGCATTGTCAGGAAGCAGTTATACAAGGATTGTGCCTACAGTCATAATCCTGGTATCAAAATTTGGAGCCGGTGATGGGCTTTACTGTAACAGTAAAGCCCATCACAGAGGAAGGGAAGGTAAGTGCAGTATCTCACAAGTGAGTACACCCCTCACATTTTGTAAATATTTTATTAGATCCTTTCATGTGACAACACTGGAAAAAATTACACTTTTCTACAATGTAGTGTGTGTACATCTTGTATAACGGTGTAAATTTTTGTCCCCTCAAAATAACTCCACACACAGCCATGCCTAAACCGCTGGCAACAAAAGTGAGTACACTCCTAAGTGAAAATGTCCAAATTGGGCCCAAAGTGTCAATACCTAAACCTCTTGGGCATGGAGTTCACCAGAGCTTCACAGGTTGCCACTGAAGTCCTCTTCCATGCGCTCCTCCACCTTCTGTTTTGAGGATGCCCCACAGATGCGCAATAGGGTTTAGGTCTGGAGACATGCTTGGTCAGTCCAGCACCTTTATCCTAGGCTTCATTAGCAAGGCAGTGGTCGTCTTGGAGGTGTGTTTGGGGTCGTTGTCATGTTGGAATACTACTCTGCGGCCCAGTCTCTGAAGGGAGGGGATCATGCTCTGTTTCAGTTTGTCACATTACATGTTGGCATTCATGGTTTCCTCGAAATGTAGCTCCCCAGTGTGTCAGCAGCACTCGTGCAGCCCCAGACCATGACACTCCCACCACCATGCTTGACTGACTGTAGGCAAGACACACTTGTCTTTGTATTCCTCACCTGGTTGACGTCACACACGCTTGACACCATCTGAACCAAATAAGGTTATCTTGGTCTCATCCGACCACAGGACATGGTTCCAATAATCCATGTTCTTAATCTGCTTGTCTTCAGCAAACTGTTTGCAGGCTTTTTTGTGCATCATCTTTAGAAGAGACTTTCTTCTGTGACGACAGCCATGCAGACCATTTTGATGCAGTGTGTAGGGCATGGTCTGAGCACTGACAGGCTGATTCTGACCCCCCACGCCTTCAACCTCTGCTGGCAGCACTCATACGTCTATTTTCCAAAGACAACCTCTGCATATGACACTAAGCCCGTGCACTCAACTTCTTTGAGGCCTGTTCTGAGTGGAACCTGTCCTGTTAAACCACTCTATGGTCTTGGCCACCATTCTGCAGCTCAGTTTCAGGGTCTTGGCAATCTTCTTTATAGCCCAGGCCAGCGTTATGTAGAGCAACAATTCTCTTTTTTAGATCCTTAGAGTTCTTTGCCATAAGGTGCCATATAAAATATTTACAAAAATGTGAGGAATGTACTCACTTTTGTGAGATACTGTATTTACCCTCCTCTCTGTGGCGAATAAAGCCAGAAAAAGCCTTTTTCTGAATGTTCCCTCCCTTTAAAGTGAACTCCACTTTTGTTGAGAAAAAAAACATACCCCTCTGGGTGATCTATGTACATTACAAGGATTTTAACAAACTGTTGCAGATTCCTACCTTTTTGTTCTGAAGAAATTGCTGTTTGTACCTCTGTGCCCCTATTCTGAGTGAGTCTAATGGGAGTGGTCTTGTAATTATCAATCAGCTGCAGAGCGCTAATGAAGAAAGCTGCTTGACCTGCATCTCTTTAGACGTGTTCCTATTGGGAGTAGCTCACCAAAAATGAAATTTTTTGTTTTGCGGGGGTTGCCTGAAAAATGTCTTGTATCTTAGTGCAGACTTCTGGGAAAATCGTTGAGCCAATCGCACAAGCAGGAAACGTTGCTGGGGGGCGTACTGTACACATTCTGTGTACAGAACACCTCCAGGTAGCCATATTGCATTGCATTTTCAGAAAATGAGAGCAACTGCAGATTGAAAAGGAATGGTCATTTTTAATAATATTCAATTACAATATGACTTGTGTCACAATTGTATACGCTATATTAATTTATTTGCTTTTTTTTCTGGACTGGAAAAATAATTAGAGAGTGCAGTGTTGTCGAGGACCCTGTTCTGCTGGAACAATTAAAGCTCACCCCTTCAGCTGTTGATACCCTAGAGAATGTACTGCAACAAATCTTTAGGTTGACACTGCTCTCTGTGCATATGTGAAGAATTTTGTGCTGGTCTGGATCCATGACGTCCTGGGTCCAATATGTCCTTTCTAGGGGCTATAAAATAGAATTTCAACTACGCCCCTTCGTGCACTTCTCTGTATCGAGAGTCTTCACAAAAGTCATTGCTCCTCTCGTGGGCCTGCTCAGATCTCAGGGCATCCAGGTCATGGGATACCTGGATGACCTTCCACTGAAAGATAACTCAACCATAATCCTGTGTTCCAACATACAAAAAGTGATCCACTTCCTGATGGCTGCTCAACCTTTAAAAAATTCTGCTCTCCAGCCTCCCCATTGCCTGGGACTACTTGGCGGGCTGGTCCTTGACATGGCCCAGGCAAACATTTTACCATAAAAAAATGTCTTCTCTGAAGTCAACTGTCAAGCTGTCGGGTTGATCAAGCATCTCTTGGTTTGTTTCTGGATGATGATTTTCACTTCTGTATCAGGTATCTCAGCCTAAAGGATAGTGGCATTGCTATATTTGATGTTCCCACCCTACTCAAGGCAAGAAAATCTACTTCTCTTAAAGTCTACAATTGTACCTGGGGAGCCTACTTTGGCCAGTGCAAAAGCGAGAACCTCAACTCCTGGGAATATTCTATTCCTTGCATCCTGGCCTTCCTCCATTTTGGCCTAGACCAGCATCTGGCTCTTAGGACTCTGGTACAGGTTTCTGCCTTATCCTTTCTTTTTCCACTATATACCTTTTATAGAAGGAGTTGCTGATGTTAACCCCCCATTCTGACTTCCTGTGTCTCCATAGCAATTGAATCTGGTACTTTCAGTTCTTAAAAAAAAAACTCTATTTGAAACCTTTTTGGGATATCGCATTAACAAATCTCATGAGTAAGGTAGCTATTTTGGTTGCCATTACCTCCACCAGGCATGTCTCTACGTTGGCAGCTCTTTCTTGCAAGGAGTCTTTTTTTCTTGTCTTACATAGGTATAAGGTTGTCCTGAGACCCAGACTTGCCTTTCTCCTTAACCTAGCTTCTCCTTTTCACTCCAATGAAGATAATGTCCTCCTTTCCCAGTGTACTGCCCCAAAACACACCCAGGAGGTTTTAATCCAGTGTATTGCTTGGGGTTGTCCCATGGTCAAGGACTTCCTGTCCTGCACTGTAAAATTTTAAGATAATGGGGAATTGTGACTTACCTGTAAATTCAATGTCTTGGAGTACATCACAAGACACATGTCCCTCATCTCTGTCTTCTGTTTTTTCCTTCTTTCTTTTCACAAAATTGCAGTACCACAAAGTGGGTGGGGTTAAAAGGGTGCACTGGGGGTGTTCTCAGCAAAGCCTTTGAAATTGACCAATCACCTGAAGGTAGCAACATATAACCCAGACTCTTAGACTTCCTGTCCTGTACGCCACAATATGGACTTTGGGACTGTTTGGCCGTTTCCTAGCACTGCAGCGCTGTATCATTGGTGTTCTAAAAGGGGCAGAATGGCACCTTTTCGCATGTGTCTGCCATTTTTCTAGTTCCCTGGTTATAGTGACATGTGCTTCACAGACCCCTCCAGATCAGTACAGCCAGTGGTTCAGCTACCCTGTCACAGCTCCTGCTTGGCATAGCAGCTTTCAGCACTTGTGCTACTTGGGTGTTTTGGCCTGTGTCTGCACACCTGTCAGCTGGGTGCCCATTCCCGTAGAATATAAAAGGCCTGCAGACCCTCAGTAGGCCATGGCAGAGAAGTGGGTGCGGTAACAATTGGGTCAGCCCTCCAAATTTCCCTATCGGTGAGGGAGGACCCTCTGCACAGCTCCCAAAGGGTCTGAATACATCCATTATCTGGTATTTTGTCTGTCTTGGGCACAATCCTCCATTTCCCTTGTATCCAAAGAAGGACATTTTTCTCCACCCATTCCTGGTTTGTAAGACCAGGTCTCAGGGGTTTTCACTGGTTTGGACTGCCTAGGATGAAAATGTGGGTGCTCTCCTTCCCTCTTTTCCCCTTGTGCAGGAGGATCGGGTTTAAGTGGATAATCCTCAAGCTGAGGAAGAGGAGGAAGCAGTGGAGGATAGAAAATCCTGTACACAAGACTCTCCAAAGATGTGTTTGGGGCTGTCTCAGACACAGAAGACCACAGTTGGCTTCCTAGCAGAGGGTAGTGCAAACTAACTTGAAGTTGCCAGTTTCAGAAACCTCTTTTCCAAAGTTTACTGGATTTGGGTTCTGACGACCGCCAAATCTTTTCCAGTGAAACACATGCTCTGTGCCAGAGAATTGAACCCAGGGGATTCTATCTGACCGTTTCTATAAGATTTTTTTAAAGCCTTAAGTGTTTCAGTGGATTCATCGGAAAATTCTGTACAACAGCTTTCACTGGTGGGACCCTTGTCTGTCCGTGTGAAAAGGATCCTGTAGCTCAAGTGTTATTTGGCAGAACTCTGCAAGAAACAAATTAGGAAGCTGCCCTTTTGAGGCTCAACTATTGTTTGGACCATGCTTGGATGCCTTTAGCCAAAAGGTGACACTGGCTAAAAGCATGCTCTTACCACTAAAGAAGAAGACAAAGGTCACAAGTCAAACTGCGATGCCTGTGGAATCCAAGGAGAGTTGCCTATATTCTGTAAGCAGCCAGGCTCAGGCTTTAAAAGCAAAAGACTTTGTCCAAGCAGAACTGGGCTCCCATCACTTCTAGCTCTGGAGGCAGGTCACAGTAAAGGGATAAACCCCCACTTGCGTGAGTAGGTCAATGTTTATCAGCCTTTGCGGCTACATGGACTCAGTAACTTAGACGACATGCAACATGGTGTCTAGAGAATACAAACTGACGTTTCACAGTTTTCCACCTCCATGCATTATGTACTGAATTGATATCTTTTGGAGACACAAAAAGGAGTGTTTTTTTTTTTTTTTTCACCTCCTGGAAGGGCTTCTGTTCCAGAGGTCATTACACCAGTACCAGAGGGGAATATGTCTTGCATCAGTGGATATCAAAGATGCATAATTATACTTTTGATTTTCTATCCTAGTGATTTCTGCTATTCACAGTGGAGGATCACCTCTAACAGTTTTTGGTGTGGCCCTTCTGCCTGTCCACAGAGTATTTACCAAGGTGTTGGCTCTGGTTCCGAGATTATGGAGGACCCCAATGTTTCACTGTTGTGGGGTACCTTGATGACCTGATTGATTGGGACCAACCAGCGCAGTAGCTTAAAGTCAATGTCCAGCAGATGGTACAAGTTCTGGAACGGTGCACTTAGGATTTGAACCTTCATAAGTCGGGCTTGGTTCCGACACACTGTTTGAAGTACTTAGTCCTCAACATGGCAATGGTATTGGTTGGAGGTGTTCGCAGAGATTTGTCTTCCTCACCTGTTGCACAGGATAAAGATGGAGGACATTCTGGTGATTCTGATTGGCACAAAATTTAGGATGTTTGCATCAAACGAGCCCCGGGCTCTTCCAGATCGGCCAAATTTGTCGTTGCAGGGTCCAATCTTCCATCTTGTTTGCTGTGGCGGTCTTTGATGGCATGACCGTTGAAGCCAAAATCCTGAGAGAAAGGGGTGTTGTCTCTGTAATCCCCCTATCTGCCTCAAGCAGGAGGGTCGACCTTCTGAAAGGTGTAACACCATACATTAAAAGCTTTTCTTTGCCTGGTGCAAGGCTTATAATTTTCAACCTCGCCCGTACGTTGTTGGGTGCGTTGTGGCTTTTTATCTGGTGTTTTAGATGTCTCTGGCCTTAAGTACCATAAAGGGACAGATCTCAGCCTTGACCATTCTGTTTCAGAAAACCTAGCGTCTCATTCCTCGGTGTACAAGCCTTTTGTGTATGGTGTCGTGCAGTTTGTTCTGCCTGTGTGAGCCCCCTTATCTCCGTGGGACCTTTTTAAATTGGCTTTGTCTGTTTTGCATACTTTTCCTATTGAACCTCCTCTGGGAGATTGCCTTGACTCTTAAGTGCAAGGTTGTTGTATTTTGGACATTACCACTGTTCAGAGGGTCTCGGCGTTCATTGCAATTTTTCTGCAGGAAACCTTTCCTGGTTCTTTGCCAGGATAAAGTGATTTTGAGGCTTTTTCATATCTAAGGTCAGCATCCCAATGAGAAGGCGTTTCCCTCTTTGGATGATGAGTGGTTTATCTGAAGTATACAGCGTATACAGCGTTGTTTCAACAGTTTGATTCCCTGTTTGTTCTGCTTGAGTCCTTTGCAAGGGTCCGGCTGCCTATCGATACACTATTTCTAGGTGAATTGTTTTTCATTTCTCAGGCCTGTGGTAATAAGGGCAAGGTTCACCCTTTTATTGTAAGGGCCTAGTACACCAGGAGTGTCAGTGCTCCCTGGGTGATTCGGCTAGTTTTTGGGGCTGCTACGTGGGGACATGACCTCACAATTGCAGGAGAAAAGTCGGTAAAATGCTTTTTAAGATTCATTTTGAAAAGTAGTTTTATGCTTGGAATGGACACCCAGCAGAGGCAGTCAGTCAGTCAAAGGTAAGTGGATTCACACATGCTTGGGACAAACCATAGATATATATTCGAACAAAAAAGTAAAAAACACAAAAATTAAACATTTTAACCACTTCCATACCGGGCCTATTTTGGCACTTCTCTCCTACATGCATAAATCATAATTTTTTTGTTAGAACATTACTCAGAACCCCCAAACACTATATATATTTTTTTAGCAGACACCCTAGGGAATAAAATGCCGGCCATTGCAACTTTTTATCTCGCACAGTATTTGCGCAATAATTTTTCAAACGCCTTTTTTTGGGGAAAAATAATTAAAAAATAACAAAACAGTAAAGTTAGCCCAATTTTTTTGTATAATGTGAAAGATGAAGTTACGCCGAGTAAATAGATACCTAACATGTCATGCTTTAAAATTGCGCACACTCATGGAATGGCGCCAAACGTCAGTACTTAAAAATCTCCATAGGCGTCGCTTATTTTTTTTTTTTTTTACAAGTTACAAATTTAGAGTTACAGAGGAGGTCTAGAGCTAGAATTGTTGCCGGCGCTCTAACGCACGCGGCGATACCTCACGTGTGGTTTGAACGGCGTTTACATATGTGGGCGGGACTTGCCTGTGTGTTCGCTTCTGAGCGCGAGCTACCGGGGATAGGGGCGTTTAAAAATGTTTTTTGTATTATTTTATTTTACTCAACTTCTTTTATTTTTACACTTTTTTTGACTTTTTTTGTTTTTATCACTTTTATTCCTATTACAAGGAATGTAAACATCCCTTGTAATAGGAATCAGTGTGACAGGTCCTCTTTTTATGGAGAGATGCAGGGTCAATAAGACCCCACATCTCTCCTCCAGGCTGGAAAGCATGAGATCATGAAAAAAAATTCACAGATCTAATGCTTTCAGCCGCCATTGCGGCTGTGTTTACATTCCAGGACCCGGGCGTGACGTCATAACATCGCGCCCGGGCCTCCGACGATCATAGAGTCACCAGTCTACCATCTGGTCACCAGTCTACTCTATGGTTTCCATCAGACGCCGGCGGATCGTTTCTCCGGGTCTCCGATGGCACGGGAGAGCCCGGAGAAGCACCGGATGGCGGCGGGAGGGGGGACGTTCCCTCCCGCCGCCTATAAGAACGATCAAGCGGCGGAACCGCCGCTATGATCGTTCTTATGGTGCAGGGATTCGCCGGCTGAAGAGATGGATATCTGAATGATGCCTGTAGCTGCAGGCATCATTCAGATATCCCCACTGAAAGTCCAGGACGTCATATGACGTCCTTGGGCTGGAAGTGGTTAAAATAAAAATGGGCTTACTCGGTGGTTCACGTGGTCTTTTTTACTGTCCTCAATCTCTTCTATGTGTCATCCTCTGTCCTGTGATATACAATCAGGAAACTAGTTATTTTGGTTTACCTGTAAAATACCTTTTCTTGGAGTAGATCACAGGACACAGAGATGCTTATCCTGCTGTCTGTTCCTCATTCCTTGCTACAAAACTGTGTCTTCGCAGAGCTGTAAGAGGCTATGCCTGGGTGGGGATTCTTGCCCTTTTTTTGGCCAGTGTTTATTAACCTGAAGGTGGCAACCTAAACCAAGTAGTGATGAACAGAAAGTCCTCTGTGTCCTGTGATGTACTCAAAAAATTTAGATTTTTAACATGTAAACCAAAAATACTAATATTACACCCATTTTCTCTACCAATGATTTCTATTTTTTGTTTAGTGCCCGACAGAAACACAATACAATAGGCCGTGAAGAACGGAAAACCGTGTCTAAGATGATAATTTTCGTAATTGGAGGGATCACATACTCTGAAATTCGTTGTGCTTATGAAGTGACACATGCCAACAAGTTTGTCCAGGTTATAATTGGTAAGTTATAAACCTTCCATTGTTAGTATATTTTCAAACTTAAATAGAAGCCATAAAGAATTCCTACTTTCCCTAACTGCAGATGATGGGTGTCTTATTTTTGCTCAAGCATGCTAATATCAGGTCAATTGTCCCAAAATGTTTAATGTAGCAGTATGGAGCTGTTTAGAAAACGTGTGGGTCCCTTTTTTCCATTTTGGATACAGCAGGGGGAATGTTTAAACTGCCATCAGTTTTTTTTTTTTTTTTTTTTTTTTTTTTTTCCAGATTTCCTTTTTACTTCCTGTCCTTTAGACACAACAGTAAATGAGAGGAAAAATCTCCAAAATTAGGACAATGCCCCTTTTAGTTGTCACTACTTGAGCGAGTGTTGCTATTGAAAGTCTCCTCTCTTCTTGTTCTGGTAACCACTCAAAATTTAGAATTTTCCCTTCCTTTCAGTCCTGGTAACAGTAGCTAATTACCAGGACAAATGGCGAGTAAATCTTCATAACATGAACTAGACAGCAATAATAATAAAAAAAATTACCAAGGTTTCTAGCCCCTCGCCATTTTATCCAAAACTAAAAAAAAAACAGCCAATGTCGTTATACGGCGGCAGGTCGGCACAAATCGTCATAGCTGTACGTCGGGCCCTTTAAGCGGGATGACGGGTGCACCTGCTGGACAGCGGGTGGCGCCGATGCGCTTAACCGGCAGTCAAAGTGATCGCCGGGCACGAGAGGCGGCAGAACAGGTGTGTGTGTGTGTGTGTGTGTGTGTAAACACACACATCCCAGTTCTGTGAGGAGAGATTGTGAGTTCCTAGTAGATGGGAACCACGATCTCTCATCTCCTTTAGTCCCATCCCCCACAGTTAGAACACACACATAGGGAACACTGTTAACCCCTTGGTCACCCCCTAGTGTTAACCCCTTCCCTGCCAGTGGCATTTTTACAGTAATCAGTGCATTTTTAAAGCACTGATCACTGTATGAATGCCAATGGTCCCAAAAATGTGTCAAGTGTCTGACATGTCCTCCAGAAGAATACATATCGGCCTAAACTGAGGAAAAAATTTGCTTTTTTAAAAAAAATACAAATTGGGGCTATTAAAGCAAAAAGTACAAAATATATAGATTTTTTTTCAAAATTGTCGCTCTTGTTTTTTTCTTTATAGCACAAAAAATAAAAACCGCATAAATGCTCAAATACCACCAAAAGAAGGCTCTATTTGTGGTGAAAAAATATGTCAATTTTGTTTTGGGTGCAGTGTCGCACGACCATGCAATTGTCGGTTAAAGCGACACAGTGCTGTATTGCATAAAATGGCCTGGTCATTGAGCAGCCAATTCTTCCAGGGCTGAAGTGGTTAAAATAGGCATATACTCAAGAGTTGAAGCAAAAGATGCCAGTGAATCAGTTGCAGGAACACCAAACTTTTGCACATGCTAAATGTTGTATTTGTTCCCACATGGAAAATAATAATTTAGCCCTTTTATTTTTTACAATGGTCTATTACCAATTGAGCTCTTTGGATGTACTATTTACATCCAAAAAGTGAACACTTAATCACAAGCCTGTGTGGGTTTTGTTCAGCCGGCGACAGAACTTCAAAGTGAAAGTGATGTGACGGCTCCATAGCTGCCACTCACTTTCACACATATAGCTAAGTGACTCCCCCCTTGTTTAGGGGGCACTGACTGGCAGCTGTTGGGCACTGATTGGCATGTGATGGGCACATCTGATGGAGACTGTGCTGATAATCAATGTGCTGATTATCAGCACAGACACAATCCCCCCCCCCCCCCCCCCCCGCCGACCGGCTCTCCCTGTCAGCGCAAACCGAGGAATGCCGTTTACCACCCCTTACTGGTTCACACGATGATCAATGATTAATCACAGCTGATCATGTGGTAAGAAGGTTCGGTCAGAGGCTCCTTGCCACGATCAGACTGACACGCCGCACTCGCGATCACCACGCTGCTCGCCATCACATGTTATCCTGCTGGATGTCGTATATAACAGGATAACGGAACCACTTCCCGGCCATCACTCTGCTATAGGCTAGGCGGGAAGTGGTTAAACAGTTGCACAAACATCATGTGAAACAAAAATTTGCAACTATCACCTTTTTATTCTACAGGGCCTCCTGTATTGAGAAAATATATAATGTTCTGGGGGTTTAATTGATTTTTATTGCCAAAAATTAAGATTTTTACATATGTGCGAATATTTTTTTAAATTGCTTTGGAGCTGAACTAGATACCGTATTTATCGGCGTATAACGCGTGCAGGCGTATAACTTTAAGAGGTACATTTCAGGAAAACTTTCCACAGCCCCCTGCGTATAACACGCAGACACAGTTTACCCTCTATTTCCTGGGTAAAAAAGTGAGAGTTATATGCCAATAAATACAGTAATCACGTTTATCCCCTGTAGTAGTTAGTTGAAAAATGTAAAGCTTTTTTATGTTTAGTCAGTACAAATAAGGTGGATGGGGGAATTCCCTATCGATTGCCTTCTGTCAAACAGGGACATCCACACACTGATTTGAAATGCATCTAGGTCCTGCTGAACTGGCCAAATTTCTATGGTCCGCTTAAGGGCCCCTAGTTTGACAAGGATTGCTGAAATGTTGCCATATAACTGCATATGGTTTGCATGGATTATTACAGTAGGGACATAGGACTAGGGTCACCTTTCAGAAGCACATATCATTATATTTGGGTGGTGAAAAAAGACCTGCTGACTTGTAAGTTTGTTTTATTAAAGCTTATGTGAGGTCTACAAAAAACAATCGGGCCATTACCCATAATATCAAAAACATCACTGCAATGTTTAATAAAAAAAAAAGCTTCCAAAAACCTGATTTTTTTTTTATTCAGTGGTTATATGATTGCAAGTATCCCATCCTAACAGCGTCACTGTCAATCAAATGGGGGGGGGGGGTGCGGCAGTTGTTCAAGCTGTGATGGTGCAGGCTGATTATGGGACTTCAGGCATGTGGGGAATCTGAGCACTCTTCTAGAGAAGGAAGTACACAATGTGACCAAGCTAGCAATGAATCTGCATCCATGATTACTGTGTTCATCCCAGCCGTGCCGGCGGCACACTCGCGACCCGGTCCTCTTCTCCGTGACCTCTAGAAGAGTATGAAGCCCTGTACACACGGGCGAGAATCCCGTTGGGGGTTGCCAAGCCCTGTGTACAAACGCACATTCAAAAGAACCGCCGTTCTTTTGTATGGCAAGAACACGGTGACGTTATTGACAACAACTCTTGCTTCAACCTACCTATGCCTTGGAAGCTACTGCCCATGCGTCAAAGTCTCATCGAGCATGCGTGGGTTTCCATGGAGGCAGGTAAGCATACACACGCTCGGGTTTCTTGGCAGGAAAACACTGCCTAGAATCCCAACGAGAAAGTAGAGAGCAGATTCTTTATTTTTCTTCTTCACAAACGGTTTTCTCGGCAAAAAGCTCTGCCAACCGTTTTCTTGCTGTTTCTTGCCGAGAAAACCGGTTGTGTGTACGAGGCCTCAAAGTTGGCTGCTCTTTCTTGTAAAGAGCCATATTTGATCATAAGGACAAAGTAGTCCTCATCCAACCTTTCTCCCTAAGGTGGTGTCAGGTTTTCATTTGAACCAAGATGTGGTTCTCCCTTCCTTTTTTTTTTTTTTTTTTTCCAGAACCTAGTTCTGCAGAAGAGAGATTGTTGCATTCTTTGGATGTAGTGAGAGCAGTTAAGGTCTATCTAAAGGCTACTGTTCATATTCGAAAAACTGATGTTTTGTTTGTACTGCCGGAAGGCCCCAGGGAGGGGCAGGCAGCATCGAAATCAACTATTTCCAAGTGGATTTGACAAGTTATTTTTCAGGCTTATGGTTTGAAAGGGAGAGTTCCACCCTTTCAAGTTAGAGCACATTCTACCAGGGCAGTTAGTGCTTCATGAGCAATGCATTATCAAGCCTCAAACTCAGATCTGCAAGGCCGCAACCTGGTCTTCGGTACACACATTAATACATTTTATCAGCTGGATGTAAAAAGGCATTAGGATATCGCCTTGGGGCGCGGTATAGGTCCTCACGTCTGGTGGCGCCCTGCTTTATTTAGGTGTCTTTGCTCCCCTCAAGGGACATTGCTTTGGAACATCCCATTTAGTTATTACTAAGGCTCTGTCCCGTGATGTACGAAAAAGAAAATAGAATTTTTATAACGGCTTACTTGTAAAAATCCTTTTCTTCGAGTACATCACGGGAGTCGGAGTTTCCGCCCCTCTTCTTGGGATACTTATTGTATTGCTACAAAACTGAGGTACTCCTGGTATGGGAGGGGTTATATAGGGGAGGGAACTTCCTGTCTTGGGGTGTGCCAGTTTCAAACACCTGAAGGTGGCCTATATATACCCATCTAGTTATTACTAAGGCTCTGTGTCCTTTGACTCGAAGAAAAGGATTTTACAGGTAAGCTGTTTGCGTTATAAAAATCCTATTTTTTTTTTTTTAAAGTGTCAGTTCTAGCATTCTTGATGATTTTTATAATGCAATACATGTTTTTATCTGAATCGGGAACCTGGTTTTCATTTGATTGCAATGCTGTAACACATCTTTGCATCTTCTGCACCTGGACAGTTGGGGGAGGGAGGGCACAGTTGTGTTTTTACCTTAATACTTCTTTATAGTTCGAGCTTGTGTTTTTGTTTTTTCATTTGTTTATTTTTTATCTGCAGGATCTACTCATATCATCACTCCCAAGAAAATGTTGGATGACATTAAGGATCTCACCAAACCTCGAATCCCTAAAGAAACTTTCACTATAGAGTGAATGTGTATACTCTGTTAATGCATGTACTCTGATTACATTTTGCAAAGCATATCTGCACCTTGTGTTGTCTATTTTTAAATACGCAAAGTGTGTTTTTTTCATGCATTCGGTAAACTGGATTTTGTGGCACAGGAACAATGTCACCCAAAATGCCTTTGCCTTTAAAAACAAACGGTGCCTTATTAAAACTAACTCAACCACTGAAGTTCTCAGAAACGCACTGAAATATAAGCCTGTACAGCTCAATAGTAAAAGTTTAAAACGTTTTAATGTATTGAAATGCGCTTAAAGTATATACTGTATATGTAATTCTGCTCCTAATTGAGGTATATTGTGCAATTTCAATTGTCTGATATACTTGTGTATATTCGATAAATGACACTGCATGGGAGTTTAACATGTCTATAGTATTTGTCTACAGATCCATAGTCCTCAATAGATCCACAGCTGGTGAGAAAAAAAATTGTTTATGTTGTCGTTTTTTTTTTTTTTGTGGCACTGCATATTCAGATTACCCTTCTTGTCAAAGCTTGTACCTCTGCTACCTGGTTACCTTTTAATGTTTTAATACATATTATTTATAGGGAAATATTCATTTTTGTAATGTGCCACATCCCCAAAATGCTCAATACCAAAAAACTTCTTATGGGAAGGACTTTTTAGGCACAAAGAATGAAGCAGCACACGCACATTGGTACAGAATAACAATATATTACACATTTTTTTATTACTCAAAAATGCATTAAAATAACACCAAAAGGCTGCCATTGCAATGGTGCATTACAGATAGATGGTTTATGTGAATACTCTGTGGTCCACACAGCCTGGGATGTTTAAAGGCAGACCCTTATGAGGTAACTCTGTGACGAGCCAACACATTTCAATAAACACTTCCTCAGGGGACAGAGTACTCAATATGAAAGATAATGTAGAAAGGTTCCAATCTTCCTTCCATTAAAAACAAAAGGGTTGGCCAGCTGAAAAATCTCCCCATCATATGATGCATCAGATCAACATATATATATATATATATATATATATATATATATATATATATATATATATATATATATATATATATATATATATATATATATATATATATATATATATATATAATGCAGGCTGTAGAGGTGTCCTCTCTAATCTTCACCTCTGGCATATTTGTACTAAATAGGTGGAAACTGAGGTTCCATATTCTATAAAGTCCTGAGACGCTATATACCAGGCTGAAGTTCTCACCAGCTGAACAGAGAGCTGGTGAGCGCTTCAGGATTCACATAAAACATCATGTTGTAATGTCAGCCCCTTTTTTTTTTTTATCTTCACGTGTTTTTGTTTAAAAAAATAAATGTGTAACACTTTTATACTGTACCCTTTTTAAGTGTGTTTGTGCCTATAAAGTCCCTCCCCTCCCACACGTGTTTTTTTTTTTTTTTTTTTTTTAAGCCAGCCATAAAATTTGTTTTATTCATTTTATTTTGAATTTCCTCATTCCTTCTACCTTTTTATCTTTTTTTATGATTTGATGTGTTGTCAGGCACAGAAGATGAAAGGGAACACAGTTGCTTTGTGTAAACTGAATTTTTTTTCCAGGGACACATTTGAAAACTACATTATAAAATAAAGTCCTTTTTAATTTTAGATTTGCCCAGGTCTTGGTGAATTTATTGATTGTATTACATATGCACTGTTATAGAAAGAAAACAAATTGTTTCAATTGCAGTTGGTGCATACAGTGCCCCTTTAACCCTACCCAACTCTGAGACCTCAGTTTTTTTTTTGCTAATGTCCTAAGCTGATGGACCTCTTCTCCCTTATAGCAAGATCATTGCCTTCACTGTTTAATAGGGCGCTCACCTCCGGAGCTTAATGCAATGCATGTAGTTAGCGGCAGGTTGCTATAGAGGTCCAGGGCTGTGGTCAATCCCTACGGAACCCAGACCCTGAAAGCGCTTCTAAGGGTATGCACACAATGATGGGTGAAGACATGGACATTCCTCACACACCCAGTTTGTGCCACCATTACAGGGAGGGGCAGGATTTTATCTTACCTTCCCCTACAGGAACACTAGCTATGCAAAGCGAGTTAGCTTGTGCCAGTCAGGAAGCCAGCTGAGGACTATTTTAAAATAGCCTGGGCTGTCCCAAAACCCTCACATTTCTGTGAATTACTGAGATTTTTAAACAGATACATTCTGACAAATGTAACTCCACAGAGATCTACATATACACATATATATGGAACAGCAATAAGCCGTGTCTCAACAAAAGTAATGACTTGACCTAGTGTTCCTTTAAACACACACCAGACCTATGTGTACAAACCTGTGCACTATGTGTAATTACTATGACTATCCTAGCTTCTCCCAGAACCTTACAGAGAAACCTGATCTAAGCTAGTCAAGAGGAGGAGGGGGGGGGGGTGGGAGGGAAATCCCAGAGCCTGTCCTGATCAGAAAAGGAGGGAGGGGGTGTGGATAGGAGTGAAACAAAGTAAAAAAAACAGTCTGCAGCGTGCATGCTCCCCTCCCAAGATTTCTGGGCTGCTTGCATCCCCCATAACAAGAATGCATGTAAAAACGCACGGACAAAAAAAACAGAACACACAAAATACACAGAATACGACTCTTTCAGCCCCTCTGTCTGCAGGGCGCTAATTCTTAACCCCTAACCCCAAAAATATTTAAAAAAAAAATACATAAATGTATTTTGTCTATACACATATGTATAATGTAAAAAGAAAACCCTCAGAAAAAAACTTGGCTCCCGTCAACCCCCCCAAAAAAACTCTTAGCTCCTCTTAGCCAAGTGCCCTTGACTCCCTTAGTTAAGTGAACCCCAAAAACCTCTTAGCTCCCTTAGCCAAGACAACCCCCAAAAGTCAACCCCCCAAAAAAACTCTCTTGGCTCCTCTTAGCCAAGTGCCCTTAACTCCCTTAGTTAAGTGAACCCCAAAAACCTCTCTTTTCAGACCAGACATATTGACATGTGCATATTGCCAACCTCACTTAACCCAACACCAGTAAATCACGGATGTTTTAGGAAGGAATCCAGTGACACCATGCACACATAAACATCTCCACCCCAAGACACCGGCTCAGGACCCCTGAAGGGAAGATACTGTCCACCCGCCACCCACAGACATAGACCCGAAACAGCCACATTCAAACTAACAGAAAACATACAACTTCAAACAGAAAACACAGATATCAACCCGGCAGAAGGGACGATGGGTTAAAAACTTTGCTCAAGAACTTTCCCATCTTTAGACTGGCCAGGAGCAACAAAAAGCGAATGAAGGGAGAGAGCCTGCTATACTGCAGATTCGAACAGGGTCTCTCCATTCAAGCTTCCGTTGCGACCGGTCAGATAAAAAAAGCAAAGCCACGTTGGTCGCGCCAAAATGATGAGGATGAGGCCCTGATACAATCTCAGCATTACCCATTCTGCCGTTTGATTCAAATTAATATGGTGAAATGTGCAATCCAGACAAAAAGATTTACAGCTTACCTTTCCAGCTTCTCAGCTCAACAGGAAGTGACTGGGCTTTCCCAGTTAATTGTATTATTGGTAAAATTACATCACAAAACATTATGCATGCTGATTGGTTCATATTATACATTCACACCCATTCTTCCCTCCCCCCCTCCCTGTGACATCTGTAGCACATGGCTCATATTCCAAAGGTCCAGGAGCCATCTTGATTTCAGACAATGGTAGGGACTGTCTAGGAGCAAGGAAATGGAAGTGTATGTTTGGGCATGCAGCCCACATCATCCAGTGTAAGTCTTTTGTGCACTGTTCAGATACAGGCAAAAGTTCATTCAGCTCTGCAAGTTTCCTTCCAAGAGGTCCGAGTGAGAAGGAGGGGGAGGCTTTCCTGTTACAATTGAGGAATTTAGGAGGGAGGGGTGGTTTGGGAGTGGAAGAGTGAAGAGTGGGGGGGATGACATCTGCTCTTAATAATAGTCCTTTTGTATCTCCATTTTAAATGGTAACCTTTACAACCTAATATCTGCATTGCAACACATATGCATAATGCGTAAGAAAACAAACAGTATAAGGAATATAGGAAAGGGAAAACATTTCAGTGATTCTAATAATAAAAAGAATTGGCCTAATTTGAAAATAGGGATTTTAGAATAATCTATCACAGAGGTATAGAGCTAGAATTATTGCTCTCGCTCCAACGATCGCGGCGATACCTCACGTGTGGTTTGAATACCGTTTATATATGCGGGCGCTACTCACGTATGTGTTCGCTTCTGCGCGCGAGCTCGTCAGGACGGGTGCGGTTTCTGGCTTCTAACTTTTTTAGCTGGCTCCTAGATTCCAAGCAAATTTGTCAAACCCTGGTGTGTGTGTATGCGTGTGTGTGTGTATGTATATATATGTATATGTGTGTGTGTGTGTGTGTGTGTGTGTGTATATATATATGTATATGTATGTATGTATGTATGTATGTATGTATGTGTGTATGTATGTGTGTATATATATATATATATATGTGTATATATATATATATATATATATATATATATATATATATATATATATATATATATATATATATATATATATATATATATATATTTATATTAAACACACACACACACAGTTTGTAGACACAAATGCTTCAAGCAAACCAATTTATTATTTTTTTAACCAAAGACATATATTTTGGCTAGGGTTGTCCCGATACCGATACTAGTATCGGTATCGGGACCGATTCCGAGTTTTTTCGGCGGTACTCAGACGCCGATACCCCGCCCCGATACATAAATAGAATACTTGCCGCCGAACGCCGCCCGCCGCCACGAAACGCCGTAATCCGCCGCCATTCGCCGCATCCCCGCTGCCGCCGACTGTGTAATACGGGCGGGAACATTACAGCTTTGAATAGCTGTAATGATTCGCACCACGCATAGACACTCCCCCTCGCTCGGGTGAACTGTCCAATCCCGAGCGAGGGGGAGTGTCTATACGCAGCGCGGCGCCAATCATAACAGAGATTCAAAGTTGTAATGTTCCCGCCCGTATTACAGAGTCGGCGGCAGCGGGGATGCAGGTAAGCGTGACATGGCTGGATGGGGGGTGACGCTGGCTGCATGGGGGGGGGTGACGCTGGCTGGATGGGGGGGGGTGACGCTGGCTGCATGGGGGGGGGAGACGCTGGCTGCATGGGGGGGGTGACGCTGGCTGCATGGGGGGGGGGGGTGACGCTGGCTGCATGGGGGGGGGGGGGTGACGCTGGCTGCATGGGGGGGGGGTGACGCTGGCTGCATGGGGGGGGGGACAATGGCTGGGGGAATACATTGCTGGATGGGGGGTGACAATGGCTGCATGGGGGGTGACAATGGCTGGGGGAATACATTGCTGGATGGGGGGGTGACAATGGCTGGATGGGGGGATACATTGCTGCATGGGGGGTGACGCTGGCTGGATGGGGGGATACATTGCTGCATGGGGGGGGTGACGCTGGCTGCATGGGGGGGTGACGCTGGCTGCATGGGGGGGGTGACGCTGGCTGCATGGGGGGGGTGACAATGGCTGGGGGAATACATTGCTGGATGGGGGGTGACAATGGCTGCATGGGGGGTGACAATGGCTGGGGGAATACATTGCTGGATAAGGGGTGACAATGGCTGGATGGGGGGATACATTGCTGCATGGGGGGTGACGCTGGCTGGATGGGGGGTGACAATGGCTGGGGGAATACATTGCTGGATGGGGGGTGACGCTGGCTGGATGGGGGGTGACGCTGGCTGCATTTGGGGACACATTTTAAAAAAAGTATCAGTATTCGGTATCGGCGACTACTTGAAAAAAAGTATCGGTACTCGTACTCAGTCCTAAAAAAGTGGTATCGGGACAACCCTAATTTCGGCCTAAAGTTATGAGGAGATTCAATTTTGTTTACAGCAGAAAATAATAAAATATTTATTTTTTCTTTCAAAAATTTTGGCCTTTTTTCAATTACATTTGCTGGAACCTAAATCGGTAATGTCGGGCATGGGTGGATGTGCCAGACATGCTAAATACTCTACCTATGGCCCGCCCACCCCGAACACCGCTGGGATAAAGTCGGGTGCGGTGGTCGCATGCGCACTGCCCCAAAAAAAAAAAGTTGACTGGACAACTGCAGCTCCACACTCTGGCACAACCCTAAGCACTATCCACGCTGCCATGCACTGCCAACAAACAGAAGATCTAGGCCCGGATTCACAAAGCACTTGCGCCAACGTATCTCGAGATATGCAGCGTAAGTGCAAATATGTGCCATCGTATCTGTGCGCCGTGCCCACAAACTAAGATACGCCAGAAAATAAGCGTCATCCGACCGACGTAACTTGCCTATGCCGGCGTAGAGTGGGCGCATATTTACGATGGACGTATTTGGAGCTCCCATTGATTTTCTATTCACATATGCAAATGAGGGAGATACGCCGATTAACGAACGTCCGTCCGACGCAGTGCGCGTAAAGTCATACGTCCGGCGTGAAGTTATGCCCCATAAAGGAGGTGTAACTCGGCAGCATCCATGCAAAGGGCTGCACCAGGGAACTCAAGCCAACGTATTTTACGTAGGACGTGAATATGACTAGGCGTAGGTTACGTTCACACCATAGGCAGTGATCCGACGTATCTTAGGCAGTTGTTCCGACCTGATTGTGAGCATGCGCACTGAGATGCGCCCATGGGATGGCGCACGCGCAGTTGGCGAAACATATCTGTCTGGCGCTCGGCCCATTTGCATGGGGTCACGCCTCATTAGCATGGCTCACGCCCACTTCCACTTACGCCTTGGAAACCCAGCGCAGATTTGAGAGCAAGTGCTTTGTGAATTCGGTGCTTGCCTCTCTGCGCTGCGTCGGCGTAGCGTATAAAAGATACGCTACGGCGGCATAAATATGCGCCGATGTCTGTGAATCCGGGCCATACAGTATATCAATGCAAAGAACCCACCACCCAGGGAAAAATAATAAAATAGAGATAGACCACTAGGACTTGGTTGGGCCACACACCCTACCACCTGCACCACCCTCTGCAGACCCACCCTACCACCAGACAGTCCTAGAAAACGCAAGCACAAAGAAACATTACAGCAAATAGCAACTTAATACAAAAATTTAATGTGAAAATAAATGTCACAGGGAGCTTGCTATCTTACTTGCAGTATCAGAAGACACTGCAACATTGTTGCAGTAAGACCGTTTCCCTCTAGTCTAGTGCCAGCTAAAACTCTGTCATTACTAGTGTTGCTCACGAATATTCGCATTGCGAATATTCGACTCGAATATAGCATATTCGAGAAATCGCGCTATATTTCGAATTTCGCGGTGAATATTCGCAATTCCGAATATTCGATTTTTTACAATTTTTTTTTTAAAACAGATCACATCCTAGATATCTCCATCGACGTCTAAAAGCATTGCTGGTATCATTAGAGACCCTGGGCCGAGTAGCTGAAGCGTTCATTGAATTTTCCCGAAAAATCGCAATGCGATTATTCGGCAAACGCAATATCGCGCGATTATTTTCCTCGCCCCTATCTTCCGCATCAGAGCGATTTTTACAGTTTCATTTTTAAAACAGATCACATCCTAGTGATCTCCATAGACGTCTAAAAGCATTGCTGGTATGATTAGAGACCTTGGGCCGAGTAGCTGAAGCGATCATTTTATATTGCCGAATATTCGCAATGCGAATATTCGGCAATAGGAATATTGCGCGATTATTTTCTCCGCCCTTTTGCATCAGAGCCAATCAGAGTTCTCCTTCCACACTCGTCAGAGGTTAGCAACCAATAGGAACCTGCCTGCATGGACATTATATAAGCTCACTCCCAGCACCATTTCATTGCAGATTCAGAAGCTGGCTAGAGAGTGTGGAGGCTGTTTCTGTGTTCCTGTGTCTTTGTTCCTGATTGATTTATATCATCACCAGCATAGTGCTGCATTGCTATTTAGTGATTCCAGTGCATCTTTTCCAGTATATCAACTGCTTTTTTCAAAGCAATAGACCCAAGAGCTTTTTTCAAAGCTACGTTTTGTGCTGTTTTGTTCATTTGTGTTACTGTTTGATCCTGCATCTTCGCTGTTCAGTGATATTTGCTAGAGATTTCAGTGCACATTTTGCTGAGCTTTCTAAAAGAGCTTTTCTAAAAGCTAAGTTTTGTTCATCTTGTGTTACTGTTAGATCTTGCAGGTTCGCTGTTCAGTGATATTTGCTAGGCATTTCAGTGCACATTTTGTTTAGTTTTTCCTAAAGAGCTTTTCTAAAAGCTAAGTTTTGTGTTCAGTTTAGTTAAATTTTGTGTAGTAAGTGTACACACTGTTAGTGTACATTTATTTCATCTAGCTTAGCTTAGTGTGTGTTTAGTGTCTGTGTTTTGTGTTTTAAAAAAAAAAAAAAAAAAAAAAAAAGTTAGTGTTTGTTTAGTGCTTTTTTTTTTCTTTAATTTTGTAGTCCTTGTCTTTGGTGTACTACTTTTCTTATAGTTTAGTAGCTGTCTGTGTACGTCTTTGTCTGCGTGCCTGTCTTGTAAAAAAAACACAAAAACACATTTTGTTCACATTTCCCCCCCCCCCCCAATAAAGTTTACCCCCCCCCCCACACACATATCAGCAATAATGAGCGGCATCCGTGGCCGTGGCAGCAGGGGTAGGGGAGTTACTCCCAGTGCTGGATCGCTGCCAGCACGGGGTACCTCTCGTGCCCCTACTAGTGGTAGAGGATCGGGTGCAAGGGGAGTACGCCTGATCCGGGAGTTCTTCCCATCGGGCAGCCGCCCGATATTGCCATCTCAGGCTGAAGTAGTGGTGGACTACATGGGGCACAGCAGTGCCACTGAGTCGTCGGTCCCGACTCACAGTAGTACCACCATTACACCGGTGCCTGTAGTACCCCCCCCCCAGCCCCCAAGAGTCCAGCATCTTACTGTTCGACAGCGACAGTGAGAGGGATATCTTGGGGGAGGCCATGCATCAGGCAGACCTTCAGCTCTGTCCTGATGGTCAGGACCTTTTTGAAGGGATGGATGAGGAGGATGGGATACCTGCTGGCAGTATCCCAGAGACATCCCTTCAAACTGGTGCTGCTGTTTTGGTGCAGGAAACAGCAGCACCTAGTCAGACCCAGGCGTGGGTGAGGGGACAGCGGAGCCAGGCTAGAGGCTCCATGTCAGTTGGTTCCCTCAGACCAACACATTTCAGCCCTTGGTCTGACATCTCTGGGGGCGAAGAGGGTGACCCATCATGGTTGCCATCTGACGCGTCGGCTCACTACGTCAGTGACGACGGGGAAGGTAGGCACCCTGGTGAAACGGTGCGCCAGGTCACCACCAGGGAGACCATCGTCAGGGTCTCCACTGGTGATGGCAGCAGGAGGAGGAGCAGCAGCAGCAGCAGCAGGCAGCTCCACCTGTGCGCACCGAGTCCCAGCAGGTGCAAGTAAGCGTCACCCCATCTGACAGGAGGGCGGTGCTGAAGTCACCTGTCTGGAATTACTTTACCCTGGTGGCAGACAACCCTACCGTGGCCATCTGCCGGATTTGTAAAGTGAGGGTGAAGAGAGGGAAGTGTTTGGCTCGGGTGGGTACCACAGCCCTGAACCAGCACCTGAGGATAAACCACTGGGCGGTGTTTGACGAGATGAAGCGTGGTGGTGGTAGCAGCGCCACCACCACAAGTGAGCAGGGTACAGCAGCCCCTGCCACATCTTCATCTCTTTCCAGCAGGTCATGCCCCCCCGCTCCCTCGAGTAGAGGTACTGGTACCGGCAGCCAGACCTCTACTTCCACAGCACCCTCCACGTCTGTGTCCCGCACTGCCGTCCGGCGCCAGGCGTCGATTTCAGACGCCTTTGACCGCACCACTCCCTTCCCCCCTGGAGACCGACGTGTGCGTTCCCTCAATGGGCTCCTGGCAAGGGTTATTGCCCAACATCTGCTGCCCTTCAACATAGTTGACAGCAACCCCTTCAGGCAGATGTTGGAGCAGGCCCAACCCCAATGGCGTGTCCCCAGCCGCCATTTCTTTGCCAGGACTGGTGTCCCTGCCCTACACCAGCACATTGTGCAGAATGTAACCCTGTCGCTGGATCACGCTGTCAGCGACAGGGTTCATCTGACAATGGATGGCTGGACCAGCAGGCATGGGCAGGGGCGCTACATCAGCTTCACGGCCCATTGGGTTTCCCTCCGAGGCGTCGGTGAGGGATCGGCGGCAACCGATCTTGTGGTGCCGCCCCGGGGTGTCCAGGGGAGAACTGCTGGTCTCCCTCAAGCCACTGTCTCCGCAGCTGCTGAGCCTCCCAGCAAGCGCCCCCGTAGCTACTCAAGTGTGGGGCACGTGCGCTGTCAGGCCGTGCTCCAGCTTGTTAGTTTAGGGGACCGGAGACACACTGGAGAAGAAGTGCTGAAAGCACTTCAGGCTCAGGTCCAGAAGTGGCTGACACCCCGAAGGCTCCAGGCAGGTATGGTTGTCTGCGATAACGGCAGCAACCTACTCGCCGCCCTCAGTGCTGGCAGTCTGACCCACGTGCCCTGTCTGGCACATGTCCTCAACCTGGTGGTGCAGAAGTTCCTGCGCACTTATCCAGGGTTGAGTGACATTGTGGCAAAGGCGCGTAGGATTGCCAGCCACTTCAGGCGCTCCCCAACCGCTACCGCGTCCCTGTCCAAGTTGCAGCGGAAGTACAGTCTGCCCCTTCACAGGCTGATTGTGGACAGTGTGACGCGGTGGAACTCCACCCTCCACATGCTGAAGAGGTTGTGGGAGCAGCAAAGGGCGGTGAGGGAGTACCTGATGGAACTAGGCATTGAGAGGGCTTCACCACAACTCCCTTTCATCGCCTGTGCGGAGTGGGGGCAGATAAACCAGGTCTGCCAAGTGTTGTCCTCCTTCGAGCAGGCGACCAAGATGGTCAGCAGTGAGCACATCTGCCTCAATAGCGTGCTGCCAATAGTGTTCATGCTGGAGAGGACACTAGATCGCCTGCTCGAAGCTGGGGAGAGTGCCTTGGTGGAGCAGGAGGAGTCAGCAATGCTCCACCGAGACCAGGGCCAGGACGAGGAGGAGGAGGAGGAGGAGGATGATGATGATGAGGAGGAGGTGGTTGCTGGTGTCGTCCCGGAGTCAGGGCCTGGTCAGGAGGGAGAGCCGGTGTTGGGGGCACCGATAGTCCGGGGGTTGGGCATCTCTGAGTTTGACCAGCAGCGCCTCAGGGATGAAGAGTCGGACCTCATTCACCTGGCCAGCAGTGAGGAGTCACAGCGGGCTGTGCTCTTCCCCATGGCTGCCCACATGCTGAGATGCCTCAGGAGGGACCCCCGGGTTAAGACCATCAAGGCGAGGGATGATTTCTGGATGGCCACCCTTTTGGATCCCAGGTGCAAGGGGAAACTGGAGCAGTTCATCCCAGCCAGCCGGAGGCAGCACCGGATGGAGGAACTGCAGGCAGGCATTGTCAGACGGTTGGAGCAGGCAACTCCCCGGCCTCCAGTTGTCCCCCCTCATCTCACCCAGCAGGTGGCTGCACCCAGCAGCAGCCGAGCAGGGGACCTAATGGATGAGATGAGGATGTTCTTCCAAACCGAGCGACCCAGTACCAGCACCAGCAGCAGCAGCAGTCACCACCAGCGGCTGGCCCACATGGTGGCAGACTACATGGCGTCCGTCGGTGCTTCTGACAGTATGAGCACCGACGACCCCATGGAGTACTGGGTTGCCAGATTGGACACCTGCCGCGAGCTCGCTCAGTATGCGCTGGAGTTATTGTCTTGCCCCCCTCCAGCGTACTATCTGAGCGGACATTCAGCGCGGCAGGTGGGGTGGTCACGGACAAGAGGACCCGTCTGTCCACAGACTCCGTGGACAGACTCACATTCATAAAGATGAATGAGTCCTGGATCGGCGGTGACTTTCTGGCACCCGTCGTCGGTTCAGGGCGCTGAAGGGTCCCTTGTCATGCATTCCCTGATGGAGCCCCGGACCTGATGTATTTACAGTGCTGAATATAACTATTTTAACATCTGAGAAAATCAATGTTAATATTTGGTACAGTAGGCTTTCTTTGCAATTACAGCGGTCAAACCTTTCTTGTAGTTTTACACCAGCTTTGCACACACTGGAGGAGGGATTTTGGCCCACTCCTCCACACAGATCTTCTCTACATCAGTCAGGTTTCTGGGCTCTCGCTGAGAAACACAGAGTTTGAGCTCCCTCCAAAGATTCTCTATTGGGTTTAGGTCTGGAGACTGGCTAGGCCACGCCAGAACCTTGATATGCTCCTTACAGATCCAATCCTTGGTTATCCTGGCTGTGTGCTTTGGGTCATTGTCATGTTGGAAGACCCAGCCTCGACCCATCTTCAAAGCTCTAACTCAGGGAAGGAGGTTGTTGCCCAAAATCTCGCAATACATGGCCACGGTCATCCTCTCCTTAATACAGTGCAGTCACCCTGTCCCATGTGCAGAAAAACACCACCAAAGCATGATGCTACCACCCCCATGCTTCACATTAGGGATGGCGTTCTTGGCATGGTACTCATCATTATTCTTCCTCCGAACACGGTTAGTGAAATTATGATCAAAAAGTTATATTATGGTCTCATCTGACCACATGATTTTCTCCCATGACTCCTCTGGATCAGTCAAGACACCTATGTCAGCAGTTATTTCACACCCTATATACTCTTATTAAGACTACTGTTCATCATGGCACCTCCTGCCCAAGTGATATGACTCTGTATCAACTACTACTGCTAATACTACTACTGCTGCTTCTGCTGCTGCTGCCCAGTCAATACACCTATGTCAGCAGTTATTTGACACTCTATATACTCCTATTCCTACTGCTGTTCATCATGGCACCTCCTGCCCATGTGATATGACTCTGTATCAACTACTACTGCTAATACTACTACTGCTGCTTCTGCTGCTGCTGCCCAGTCAATACACCTATGTCAGCAGTTATTTCACACTCTATATACTCCTATTCCTACTGCTGTTCATCATGGCACCTCCTGCCCATGTGATATGACTCTGTATCAACTACTACTGCTAATACTACTACTGCTGCTTCTGCTGCTGCCGCCCAGTCAATACACCTATGTCAGCAGTTATTTCACACTCTATATACTCCTATTCCTACTGCTGTTCATCATGGCACCTCCTGCCCATGTGATATGACTCTGTATCAACTACTACTGTTAATACTACTACTGCTGCTTCTGCTGCTGCTGCCCAGTCAATACACCTATGTCAGCAGTTATTTCACACTCTATATACTCCTATTCCTACTGCTGTTCATCATGGCACCTCCTGCCCATGTGATATGACTCTGTATCAACTACTACTGTTAATACTACTACTGCTGCTTCTGCTGCTGCTGCAGCCCAGTCAACACACCTATGTCAGCAGTTATTTCACACTCTATATACTCCTATTCCTACTGCTGTTCATCATGGCACCTCCTGCCCATGTGATATGACTCTGTATCAACTACTACTGGTAATACTACTACTGCTGTTTCTGCTGCCCAGTCAAGACACCTATGTCAGCAGTTATTTCACACCCTATATACTCTTATTAACACTGCTGTTCATCATGGCACCTCCTGCCCAAGTGATATGACTCTGTGTCAACTACTACTGTTAATACTACTACTGCTGCTTCTGCTGCTGCTGCTGCCGCCCAGTCAATACACCTACGTCAGCAGTTATTTGACACTCTATATACTCCTATTCCTACTGCTGTTCATCATGGCACCTCCTGCCCATGTGATATGACTCTGTATCAACTACTACTGTTAATACTACTACTGCTGCTTCTGCTGCTGCTGCTGCCGCCCAGTCAATACACCTACGTCAGCAGTTATTTTACACTCTATATACTCCTATTCCTACTGCTGTTCATCATGGCACCTCCTGCCCATGTGATATGACTCTGTATCAACTACTACTGGTAATACTACTACTGCTGTTTCTGCTGCCCAGTCAAGACACCTATGTCAGCAGTTATTTCACACCCTATATACTCTTATTAACACTGCTGTTCATCATGGCACCTCCTGCCCAAGTGATATGACTCTGTGTCAACTACTACTGTTAATACTACTACTGCTGCTTCTGCTGCTGCTGCTGCCGCCCAGTCAATACACCTACGTCAGCAGTTATTTGACACTCTATATACTCCTATTCCTACTGCTGTTCATCATGGCACCTCCTGCCCATGTGATATGACTCTGTATCAACTACTACTGTTAATACTACTACTGCTGCTTCTGCTGCTGCTGCCGCCCAGTCAATACACCTATGTCAGCAGTTATTTCACACTCTATATACTCCTATTCCTACTGCTGTTCATCATGGCACCTCCTGCCCATGTGATATGACTCTGTATCAACTACTACTGGTAATACTACTACTGCTGTTTCTGCTGCCCAGTCAAGACACCTATGTCAGCAGTTAATTCACACTCTATATACTCCTATTACCACTGCTGTTCATCATGGCACCTCCTGCCCAAGTGATATGACTCTGTATTGTCAATGTCTACTACTACTACTACTGCTCAATCAAGACACCTATGTCACTAGTTATTTGCCACTCTATACTACTATTACCACTACTGATGCTGCTGCTGCTGTTCATCATGGCACCTCTTGCCCGAGTGATTTGACACTGTATTGTCAATGTCTACTACTACTATTACAGCTCAGTCAAGACACCTGTGTCCCAATTTTTTGGTACACTATTGACTACTATGACCACTACTGATGCTGTAAAGTATTCCCCAAGTGTTTTTATGCTATCTATTACTATTACCACTACTGCTTGTAAATCATGCCTGTGTGATACTTAGTGGGAATGCTTTAATAAGCATTCCCAGTATGGATACCCGTAAATGTATTAATCTTAATTAGTGTGAATGCTTTAATAAACATTTCCAGTATTGATATACGTAAATTTAGTAATCTTATTATTCCTTACGTTTTTTGGTTCTGCGTAACTTCGGCATACTTTCAGCTATTGAGACCATTCAACTGTAAAAATGTTCGTCTCGTTCAGCTAATGATGGGACTTCTTCAAGTTTTTTTCTACTTTTTACACTTTTATAAATTTTAAGCTTTTAGACCCTTTTTTTTAACATTGAAGTCAATGAGAACATCCTTTTCCCCTTTGAATTCACATGCCCTGCCAAAAGTTTCAGCTACTTCATACTTTCACTTACAGACACTGAAAAAACTTTAAAGCGGTCACAAAATATTTAGCTATCCGGCTATGACTTTTCAGATCGTTATCGTTTACAATTTTTTGGTGAAAACGCAATTTACGTTTTGCGAATTTTTCACAAAAATGCAATCGGTTATAATGTAATCCTATGGAGGGGATTTAGAGTCTGTCATGTGACCTTAACATTGGAGATCTTTGTAATTAAAAATATCTTTAGAAAAAGGGGAAACAAATTGGTCTCACGCCCACAAGATCTACTTTTCATACACAATTTTTATATCAAAACGTAGCTATGCTTGTCTGGTTTATGGCAATGTGATCAATTCTGCGATACGTATTTTAGTTTTAGTTATTGGAGCAACAGCCAGAAATTATGTCTCATAGACTCTCATGTTAAATTATCTAAAAAATGTTGCTGCAGAACTCACAAAGACGCTCTTTTCTAAATCGCAGACATGGCCACATTTTTAAGTTTATCAACATAAATTTCATATCGATGCGTTTACAAGGGCCGTGTATTTCAAACGGTGTAGTTGTTGTATCAATTGCATGTACGTTTGAGGATTTATTAAGCTTTGTTTGGAGGCTTAAATCATGTATTAGATCTGTGAATTAAAAGCGTTTGTAATGTTATTTCTTTCCATAAATAACTTTCCTGACCTCAGTGCAATATTCCTCCTCACTGACCTGGGGGGGAGGGGAAACCTATTGAGGGGGTGGGGCGACCAGGAAGTCAGCATACTCTATACTTTGCAGATAGAGAAAGAAGCTGTGTGTCCTAAAGATAGTGTAGTGGTTATGGTGAATGTCTTTGGCAAGGGGCTCACCAATTAAGCTATTCAGCATTCCCACTCGCATTTTCCTCAGGAAATGCATTGTCTAGTTATATTATATTTTAATACTCCTGCTGCTGCCTCCATGCTGAGTAAAGCTTCATGACCTCTCTGGCACAGCGGATCCACCAACAGCCTCTGCTACAAGCTACCAGACCGGATCTAAACAGCAAGTGTAACTATAACAATGAACCTTATGTTAAACCCTGTTTTGCGGCATTTATACTGCAACCATTGGGCTGTCTGCAAGAGCTCATCTGCATTCTCTCTCTTTCTTGCTCTCCCTCTCTCTCTCTTTGTATATATATATATATTGTTGCTTTTGTTATGTTCATTTTTCAACAGTTTATTTTGTGTTCGTCGTGTCTGTGTCGTGTGCTTTAGTTTGTCCTAGGTTACTGTTAAATAAAATAATAGTATAAAATGTTTTTGCTTATTATGAAGTTAAATGTGTTGATGTTGATTTGTTTGATGTGAAGTTAGATGTGTTGAAAAACCTACAACTCTATCTCAAAAAGAAATGAAACATTTCCAAAAAATAAGATTTTTTAATACAAAAATAAATTCAAATATAACTATCAATGCGTTTCTGAATGCGGTCCAGTTCCGCAATATGATCCGATAGCTGCTGCTCTAGCAGAGCATTTTGTTGGGTTAGGTAGCTCATCTTCCGCTGGTTTTGCAGGATCCTCTGGTGGGTCTTTTGGATGAGTCTGTTCTGCCTTCTCAGATCTCTTGATGCTGTTAGGATATAATAAAAAAAACATTTGGATTTCAAAGAACGTTACCAAATAAATAAAATATTTTTTTTGCTTATTAATCAATCATTATCATGTGTATACACTTGTTATGTGTCTAACACATCCCGGGAGTGCAGAATTATTAGGCAAATTAGTATTTGGACCACATCATCCTCTTTATGCATGTTGTCTTACTCCAAGCTGTATAGGCTCGAAAGCCTACTACAGATTAGGCATATTAGGTAATGTACATCTCTGTAATGAGAAGGTGTGTGGTCTAATGACATCAACACTCTATATCAGGTGTGCATAATTATTAGTCAATTTCCTTTTCTTTGGCAAAATGGGCCAAAAGAAGGACTTGACAGACTCTGAAAAGTCCAAAATAGAGAGATATCTAGCAGAGGGATGCAGCACTCTTAAAATTGCAAAGCTTCTGAAGCGTGATCATCAAACAAAAGAAGCGTGTGGAAAAACAAAGGTGCAAAATAACTGCCCATGAACTGAGAAAAGTTAAGCGTGCAGCTGCCAAGATGCCACTTGCCACCAGTTTGGCCATATTTCAGAGCTGCAACATCACTGGGGTGCCCAAAAGCACAAGGTGTGCAATACCCAGAGACATGGCCAAGGTAAGAAAGGCTAAAAGACGACGACCACTGAACAAGACACACAAGCTGCAACGTCAAGACTGTGCCAATAAATATCTCAAGAAAGATTTTTCTAAGGTTTTATGGACTGCTGAAATGAGAGTAAGTCTTGATGGGCCAGATGGAAGAGCCCGTGGCTGGATTGGTAAAGGGCAGGGAGCTCCAGTCCGACTCAGACGCCAGCAAGGTGGTGGTGGAGTACTGGTTTGGGCTGGTATCATCAAAGATGAGCTTGTGGGGCCTTTTCGGATTGAGAATGGAGTCAAGCTCAACTCCCAGTCCTACTGCCAGATTATGGAAGAGACCTTCTTCAAGCAGTGGTACAGGAAGAAGTCACCATCCTTCAAGAAAAACATGATTTTCATGCAGGACAATGCTCCATCACACGTGTCAAAGTACTCCACAGCGTGGCTGGCAAGAAAGGGTATTAAATAAAAAAAAGTAATGACATGGCCTCCTTGTTCACCTGATCTGAACCCCATTGAGAACCTGTGGTCCATCATCAAATGTGGGATTTACAAGGAGGGAAAACAGTACACCTCTCTGAACAGTGTCTGGGAGGCTGTGGTTGCTGCTGCACGCAATGTTGATGGTGAACAGATCAAAACACTGACAGAATCCATGGATGTCAGGCTTTTGAGTGTCCTTGCAAAGAAAGGTGGCTATATTGGTCACTGATTTGTTTTTGTTTTGTTTTTAAATGTCAGAAATGTGTATTTGTGAATGTTGAGCTGTTATATTGGTTTCACTGTTAAAAATAAATCATTGAAATGGGTATCTATTTATTTTTTGGTTAAGTTGCCTAATAATTCTGCACAGTAATAGTAGTCACCTGCACACACAGATATCCCCCGAAAATAACTAACACTAAAAACAAACTAAAAACTACTTCCAAAAAAATTCAGCTTTGATATTAATGAGTTTTTGGGGTTCATTGAGAACATGGTTGTTGTTCAATAATAAAATGAATCCTCAAAAATACAACTTGCCTAATAATTATGCACTACCTGTATACTTCTAGCATCAATACCATATTATGGTTCTACAATCTGACAGGTGCGCTTTATATGTTGTCCATTTTTATATCTACATTTTATTGTTGAAATGTTATTAATCATTGTGCACATATTTACCTTCCTGAACGAGGCTCACAGGACCGCTGTCTTCCTCCTGCTCTTCTGCTTGAGAAGTTGGGGTGGTGGGGGGGGGAAGCTCCTCAGCTTGCTCCTCAACAGGAGCTGGGGTTGGGTAGTGGGAGGGCCCTGGCTGCTCCTCCTCATCCATCTCCTCCTCTGCCGCATCCTCCTCTGCCGCATCCTCCTCCTCCTCCTCAACGGCCTGGCGCCTTCTGCGCTTGGCGCGCACAGCTGGTATTGGAGCACCTATAATAACACAATGTTCATATATTATAAAAATGTTTTCTAATGACGTATGCAAATTCTGTGTACTCTGCTGTATTGTATATGAATACAAATTGATTTATATAGACAGTTAACCAATGGGACAATGTTATATTAAAGGGTCTTGTGGGCACTACAGGGGACTGAGCGTGAGCTGGGATGCCACCATGTTAAAATGAGCTGTTTTTGTCTCCTTTGTTTTGTTCAGACGATCTCATGTTAAAAAAAGGGCCTGATGGAGCACACGGGATTACTATAACAACCCCACTCCTAACACAGGAATTTAGTGGTAATCTATATATATAAAACTCAACGTGTGTGTGCATAAATGTATGTATGTATGTATGTATGTTCCAGCATCACGTACAAACGGCTAAAGATATTTATATGAAACTTGGCACACAGGTTACTTATATGTCAGCCACAAACATAGGATAGGTGGTTTAAACCTTACCCACCCCCATTTGCCATGGTCGGGGTTTTTCTTTAAAGTCCCATGCAAAGCAATGGGAAAAGTATGTTCCCACATAACTTCTGTGTTCCTGTCTGCTGTCCCATGTCTTTTTTCAACAGTACTATGAATACCTTGGCTGGTGGTGATATATGTTAGCACAACATGGCATCTTGGTTAACAACATCTGACCTTACATGAATTACATATGACCTTACATAACTGTCACCAAAGGAGCTGTGGTGGCTCCACGCGATTGCCACTGCGCTGACAAGTGATTCACCTCTGCAGCTAGGGGTTCGGATCCCGCTCTCGGCTACATGTGAATTGAGTTTGGTGGTCTCAGCCCCGCCCCCGGTGGGTGTGCTATGCGAGGTTGGGTTGGGAGGACCCCCTCACACCCGCCATTGCCAACCGGGGCATGGAGAAAGGTGGCAGATTGCCTCTGGGGGAGGCCTCCCAACTCCTGCAGGCCGGCTCCTCTCTCTTTCGAGTTCACGCACAAAATACACTTTTGAAAAAAAAAAACATAACTGTCAACAATAACTTACCTGGATGATATCTAGCCCGAAGACGTCTGACCTGATCCATTTGGCGCCTCTTCAGGTCAGACCACTTCTTCACAATCGCCTTGTGGTCGTGTTGGCCGCCAAAGTCAGCGATTAGGGCGCTGACCACAGCCCTTTTCTCTGCCTGCCTGCGGAGCAGGTCGTATCCTGTTTCCAGGAACTTCTGCAAGATGAAGAACAAAGTATATTGTAATACTTCTGTTGACAGCCTTATGGATATATGACGTAAATGTATGCTATTCAACAATTGGAAGCATTCTCGCCTTATTAATCAATGACAGGGGTAACATGACAGATTTTATATCCTGCCATTTCAGTCGCCCCCTTTTTTGCATAAATATAGCAGCCATTATCATTTGCATAATTATGAATATATTATTAACAACACAGGATACACGTATAGGGGAGATATGCGTTGCTAACTCTTTTCCCTGTCAGGAGCCTAACGCCCCGGGGGGTCAGAGACGGGACCTTTTCGGAGGACCACTGACGTATGTACCCGTCGCAGTTTTTTGTGATGTCACTCTTTAGGTGTGTGCACATTTTTCACTGCATCCGGGTGGAGTTTTTGGGTTGTGTTTTGCACGCTACAGGCTTTTCAACAGAAAAAAACCAGCTGGAGGCAGAATGGTTGCAAAACACTACGGGTTTGTTACCTAACTCTGGGTTTCAAGACCAGTCCACCTCCAGCTGTTGCAAAACTACTACTCCCATCAGCCACGGTCTGTCAGTGCATGCTAAGAATTTTACTTTTGCTGCATCTAGGGTGCCACAGTTTAGAGACCCGTGCATAAAGGCCTGAAAAATGGGGGCCTGCAGAACTTACAATACTAGAAGTGCCAGCATTCCCAGGCATGCTGGAAGTTGTAGTTCTGCAACATCTAAAGGGCAATATGTATTCGAACGTCCTTGGGCCTTGAGGACACTGAAGTCAGGACGTTCGCATACGTCCTATGTCCAAAAAAATGTTAAATTCATTATGCTAAATAACAAGGAAAAGTGCCTAAATACACATTTGCCAACCAGGGTGTCTGCAGCTGTCCAGGCATGCTGGGACTTGTAGTTTTGTAAAAGCAGGAGACACATTTTTTGTGAAATACTAATATCTGATCATATATACTAACTTTTAAACTAGACTAAAATGCAGTTGAAGATGATGAAATAACAGTGGTCAAAATACTTACACAAATCAGCATCTTTTCCTCAGACTTAGTGAAATTGCTTCCAACCATGTTGCTGTGTGATTGCGCTGCGATCATAAGTTGGAAACTGGCAAGGCTCCAGGAAATGGTCGCGTGCTGTTCGCGCAATTGCGCATGCGCGATCGAAAAATCGCAATCGCAATATGTTTTTTGGTTAAAATATCATAAATATTCGATTTCAGAGTGCTGCTACAGCAGTTTTCGAAATATCTGCAATCAATTTCGCATTCGCATTTTGTGAAATTGCGTTAAAATATCTCGAATATTCGATTTCAGAGTGAGCCAATCAGAGCGCTCCTCCAGCATATCTCGAAATTGTGCAATAAATATCGCATTCGCATGTTGCGATATTTCGATAAAATATCAGGAATATTCTGAGCCAATCAGAGCGCTCCTCCAGCATATCTCGAAATTGCGCAATAAATATCGCATTCGCATGTTGCGATATTTCGATAAAATATCACGAATATTCTGAGCCAATCAGAGCGCTCCTCCAGCATATCTCGAAATTGCGCAATAAATATCGCATTCGCATGTTGCGATATTTCGATAAAATATCACGAATATTCTGAGCCAATCAGAGCGCTCCTCCAGCATATCTCGAAATTGCGCAATAAATATCGCATTCGCATGTTGCGATATTTCGATAAAATATCACGAATATTCTGAGCCAATCAGAGCGCTCCTACCGCAGTTATAAAAAAATCGCAATTATTTTCGCATTCGCAATAGCGAAAAATCGCAATCAATTAATTTCGATAAAATATCACGAATATTCGAATATATCTCGAATATTCGAATATATATTCGAGATATATCGCAAAATCGAATATGGCATATTCTGCTCAACACTAGTCATTAGATCCTGTCAGCAGAGTGATTACCACCAGGGAGCAAAGCATAGAGGCAATTGAAGGACACAAGTTTCACATTCAAATGATCCTCTATGGAACTACAAGAGCCAGCATGCTCTGGAGAAAAAGGAACTAGAGACTCCATCTTGCTGATCTGAGGAGATTTCAGACTACACGAGAGAGAGGAAGAAATTAGACCTGGTGGAGAGGTGCTGCCTCTCGGTACAGTCCACCATGTGATTTCTGGTATCCACAGCCAGTGGGGACATCCAGCCTGAGAGAGGGGAATCCCAGTTGCATATCCAGACACACCTGCACCGACGGTGTGAAGTGACCAGTTGGGTCAATAGAATAGCCTGCCTGTTCCAGGTTCGTTTAGGCCTGGACCGCAGGATTGGGTGAAAGGGCTTTTGCCCATTTGCAGGAAACAAGGACACCGTGCACAGACTTGTATGGGCACTGTATACAGACATCATTTCTCTTGGTCACCTTGCTGACACCTGTAGTGTCACTTTGCTTAGTCACCTTGCTGACATGCAGGACACAAGGCCATTCAGATACAGACACTGTAGAAAGACACTATTGTCCTTTCGCCTTGCTGAGGAAGATGCTGCATTTTTTACTTGACAATCTGGGCCCGTTGTGGTGTTTGGCTCTGCTATTTAGGAGTTTAAGTGCACCGAGAGTGGCTAGCTGAAGATGCAAAGCTTCAGCCTTCTTCAAAGGGACTGAAGTTATTAGTGCCATATGGGCCCACACACACATATTCAGGGCTCTGTATATGCAGAGGGTGTGAGATTCAAACAAGGAAGACCCTGTTCCAGGCGAGCAGTCACTATAGTTCGAATGCGTTGGGTACAAGCCACGGCCCGCCAATGATGATCAATAGGAAGAAAAGGTTTGAATAAGCACCGAGGTCAGTGTGAAATGCATGCATCACCTCCTAGGTTTAGACACTCTGTCTTTGTTGGCTGTTTATTGCTATTTTTAGGAATAAAATCATTGGAACGTTCCTGTGGTCTGCAGCCCTTCTTTTCTTCCCATGTAGAGGGTGTACCGGACAGTTTACCCTGAGGCCTAATCCATTGAATGTTGATTTGAATACAGTGTTTGTAGTTGGGCCTGTGGTGTCAGGAGACAGAAGAGAGAGGTCTGACATAAAGACCGTCATTCTTCTGCTCCCCTCCTGGACTCATAGAGCCAAATTTGAGTAGAGGTAACCAATCTGATATAAATTGTGCCTCTGCTTTTGGGGTTATTGAAAGCAGCCTGAATATAGTATTGAGCTATATTGCTCTTAATCTCTGTTATTGCTTTACAATTGATTATTTGAATATATATATGTGTGTGTATATGTATGTATGTATGTATATATATATATATATATATATATATATATATATATATATAATGTGACGGTATGCGAGGTGCGATATATGACAATAGGTACATTTCACCTCGCATTCGTTCCATTATGAGGCAGTGAACCAAATCCGGTCCGGGTTTCACAGCCTCTGGGGCTGGCTAGGGTTCCGGTCCGGATGTTTGGGTCCACTGGAGTCCACAGTCAGGTGGACTTTAAAAGACCAGGAAGAGAGCACAACGGTGTGCTGGGGTTGTTTGGGAACCTGAGTGTGAGGGGCTCAATGGAAAGTAACTGCAAGAAAAGGTTTGCTTTATTGTTATTTTGTGGGTGGTGGGGACCAGCCCCGCACTGTATAGAGAGGAGATCCCGTTTGTCTAGTTTAGTGCCGGACGGCAAGGATTTAATTTACTGTTCTGTTTATTTTAAACTGCAAACCGTTTACAAATAAAATCTGGCATCCGCCAGACTTAAAAGAAGATGCCTGCTTGCGGACTGTGATTCAGAAAAAGGTGATCCCCACGAGCTAATCCCTCACAAAATAAATATATATATATATATATATATATATATATATATATATATATATATATATATATAATTAGTTACTTTTCCACAAAAATATTATAGTAAAGACAATTTCTGTGTTTTTATTATGTGTGTAATGTTTCTCACTGCACTTACACTATTGCCAGGTGTGCCAAAAGGGACAGAGACTGTTATTGGGGTTGAGAGGCAGAGTGCCCAACAAACATACTTAAAAGAGAAGTATGGGTTTGTTTGTTTTTTGCCCATTCATACTTACCTAGGTGGATGCTGCATCTGCCCCCCGGCGCCTCTGCACTGAGAACCGAGTGATCGAACATCGCCGATGGCTCGGTTTTTACAGAGCCCCAAGCGCAGAGCTGCTGACTGTGAATCAGCATCTGTCCTCTCTGCTCCTTCACACTCACTAGAGTGCTGAGCTGTGTACATCAGTTTGAATGGCCCATAGAGGTCGGTATTATACTCGGCCAGAGCCAAGAGATAATGCATTGTGCAAGCATGCAGTTTCAGTGACTTGAAAGGGCTACTGCTAAGCTGGAGCTGGGATAAGATGCATGCACGCAGTATGACTAAAGCAGCCACTAGGGGGTGCATTATTGTAAAATGTAGCCTGTCCTGAAGAGGCCAGGACAGAGAGAAACGAGTGGGTCAGCTGTTATTCTGGAGAGGCCCTCCAAAACCTGCATCTGTAATGGCAGGATCTTCACTATTTACAACAGAAGGGGCTCTGGTATGTACTATTCATTGGATAAAGAATCAAATGGGGGAATTTTTTGAGGCAAACTTACAATTTAAATGATGTTATCTCACACTGTCGTCCCCTCTCATTCAATGCTAGTTAGGTTAATTAAAGCTAGACCCACAATGTTTTTACCATGTTCCCACAGCCAGTGTTCTTTACACTCCAAAAAAAAAACATCCCCTGTATTACAATTATCTGTATCCGTTTTTATCTTAGTGAAGAGTTAAGCTGCCTGTGGATGGTGCCAAGTCAGCAGGTGACTATACTGTCTGGACAGATTGGGCCTATGGAGGGATGTCGATGCATAAAGTGAAATTTAAAAAAGAACAGGTAATGTAAATACCAAAATCTAATGCTATTCAGATAAGAACTAAAACAAGTAAAATGTGAGTCATGTAGGCGAGTGATACGATCTATAAAGGGAAGTTGTATAATAAACTTAGTGTTACTAAACCCAGGAGCCTACAGTACATTCACTATATATGATCTCCCACAGTACACGGAAATGCAATAGTTTTAGTAAATATAAACTGCTAAATACCTTTTCTCATCAGCAGTATATAAGCAGTCTTGTGACTCCTATCAGTGTCCGGTTTAAGCTTGTATTCTCCTATGACTGTCCTATAAGACTGCAGGACCCCTGACCTGCTGTATCGAAAGTGCTGATTGGCCCTGCACTGATCATTTGCGCCCCCTCCCAAAAAAAACCCTCTAGAGCAATACACACCAAACGGCATGTGCAGAGTCCTCCAAATCTCTGTACTATTTGGCTGCTATGGGGATAAAAGGAGAGAAAGTCATGGTGTGGCCTCCATCCTCCCCTGACCTCAATCCTATTGAGAACCTTTGGAGCATCCTCAAACAAAAGATCTATGAGGGTGGGAGGCAGTTTATATCTAAACAGCAGCTCTGGGAGGCTATTCTGACATCTTGCAATCAAAATCAAGCAGAAACTGTCCAAAAACTCCCGAGTTCAATGGATGCAAGACTTGTGAAGCTTCTATCAAATAAGGGGTCCTATGTTAAAATAATAACGTGACCTGTTAAAATGTTTAAAAAGTTAAAATGTTGTTCAAAGTTTGATTGAAATAGCTTTTGATTTCAGTAAATATGCTGCAAACACAACAAATGTCAATTTTCAGTTCTTTACAACCTATAAAGTGTTTTAAAACTTTCTGGGCGTAATAATTCGGAACAGTGCATTGTACGTTTTTTATTTTGAAAAAAAAAAAAAAATTTATTAGGAGGTTTGTTCAATACAATTTGAATTGTACTCTTAATAGTTGATAACATGAGAATTATGCTGACTGTTGTTTACAGGTGAAACTCGAAAAATGTGAATATCGTGCTAAAGTTCATTTATTTCACTAATGCAACTTAAAAGGTGAAACTAATATATGAGAGAGACTCATTACATGCAACGCAAGATAGTTCAAGCGGTGATTTGTCATAATTGTGATGATTATGGCTTACAGCTCATGAAAACCCCAAATCCACAATCTCAGAAAATTTGAATATTGTATGCAATCAATAAAACAATTATTGTACATAGAATAATATCGTACCTCCTGAAAAGTATAAGCATACATATGTACTCAGTATTTGGTTTGGGCCCCTTTTACAGCAATTACTGCCTCAATGTGGCGTGGTATGGAAGATATCAGTCTGTGGCACTGCTGAGTTGTTATGGAAGACCAGGATGCTTCAATAGCGGCTTTCAGCTCTTCTGCATTGTTCGGTCTCGTGTCTCTTATCTTTCTCTTGGCAATGCCCCATAGATTCTCTATGGGGTTCAGGTCAGGGGAGCTTGCTAGCCAATCAAGCACAGTAATCCCACGGTCATTGAACCAGGTTTTGGTTCTTTTGGTAGTGTGGTCAGGTGCCAAGTCCTGCTGGAAAATTAAGTCAGCATCCCCATAGAGCTTGTCTGTGGAAGGAAGCATAAAGAGCTCCAAAATCTCCTGGTAGGCGGCTGCGGTGACCCTGGATTTAATGAAGCACAGTGGACCAACACCAGCAGATACCATGGCTCCCCAAATCAACACAGACTATGGAAACTTCACACTGGACTTCAAGCATCTTACAGTGTGTGCCTCTCCATTCTTCCTCCATACTCTGAGTTCTTTGTTTCCAAATGAGATGCAAAATTTGCTCTCATCAGAAAAGAGGACTTTGGATCACTGAGCAACAGACCAGGTCTGTTTTTCTTCAGCCCGGGTAAGACACTTCTGACGTTGTTTGTTGTTCAGGAGTGGCTTGACAAGAGGAATACAACATTTGAAGCCCATGTCCAGGATCCGTCTGTGTGTGGTGGCTCTTGATGCACTGACTCCAGCCTCAGTCCACTCCTTGTGAAAGTCCCCAACACTTTTGAATGGCCTTTTCCTGACAATCCTCTCCAGGCTGCGGTCATCCCTGCTGCTTGTGCACCTTTTTCTTCCACACTTTCCCTTCCACATAACTTTCTATTAATGTGCTTTGATACAGCACTTTGGGAATACCCAACTTCTTTTGCAATTACCTTTTGAGGCTTTCCCTCCTTATGGAGGGTATCAATGATGTTTTTCTGCACAACTGCCAGGTCAGCAGTCTTTCCAATGATTGTGATTCCTACTGAACCAGATAGAGAGACCATGTAAAGGCTCAGGAACCCTTTGCAGGTGTTATGGCTTAATTAGCTGATTAGAATGGGACACTTTGAGCCTAGAATATTGCACCTTTTCACAATATTCAAATTTTCTGAGATTGTGGATTTGGGGTTTTCATGAGCTGTAAGCCATAATCATCACAATTATGACAAATCACAGCTTGAACTATCTTGGTTTGCATGTAATGAGTCTATCTCACATATTAATTTCACCTTTTAAGTTGCATTAATGAAATTAACTTTTGCATGATATTCAAATTTTTCGTGTTTCACCTGTACATCAATTATTTAGGTAAATAAGAAAAATATCATTGGCATAATAATTTGGAACAGGGTGTATATACCCTTTAAATGTCTCAGTTTGCCTATCATGACACTTATACTGGCTTTATATTATGAATCTTCTTATTTCACTAAACAATAAGATACTTCACAGTACTTCTGTAACCTCATCTTCTGGCTTTTATTTAGTGAACAATAGAAAAGGGAGTGAAACGTCCTGTTTTTATGTTCTGCCTAGATCTAAAGCAATAGCTTGAAGTTATGTATGTGTGTTTTTAGATCTTTTTTAAGTTGCAAAGTGGAGTAAATACAGATCACATTCATGGGGAAAAGATAGAGATGTGAAGAAGAATCTAGTAATCACTAAAATGGCTTTTGTTGCATGCGACATTCACACAGTACATTTAACAATTAAAGTGTTTTTGTGTGTATTTATTATTGCATGTTTCTAAGTAACTATTTGTATTCTGAATCCATTCTTTAAAAATACGTACTATCAGTATAAGAGCCGGTTCACACAGGGGCAACACGACTTCCAGCACGACTTTGGGAGGCAACTTGGACACGACTTGAGTATGAATCATCAGGCAACTTACAAGGCAACTTCAAGTTGCCTCCAGGACAGTACAAGGCAACTTCAAGTCGCCTCCAGGACAGGAGGCTTTCCAGTGGCCAATCAAACAACAATCAGCTCTGTGGGAGGGAGGGGTTTGCCTGAGAAATGTATGATATCTTCCTGTATTGTTGCTTCAGTTAAATGGCAACATGCAAAAACGAAACTAGAAACTACAGGTACATTATATGATTGATTTGTATCTATTTTTAATAGTTTTTAAAAGGAATCAGTTAACTATTATGTCTCTATACCCTGTAAACGGTAATTTCAGCATAATTTTTTATTTTTATTTACAACTCCTTTAAGACAGTGATCAGACTCCTGAGGCAACTTCCATTGAAATAAATGGGTACAAGTTGCCTACAAGTCGGATTGAAGTAGTACAGGAACCTTTTCTGAAGTCGGAGCGACTGCAGTAGTGTGCATTAAGACGGCTCCATTCACTTCCATTGATTTTCTCAACCACACGACTTGGGGCAACTTCAAGTCGGATACCAGGTCGCCCCTGGTTGAACCGGCTCTCAAGTTAAAAAAAATATGGTAAAAGTCGAATTTGTCTTAAATGATATCTAAACCAAAACAAAAATGTCCTTGCAATTTCCTATGCACTGAAATTAATGTTATATTGATTCTGTACACTCCTAATCTCGTAACCGCCCTCCATGTAATGGAGATGAACAAGACAGACGTGTTTCAAATCTAGCCTGTGTGACAATCTTAACTTTGACCTCCTCCATTCAAACAGTGGAATGAGTGAGTGTAGTCACCTAGGGACAGGAAGTTTTATTTACAGAATGACTAGGTTAAAATAAGACTGCTTTCACACTGAAAGCGCCAGCCGTTAGGGCATAAGCTCCACTTGTTTTATCAGCGCTTTAGAGCTGTTTAAGCAGCGATTTTCGGCTGGCAGTGGGCCGCTTTTAACCCCAAAAAAGGGTTAAAAACGTTGCGATTTGAACGCGCTGCCTGTTCATTCCAATGGCAGGGGGGTTTTGGGAGTGCTAAATACAGTGCTCCAAACCCACCCCAAAGATGCTTGCAGGACTTTTTGGAAACGTCAAAACAAAAGCGCACCACCCGAGTGTGAGAAGTCGCACTCGACCGAATGGGAGGTGGTTTTCAGACGCTTACCGGAGACTATATCCAGCAGTAAAGCGCCTGAAAACTCGCCCAAGTGTGAAAAAGGTCTACAGGAAAAATTCTGAATAGAAAACGAATGGAACCACATCACCTAAGGTCTGGTAAACTGCAATGTTTTTTTGGGGGGGGGGTTATATTCGCTTTAAGTGGTAAATATATTTTACTCAAGTAAGATCACTGTATAAGTCATAGCAAAACTAATGGTTTGAGTCAGTTATAAACAAAAAGTGGTGTGTTCCTCTATTGGAAATAGGGATGAGCTATGAGCTGAGGGTTCAGACCAAATGTGTCTGTTCTTGTGGTCAGATGAACACCCAAACTTTTGCCTGGTCGGGGTATCCAAAAATCATGTATACAATTGGTATTTCAACAGCTTCTATGTATGACTGCTTCCCTGTTGTCACTGGTTGCTAAGGAAGCACCCAATGCATGCTTAGGAACCACTGATGTCATCAGGGATCCCTGCCACATAAGCAAAAGTGCGATAGCAGTGGTATAACTGGCCATATTTAGGCAATAAAATGGCCATATTGTTACCACCATCCCCGTCTCTTACCTTATATTGCCGATGACAGCTCAGGCAGCTGTCATTTGGTTATGAGTAGCATCAGGGTTGGTCGTGTGTGCTGGGTCGTTGCATTTTCTTTTTGGTGGGTGGTGGGCATCATGATTGTCGATAGATTCACAAGGGACAATTTTTTGTATTTTTATTAACCACTTTCGGACTGCCCACTGTGTATATACATTGTTACTTTGACGTTAAAGGGGTTGTAAAGGTTTGTTTTTTATTTTCTAAATAGGTTCCTTTAAGCTAGTGCATTGTTGCTTCACTTTTTCCTTCGATTTCCCTTCTAAATGTTTTTTTTTCTTTGTCTGAATTTCATACTTCCTGTTCCTCCTCAGTAAACTGTTTAGTAAGCTGTTCTGGCTGACTAACCACTGCTCGGATGATGTTGGAAAGCTTAATGAGGAGAAACAGGAAGTGAGAAATTCAGACAAAGAAAAAAAAAAACACTTAGAAGGGAAATCGAAGGAAAAGGTAAGTGAACCAACAATGCACTAGCTTAAAGGAACCTATTTAGAAAATAAACAAACCTTTACAACCCCTTTAAATACCATTGTTATGGCAGCAGCTAGCTGCCATAATCCCAGTATTTTTTTGCACAGTGGGCGATCCTCTTTCATATAAAAGTGGTCCCAGCGGTGGATTCCCCACGGATCACTTTTATGGGCAGTGGGAGAGGTGCACCCCTCCCGCCGCTTCCTGGACGTTTCTGCCGCTTACTGGAGAGATCAGCAGTGGCAGAAACAATCTGATCCAGTGGAGTGATGGGCAGGAAGTTGAGTGAGGGCAAAATGACCCCCACTCGACTCTATGCCCTTGGAGGACCGGAGCGACGTCAAACATCACTTCCGCCCTCCGGCCTTAAAGGGCCCATTTTTTTTTATTGCTTTTAAGTGTAAATGTAAGATCTGAGGGCTTTTTGACCCCAGATCTCACATTAAAGAGGCCCTGTCCGGCTTATTTCTATTACAAGGGATGTTTACATTCCTTGTAATAGGAATAAAAGTGATCAAGAAAAATTAGGGACAGTGTAAAAATAAAAGTAAAATAAATAAGCCTGAGGCTTGATTACATCCGCCCCTGGGGAAAAAAATCTAGGGAACCGAGCAGTATCCAGCAGATGCCGGCTGGGTTATTCCCCTATGTATACACATGCTGAACACCCCGGGTGCCAGGCTACAGGCACTGGAAAATGTGAGTATACCTACGCTCATTTATTGTTTGTCTTATATTAACTAAAAAACTTTTTTTTACGCTATGGGCTCCCCCCTCTGTTATTTCTCACCCCATTACTGGAAGATCATCTGCAGTGTGGCCAGCCAGTAAAGACAACACCAAGGGGTCTTCTCCCTACTAAGTGCAAGTGACCCCACTAGAGATGGGTGTTCAACATTCAGGGTGATTTTACATCCATGTGGGGCACCTGGTCTGATCACTAAGCAAGTGGAGCACCAATTTGTTCATTTTGAATTTAAAGGGTCACTAAAGGAAATATTTTTTTTACCTTTACCTTACTGCAGTCCTGGTTTCATGTCCTCGTTCGTTTTTGCTCTGATGTTGCTGTAATTCTGCTCTGTTCTGGACACTTCCTGGTTGTCTGTTTCCTGATCACCACAGTACTGTGAGATTCTAGTTTCGTTTTCCAAACCAATACTGTAACTATTATGTCTCTATACCCTGTAAACAGTCATTTCAGCTAAAAAAAAAAAAATATTTTAGTGACCCTTTAAGCACAAGCACCTTCATGATACTTAACACTATGGGACTTTATTTGATTGATAGATTTTTTGACCACTTAGACTAATCATTTTTCTAATCGGCTAGCGCAGTTTTTTTATGTTTATGATCTGAACTGTTGCCATTAAGCTCACATTTATACTGATGCTGTCAATATTATTTGCTCCTTTTTTTATATTTTATTTTTATAATTTTTTTGTGGCGCCAAGTTATTTGTTTTCAGTGACCAAGTCATTGCCTAACATATCTGTTTGTGAATTAGAACAAATGGTAAAACTTTGTTTTTTGGAGAGAGTAAGGGAGGGTTTATGGTCCCTGAAAGGTTTCATTTTGCATTCTGTGTACCATTGTGCGGATTTCCATTCACTTCCTGTCCCATAGTCAAAACAGGAAGTGAGAGGAAATCCCTCCAAAGTGAAAAAATCCCTGGTTGTCCCCAGGATCAGCAGGGCTAGCATCTCCATTGGCAAATATCCCCACTATTTCTGTGGACAAGCCAAAATTTGGGATTTTCTTTTACTTTCACTTTCGTTGATAATGATAAACATGACTAATAAATAGAGAGCATACCTTACAACTTTTTGAGATGGGAATGAAATACACCTATTAGCAAAAGTATGTAGGCATGGGACACACCCCCTGCCACGCCCCCTTAACCACTTAACCACCAGCCGCCGTCTACAAACGGCGGCAAGGTGGTTGCTTAACTGGGGGTCGCCGTTCTGAAACGGCGCCCACCAGAAGCAGTAATGCGCGCCGCCTCGGGCGCGCACACTGAAAATTCTGTGCGCGCCGGGTCTATGAGACCCGGCGCTACACAGATCACGGTAACTGACCGGCAACGGCGGTCTTTTACCATGTGATCGCGCCGTCCAATGACGGCGCGATCACAGGTAAACAAACCGGCGTCATTTGATGACGCCGGTTCCTCCCTCCTCTCGCTGTACCGATCGGTACAGTGTGAGAGGAGAGCGCGGATGGCAGCAGCAGTGTGGGATGGATCTGTGACTATTGCAGTCACAGATCCATCCATCCCTGCTCAGCCATCCCTGCATTAACCCCTGCAATACTCTGCCTTCCCTGCGCAATACTCTGCAATGCTCTGCCTTCCCTGCGCAATTACTCTGCAATACCCCCTGCGCAATACTCTGCAAAACCCCCGCGCAATACTCTGCAAAACCCCCGCGCAATACTCTGCAAAACCCCCGCGCAATACTCTGCAAAACACCCGCGCAATACTCTGCAAAACACCCGCGCAATACTCTGCAAAACACCCGCGCAATACTCTGCAAAACCCCCGCGCAATACTCTGCAAAACCCCCGCGCAATACTCTGCAATACCCCCGCGCAATACTCTGCAATACCCCCGCGCAATACTCTGCAATACCCCCGCGCAATACTCTGCAATACCCCCGCTCAATACACTGCAATACCCCCGCACCAATACTCTGCAATACCCCCGCGCAATACTCTGCAATACCCCCGCGCAATACTCTGCAATACCCCCGCGCAATACTCTGCAATACCCCCGCGCAATACTCTGCAGTACCCCTTGCGCAATACTCTGCAGTACCCCCGCGCAATACTCTGCAGTACCCCCGCGCAATACTCTGCAATACCCCCGCGCAATACTCTGCAATACCCCCGCGCAATACTCTGCAATACCTCCGCGCAATACTCTGCAATACCCCCGCGCAATACTCTGCAGTACCCCCTGCCAGTACTCTGCAGTACCCCTTGCGCAATACTCTGCAGTACCCCCGCACAATACTCTGCAATACCCCCCGTGCAATACTCTGCAATACCCCCCGCGCAATACTCTGCAGTACCCCCCGCGCAATACTCTGCAGTACCCCCCGCGCAATACTCTGCAATACCCCCCGCGCAATACTCTGCAATACCCCACGCACAATACTCTGCAATACCCCACGCACAATACTCTGCAATACCCCACGCACAATACTCTGCAATACCCCACGCACAATACTCTGCAATACCCCCCGCACCATACTCTGCAAAACCCCCCACACAATACTCTGCAATACCCCCCACACAATACTCTGCAATACCCCCCACACAATACTCTGCAATACCCCCGCACCAATACTCTGCAATACCCCCGCACCAATACTCTGCAATACCCCCGCACCATACTCTGCAATACCCCCACACCAATACTCTGCAATACCCCCACACCAATACTTTGCAATACCCCGGCCAATACTTTGCAATACCCAGAAAATACTCTGGGGAAAAAAATGTGTTTTAACCACTTCCCGCCCACGTCATATGAGGTCCTTGACTTTGTGCAGGGATATCTAAATGATGCCTGCAGCTACAGGCATCATTCAGATATCATTTTTTTCAGCCGGCGATTCTCTACACCATAAGAACGATCATGGTGGCTGTTCCGCCTCTTGATCGTTCTTACGGGAGGCAAAAAGGGATGTCTCCCCTCCCTTCTCCCTCCGGTGCTTCTTCTGACTCACCGCTGCGATCGAAGCCAGGATCGTTTTTTTTCTTGTTTTTTTTCAGGCTTCCCAGCCTAGAGGTGAGATGTGGGGTCTTATTGACCCCATATCTCACTGTAAAGAGGACCTGTCATGCTATATTCCTATTACAAGGGATGTTTCCATTCCTTGTAATTGGAATAAAAGTGATCAAAACATTTATTTTTGGGGAAAAACGTGTCAAACTAAAATAAATTAAGTAAAATGAACAATAAAAATAAAATAAAAATATTTAAAGCGCCCCTGTTCCCGCGTGCTCGTATACAGAAGCGAATGTGTACGTAAGTCCCGCCCACATATGAAAACGGTGTTCAAACCACACATGTGGGGTATCGCTGCGAACGTTAGAGCGAGAGCAATCATTTTGGCCCCAGACCTCCTCTGTAACTAAAAACATGTAACCAGTAAAAACATTTAAAACGTCACCTATGGGGATTTTTAAGTAGCGAAGTTTGGCGCCATTCCACAAGCGTGTGCAATATTGAAGGGTGACATGTTGGGTATCTATTTACTCGGCGTAACTTCGTCTTTCATATTATGCAAAAACATTGGGCTAACTTTAATGTTTTTTTTTTTAAAAAGCACAAAACTGTTTTATTTCCCAAAAAAATGCGTTCGAAAAATTGCTGTGCAAATACCATGCGCGATAAAAAGTTGCAACGACCGCCATTGTATTCTCTAGGGTCTTTGCTAAAAAAGCATATATAATGTTTTGGGGTTCTATGTAATTTTCTAGCAAATAAATGATGATTTTTCCATGTAGGAGAGGAATGTCAGAATTGGTCTGGGTGTTCCAGAACGCCTGATGGCGCTCCCTGCATGTCGGGCCTCTGTATGTGGCCACGCTGTGTAAAAGTCTCACACATGTGGTATCGCTATACTCGGGAGGAATAGCAGAATGTGTTTTGGGGTGTAATTTGTGGTATGCATATGCTGTGTGTGAGAAATAACCTGCTAATATGAAACTTTTGTGAAAAAAAAACAAACAAAAAAAAACCTTGATTTTGCAAAGAATTGTGGGAAAAATGACAACTTCAAAAAACTCACCATGCCTCTTTCTAAATACCTTGGAATGTCTTCTTTCCAAAAAGGGGTCATTTGGGGGGTATTTGTACTTTTCTGGCATGTTAGGGTCTCAAGAAATGAGAGAGGCTGTCAGTACTTCAGGTGTGATCAAATTGATCAATTTTCAGTAATTGGTACCATAGCTTGTAGACCCTATAACTTTCACCCAGACTAAATAATATCCAAAATTTTTTTATTTTTTTTACCAAAGATATGTAGCAGTATACATTTTAGGCCAAATTTATGAAGAAAAATTCATTTTTTGCAAAATCTTATAATAGAAATGAAGAAAAATTCATTTTTTTACAAAATTTTCGTTCTTTTTTCATTTATAGCGAAAAAAATAAAAACCGCAGAGGTGATCAAATACCACCAAAAGAAAGCTCTATTTGTGGGAAAAAAAGGACAAAAATTTCATTTGGTTACAGTGTTGTATGACTGAGTTATTGTCATTCAAAACAGAAAGCACCGAAAGCTGAAAATTGGTCTGGTTATTAAGGGTGTTTAAGTGCCCAGTTGTCAAGTGGTTAAAGGAGAATTCTACAAAAAACAAAAGATTTGTTAAACCCACAACTATGGTTTTTTTTTTTCACTACTATTCTTTATAGTGGATTTAGAAATTTACAAATGCAGCAATTTAGAAATTGGATGAAAGGTTTAGCACTATATATACAGCTATAGAGATCAGACCAAAGTGAGGATGAAAGAAGGACTTTGTTCTAAATCAGGGACAGTCCCTCGGAATTAGGGACAGTTGGGAGCTATGAGAGAGGGTGAATCTCCCTAACAGGAGCACAGACAACAATAAAAACCTGACTGGTGTTCCAATCCCTCTCCACTGACCAAAAATAACAAAAAGTTCTGCCTTTAGTTATACCCTAATGTAAATCTTTAATGGCTTTGCCTTTTTTCGAACATAGCAAAATTGCTCAGACAAGTCTATGTAATATTTGTGGGCTATGCACAATTATCAAGGTCCAAAAGGCATAAGCACTCTGTAGCCCTTTGATCTCCGCTACTTATGCCTAGGCCACATTGTGCATGTCTTGACCAATCTTTATCGACCTGTCTCAAATACAATGTTCTACTTTGTAAACTTGTAGGGTTATTTAGATTTCTGTCACTGTATTTTAAAATGTTGCAAGTTGAAGTTTACCCTAGAAGATGGTAGATAAGCAAATCTGTAGATGTGAATTCCTAATCTGGGTTGGATCTCAGTTTAAGCAACTGATTTGCCCATGTCCACATACTTGAAAACTATTGAAGAAGTGTATTTCATTCTTGTATCAGCTTTGCCATCTAGTGTTCAGTTTGGAAAATTACACTTTGCTGGAACATTTTCGTCATTCTTTTTCATTGTGGATTTTAAATTTGATGCATTATAAATAGAGCTAAAATGTCAGGCTTGGAATATATTGTAAGTTTTTATGAAAAACAAGTAAATGGAATAATACACATCAGATAATATCATCTGATTATACAAATTTAAAAAACATCTGATTTGAACAGTACTAGACTTTAATTCTAAGCATATGTACATACAGACAGTAATGCCGCGTACACACGGTCGTTTTTGGGCATGAAAAAAAATGTCCAAAAAATGAAGTTTTTCCAACTTCATCATTAAAAACGACGTTGCCCACACACCATTGTTTTTGAAAAATGATGAACAAAGCGCAGTGACGTACAACGCGCACGACGGCACTCTAAAGGGGAAGTTCTATTCACCTTTGGGCTGCTTTTAGCTGATTCTTTGGTCGTAAAAGATGATTTGCGCTTTTTTGTCTGTTACAGCGTGATGAATGTGCTTACATTATGAATGGTAGTTTTACCTGAACGAGCGCTCCCGTCTCATAACTTGCTTCTGGGCATGCGCGGGTTTAAAACGTCGTCGTTGCCCACACACGATCATTTTTTACAACACGAAAAACAACATTTTCAAAAACGACATGAAAAAATGCAGCATGTTCGAATTTTTTTTTTTTGTCGTTTTTCAGAAGCCGAAAAACGACGTGAAGCCCACACACGATCATTTTAAATGATGTTTTTAAAAATGACGTTTTTTTTCATGCCGAAAAATGATCGTGTGTCCGCGGCGTAAGACTCCATTCACATCAATGTGTTTTTTCATGCTTTTTGCAGAAATGCAGGATATTTTTTTTAAAATGAGTGCCTATGGAACATTTTCACATAAATTAATTTTTGTGCCTCTGCATTTTTAAAAATGGTCAGGGACTTTTAAATTTCAAAACTGTGCTTTTTTTGCTTTTTTTTTTTTTTGGTTCAGTAGATTTCAATGGAGAAGCTACTGAAAAGCATGTGGTGCATTTTTACCACAATTTTGCTTCGATTTGCATTTTTAAATCTGCCCAACAACAGATGCCGCCCCCCCCCCCCCCCCAAAAAAAAAACATAACAAAACACAAAAACGCTGTAAAAAAACGGAAAGCACAGCAAAAACGCTCAAAAGCAACATGCATAGATGTGAAACAAGCCCAATACCTGTGGATTTACTCTGCCATAGGTTACAGTGCCTTGAAAAAGTATTCATACCCCTTGAAAATTTCCACATTTTGTCATGTTACAACCAAAAACATAAATGTATTTTATTCAATAGACCAACACAAAGTGGCACATAATTGTGAAGTGGAAGGAAAATAATAAATGATTTTCCAATTTTTTTTATAAAAAAATATCTATCTGAAAAGTGTGGGTGCATTTGTATTCAGCCCCCTTTACTCTGATACCCCTCTTACTAAAATCTAGTGGAACTAATTGCTTTCAGAAGTCGCCTAATAATAGAGTCCACCTGTGTGTAATTTAATCTCAGTATAAATACAGCTGTTCTGTGAAGATATGTTAGAGAACCTTAGTGAAAAAACAGCATCATGAAGGCCAAGGAACATATCAGACAGGTCAGGGATTAATTTGTGGAGAAGTTTAAAGCAGGGTTAGGTTATTAAAAAAAAATCCCAAGCTTTGAACATCTCACGGATAGTGTTGCTCACGAATATTCGCATTGCGAATATTCGACTCGAATATAGCATATTCGAGAAATCGCGCTATATTTCGAAATTCGCGGTGAATATTCGCAATTCCGAATATTCGATTTTTTACAATTTTTTTTTTAAAACAGATCACATCCTAGATATCTCCATCGACGTCTAAAAGCATTGCTGGTATCATTAGAGACCCTGGGCCGAGTAGCTGAAGCGTTCATTGAATTTTCCAGAAAGATCGCAATGCGATTATTCGGCAAACGCAATATCGCGCGATTATTTTCCTCGCCCCGATCTTCCGCATCAGAGCGATTTTTACAGTTTCATTTTTAAAACAGATCACATCCTAGTGATCTCCATAGACGTCTAAAAGCATTGCTGGTATGATTAGAGACCTTGGGCCGAGTAGCTGAAGCGATCATTTTATATTGCCGAATATTCGCAATGCGAATATTCGGCAATAGGAATATTGCGCGATTATTTGCTCCGCCCTTTTGCATCAGAGCCAATCAGAGTTCTCCTTCCACACTCGTCAGAGGTTAGCAACCAATAGGAACCTGCCTGCATGGACATTATATAAGCTCACTCCCAGCACCATTTCATTGCAGATTCAGAAGCTGGCTATAGAGTGTGGAGGCTGTTTCTGTGTTCCTGTGTCTTTGTTCCTGATTGATTTAGATCATCACCAGCATTGCTATTTAGTGATTCCAGTGGATCTTTTCCAGTATATCAACTGCTTTTTTCAAAGCAATAGACCCAAGAGCTTTTTTCAAAGCTACGTTTTGTGCTGTTTTGTGCTGTTTTGTTCATTTGTGTTACTGTTTGATCCTGCAATCCTCGCTGTTCAGTGATATTTGCTAGAGATTTCAGAACACATTTTGCTGAGCTTTCTAAAAGAGCTTTTCTAAAAGCTAAGTTTTGTTCATCTTGTGTTACTGTTAGATCTTGCAGGTTTGCTGTTCAGTGATATTTGCTAGGCATCTCAGTTCACATTTTGTTTAGTTTTTCCTAAAGAGCTTTTCTAAAAGCTAAGTTTTGTGTTCAGTTTAGTTAAATTTTGTGTAGTAAGTGTACACACTGTTAGTGTACATTTATTTCATCTAGCTTAGCTTAGTGTGTGTTTAGTGTCTGTGTTTTGTGTTTAAAAAAAAAAAAAAAAAAAAAAAGTTAGTGTTTGTTTAGTGCTTTTTTTTTTTTCTTTAATTTTGTAGTCCTTGTCTTTGGTGTACTACTTTTCTTATAGTTTAGTAGCTGTCTGTGTACGTCTTTGTCTGCGTGCCTGTCTTGTAAAAAATACACAAAAACACATTTTGTTCACATTTCCCCCCCCCAATAAAGTTTACCCCCCCCACACACATATCAGCAATAATGAGCGGCATCCGTGGCCGTGGCAGCAGGGGTAGGGGAGTTACTCCCAGTGCTGGATCGCTGCCAGCACGGGGTACCTCTCGTGCCCCTACTAGTGTTAGAGGATCGGGTGCAAGGGGAGTACGCCTGATCCGGGAGTTCTTCCCATCGGGCAGCCGCCCGATATTGCCATCTCAGGCTGAAGTAGTGGTGGACTACATGGGGCACAGCAGTGCCACTGAGTCGTCGGTCCCGACTCACAGTAGTACCACCATTACACCGGTGCCTGTAGTACGCCCCCCCAGCCCCCAAGAGTCCAGCATCTTACTGTTCGACAGCGACAGTGAGAGGGATCTCTTGGGGGAGGCCATGCATCAGGCAGACCTCCAGCTCTGTCCTGATGGTCAGGACATTTTTGAAGGGATGGATGAGGAGGATGGGATACCTGCTGGCAGTATCCCAGAGACATCCCTTCAAACTGGTGCTGCTGTTTTGGTGCAGGAAACAGCAGCACCTAGTCAGACCCAGGCGTGGGTGAGGGGACAGCGGAGCCAGGCTAGAGGCTCCATGTCAGTTGGTTCCCTCAGACCAACACATTTCAGCCCTTGGTCTGACATCTCTGGGGGCGAAGAGGGTGACCCATCATGGTTGCCATCTGACGCGTCGGCTCACTACGTCAGTGACGACGGGGAAGGTAGGCACCCTGGTGAAACGGTGCGCCAGGTCACCACCAGGGAGACCATCGTCAGGGTCTCCACTGGTGATGGCAGCAGGAGGTGTCAGGAGGAGGAGCAGCAGCAGCAGCAGCAGCAGGCAGCTCCACCTGTGCGCACCGAGTCCCAGCAGGTGCAAGTAAGCGTCACCCCATCTGACAGGAGGGCGGTGCTGAAGTCACCTGTCTGGAATTACTTTACCCTGGTGGCAGACAACCCTACCGTGGCCATCTGCCGGATTTGTAAAGTGAGGGTGAAGAGAGGGAAGTGTTTGGCTCGGGTGGGTACCACAGCCCTGAACCAGCACCTGAGGATAAACCACTGGGCGGTGTATGACGAGATGAAGCGTGGTGGTGGTAGCAGCGCCACCACCACAAGTGAGCAGGGTACAGCAGCCCCTGCCACATCTTCATCTCTTTCCAGCAGGTCATGCCCCCCCGCTCCCTCTAGTAGAGGTACTGGTACCGGCAGCCAGACCTCTACTTCCACAGCACCCTCCACGTCTGTGTCCCGCACTGCCGTCCGGCGCCAGGCGTCGATTTCAGACGCCTTTGACCGCACCACTCCCTTCCCCCCTGGAGACCGACGTGTGCGCTCCCTCAATGGGCTCCTGGCAAGGGTTATTGCCCAACATCTGCTGCCCTTCAACATAGTTGACAGCAACCCCTTCAGGCAGATGTTGGAGCAGGCCCAACCCCAATGGCGTGTCCCCAGCCACCATTTCTTTGCCAGGACTGGTGTCCCTGCCCTACACCAGCACATTGTGCAGAATGTAACCCTGTCGCTGGATCACGCTGTCAGCGACAGGGTTCATCTGACAATGGATGGCTGGACCAGCAGGCATGGGCAGGGGCGCTACATCAGCTTCACGGCCCATTGGGTTTCCCTCCGAGGCGTCGGTGAGGGATCGGCGGCAACCGATCTTGTGGTGCCGCCCCGGGGTGTCCAGGGGAGAACTGCTGGTCTCCCTCAAGCCACTGTCTCCGCAGCTGCTGAGCCTCCCAGCAAGCGCCCCCGTAGCTACTCAAGTGTGGGGCACGTGCGCTGTCAGGCCGTGCTCCAGCTTGTTAGTTTAGGGGACCGGAGACACACTGGAGAAGAAGTGCTGAAAGCACTTCAGGCTCAGGTCCAGAAGTGGCTGACACCCCGAAGGCTCCAGGCAGGTATGGTTGTCTGCGATAACGGCAGCAACCTACTCGCCGCCCTTAGTGCTGGCAGTCTGACCCACGTGCCCTGTCTGGCACATGTCCTCAACCTGGTGGTGCAGAAGTTCCTGCGCACTTATCCAGGGTTGAGTGACATTGTGGCAAAGGCGCGTAGGATTGCCAGCCACTTCAGGCGCTCCCCAACCGCTACCGCGTCCCTGTCCAAGTTGCAGCGGGAGTACAATCTGCCCCTTCACAGGCTGATTGTGGACAGTGTGACGCGGTGGAACTCCACCCTCCACATGCTGAAGAGGTTGTGGGAGCAGCAAAGGGCGGTGAGGGAGTACCTGATGGAACTAGGCACTGAGAGGACTTCACCACAACTCCCTTTCATCGCCTGTGCGGAGTGGGGGCAGATAAACCAGGTCTGCCAAGTGTTGTCCTCCTTCGAGCAGGCGACCAAGATGGTCAGCAGTGAGCAAATCGGCCTCAATAGCGTGCTGCCAATAGTGTTCATGCTGGAGAGGACACTAGATCGCCTGCTCGAGGCTGGGGAGAGTGCCTTGGTGGAGCAGGAGGAGTCAGCAATGCTCCACCGAGACCAGGGCCAGGACGAGGAGGAGGAGGATGATGATGAAGAGGAGGAGGAGGTGGTTGCTGGTGTCGTCCCGGAGTCAGGGCCTGGTCAGGAGGGAGAGCCGGTGTTGGGGGCACCGATAGTCCGGGGGTTGGGCATGTCTGAGTTTGACCAGCAGCGCCTCAGGGATGAAGAGTCGCACCTCATTCACCTGGCCAGCATTGAGGAGTCACAGCGGGCTGTGCTCTTCCCCATGGCTGCCCACATGCTGAGATGCCTCAGGAGGGACCCCCGGGTTAAGACCATCAAGACGAGGGATGATTTCTGGATGGCCACCCTTTTGGATCCCAGGTGCAAGGGGAAACTGGAGCAGTTCATCCCAGCCAGCCGGAGGCAGCACCGGATGGAGGAACTGCAGGCAGGCATTGTCAGACGGTTGGAGCAGGCAACTCCCCGGCCTCCAGTTGTCCCCCCTCATCTCACCCAGCAGGTGGCTGCACCCAGCTGCAGCCGAGCAGGGGACCTAATGGAAGAGATGAGGATGTTCTTCCAAACCGAGCGACCCAGTACCAGCACCAGCAGCAGCAGCAGTCACCACCAGCGGCTGGCCCACATGGTGGCAGACTACATGGCGTCCGTCGGTGCTTCTGACAGTATGAGCACCGACGACCCCATGGAGTACTGGGTTGCCAGATTGGACACCTGCCGCGAGCTCGCTCAGTATGCGCTGGAGTTATTGTCTTGCCCCCCCTCCAGCGTACTATCTGAGCGGACATTCAGCGCGGCAGGTGGGGTGGTCACGGACAAGAGGACCCGTCTGTCCACAGACTCCGTGGACAGACTCACATTCATAAAGATGAATGAGTCATGGATCGGCGGTGACTTTCTGGCACCCGTCGTCGGTTCAGGGCGCTGAAGGGTCCCTTGTCATGCATTCCCTGATAAAGCCCCGGACCTGATGTATTTATAGTGCTGAATATAACTATTTTAACATCAGAGAAAATCAATGTTAATATTTGGTACAGTAGGCTTTCTTTGCAATTACAGCGGTCAAACCTTTCTTGTAGTTTTACACCAGCTTTGCACACACTGGAGGAGGGATTTTGGCCCACTCCTCCACACAGATCTTCTCTACATCAGTCATGTTTCTGGGCTCTCGCTGAGAAACACGGAGTTTGAGCTCCCTCCAAAGATTCTCTATTGGGTTTAGGTCTGGAGACTGGCTAGGCCACGCCAGAACCTTGATATGCTCCTTACAGAGCCAATCCTTGGTTATCCTGGCTGTGTGCTTTGGGTCATTGTCATGTTGGAAGACCCAGCCTCGACCCATCTTCAAAGCTCTAACTCAGGGAAGGAGGTTGTTGCCCAAAATCTCGCAATACATGGCCACGGTCATCCTCTCCTTAATACAGTGCAGTCACCCTGTCCCATGTGCAGAAAAACACCACCAAAGCATGATGCTACCACCCCCATGCTTCACATTAGGGATGGCGTTCTTGGCATGGTACTCATCATTATTCTTCCTCCGAACACGGTTAGTGAAATTATGATCAAAGAGTTATATTATAGTCTCATCTGACCACATGATTTTCTCCCATGACTCCTCTGGATCAGTCAAGACACCTATGTCAGCAGTTATTTCACACCCTATATACTCTTATTAATACTGCTGTTCATCATGGCATCTCCTGCCCATGTGATATGACTCTGTATCAACTACTACTGTTAATACTACTACTGCTGCTTCTGCTGCTGCTGCTGCCCAGTCAAGACACCTATGTCAGCAGTTATTTGACACTCTATATACTCCTATTCCTACTGCTGTTCATCATGGCACCTACTGCCCATGTGATATGACTCTGTATCAACTACTACTGTTAATACTACTACTGCTGCTGCTGCCCAGTCAAGACACCTATGTCAGCAGTTATTTGACACTCTATATACTCCTATTCCTACTGCTGTTCATCATGGCACCTCCTGCCCATGTGATATGACTCTGTATCAACTACTACTGTTAATACTACTACTGCTGCTGCTGCTGCCCAGTCAAGACACCTATGTCAGCAGTTATTTGGCACTCTATATACTCCTATTCCTACTGCTGTTCATCATGGCACCTCCTGCCCATGTGATATGACTCTGTATCAACTACTACTGTTAATACTACTACTGCTGCTTCTGCTGCCCAGTCAAGACACCTATGTCAGCAGTTATTTCACACCCTATATACTCTTATTAATACTGCTGTTCATCATGGCACCTCCTGCCCAAGTGATATGACTCTGTATCAACTACTACTGTTAATACTACTACTGCTGCTTCTGCTGCTGCTGCTGCCCAGTCAAGACACCTATGTCAGCAGTTATTTGGCACTCTATATACTCCTATTCCTACTGCTGTTCATCATGGAACCTCCTGCCCATGTGATATGACTCTGTATCAACTACTACTGTTAATACTACTACTGCTGCTGCTGCTGCCCAGTCAAGACACCTATGTCAGCAGTTATTTGACACTCTATATACTCCTATTCCTACTGCTGTTCATCATGGCACCTCCTGCCCATGTGATATGACTCTGTATCAACTACTACTGTTAATACTACTACTGCTGCTTCTGCTGCCCAGTCAAGACACCTATGTCAGCAGTTATTTCACACCCTATATACTCTTATTAATACTGCTGTTCATCATGGCACCTCCTGCCCAAGTGATATGACTCTGTATCAACTACTACTGCTAATACTACTACTGCTGCTTCTGCTGCCCAGTCAAGACACCTATGTCAGCAATTATTTCACACCCTATATACTCTTATTAAGACTGCTGTTCATCATGGCACCTCTTGCCCGAGTGATTTGACACTGTATTGTCAATGTCTACTACTACTACTATTACAGATCAGTCAAGACACCTGTGTCCCAATTTTTTGGTACACTATTGACTACTATGACCACTACTGATGCTGTAAAGTATTCCCCAAGTGTTTTTATGCTATCTATTACTATTACTGCTTGTAAATCATGCCTGTGTGATACTTAGTGGGAATGCTTTAATAAGCATTCCCAGTATGGATACCCGTAAATGTATTAATCTTAATTAGTGTGAATGCTTTAATAAACATTTCCAGTATTGATATACGTAAATTTAGTAATCTTATTATTCCTTACGTTTTTTGGTTCTGCGTAACTTCGGCATACTTTCAGCTATTGAGACCATTCAACTGTAAAAATGTTCGTCTCTTTCAGCTAATGATGGGACTTCTTCAAGTTTTTTTCTACTTTTTACACTTTTATAAATTTTAAGCTTTTAGACCCTTTTTTTAACATTGAAGTCAATGAGAACATCCTTTTCCCCTTTGAATTCACATGCCCTGCCAAAAGTTTCAGCTACTTCATACTTTCACTTACAGACACTGAAAAAACTGTAAAGCGGTCACAAAATATTTAGCTATCCGGCTATGACTTTTCAGATCGTCATCGTTTACAATTTTTTGTTGAAAACGCAATTTACGTTTTGCGAATTTTTCACAAAAATGCGATAGGTTATAATGTAATCCTATGGAGGGGATTTAGAGTCTGTCATGTGACCTTAACATTGGAGATCTTTGTAATTAAAAATATCTTTACAAAAAGGGGAAACAAATTGGTCTCACGCCCACAAGATCTACTTTTCATACACAATTTTTATATCAAAACGTAGCTATGCTTGTCTGGTTTCTGGCAATGTGATCAATTCTGCGATACGTATTTTAGTTTTAGTTATTGGAGCAACAGCCAGAAATTATGTCTCATAGACTCTCATGTTAAATTATCTAAAAAATGTTGCTGCAAAACTCACAAAGACGCTCTTTTCTAAATCGCAGACATGGCCACATTTTTAAGTTTATCAACATAAATTTCATATCAATGCGTTCACAAGGGCCGTGTATTTCAAACGGTGTAGTCGTTGTATCGATCGCATGTACGGTTGAGGATTTATTAAGCTTTGTTTGGAGGCTTAAATCATGTATTTGATCTGTGAATTAAAAGCGTTTGTAATGTTATTTCTTTCCATAAATAACTTTCCTGACCTCAGTGCAATATTCCTCCTCACTGACCTGGGGGGGAGGAGAAACCTCTTGAGGGGGGAGGGGCGACCAGGAAGTCAGCATACTCTATACTTTGCAGATAGAGAAAGAAGCTGTGTGTCCTAAAGATAGTGTAGTGGTTATGGTGAATGTCTTTGGCAAGGGGCTCACCAATTAAGCTATTCAGCATTCCCACTCGCATTTTCCTCAGGAAATGCATTGTCTAGTTACATTATATTTTAATACTACTGCTGCTGCCTCCATGCTGAGTAAAGCTTCATGACCTCTCTGGCACAGCGGATTCACCAACAGCCTCCGCTTCAAGCTACCAGACCGGATCGTAACAGCAAGTGTAACTAAAACAATGAACCTTATGTTAAACCCTGGTTTACGGCCTTTATACTGCAACCATTAGGCTGTCTGCAAGAGCAAATCTGCACTCTCTCTCTCTTTCTTGCTCTCTCTCTCTCTCTGTATATATATATATATATATATTGTTGCTTTTGTTATGTTCATTTTTCAACAGTTTATTTTGTGTTCGTCGTGTCTGTGTCCGTGTGCTTTAGTTTGTCCTAGGTTTGTGTTAAATAAAATGATAGTATAAAATGTTTTTGCTTATTATGAAGTTAGATGTGTTGATGTTGATTTGTTCGATGTGAAGTTAGATGTGTTGAAAAACCTAAAAATCTATCTCAAAAAGAAATGAAACATTTCCAAAAAATAACATTTTTTAATCAAAAAATTAATTCAGACATAGCTGAGCATTTGCTTCTGAAGCCTTTCCAGCTCAGCAAGATATTCTAATTGCTGCTGCTCTAGCTGCGTATTTTGCTGGACCAGGTAGCGAATTTGTTGATGATTTCCCTTAATCCTCAGATGTGTCTTCTTTAGCAGCGCGTGCTGCTGCATCATCTTTCTTGCTACTGTTAGGATATAATAAAAAACATTTGGATTTCAAAGAACGTTACCAAATAAATAAAATATTTTTTTTGCTTATTAATCAATCATTATCATGTGTATACACTTGTTATGTGTCTAACACATCCCGGGAGTGCAGAATTATTAGGCAAATGAGTATTTGGACCACATCATCCTCTTTATGCATGTTGTCTTACTCCAAGCTGTATAGGCTCGAAAGCCTACTACCGATTAGGCATATTAGGTAATGTACATCTCTGTAATGAGAAGGTGTGTGGTCTAATGACATCAACACTCTATATCAGGTGTGCATAATTATTAGTCAATTTCCTTTCCTTTGGCAAAATGGGCCAAAAGAAGGACTTGACAGACTCTGAAAAGTCCAAAATAGAGAGATATCTAGCAGAGGGATGCAGCACTCTTAAAATTGCAAAGCTTCTGAAGCGTGATCATCAAACAAAAGAAACGTGTGGAAAAACAAAGGCGCAAAATAACTGCCCATGAACTGAGAAAGGTTAAGCGTGCAGCTGCCAAGATGCCACTTGCCACCAGATTGGCCATATTTCAGAGCTGCAACATCACTGGGGTGCCCAAAAGCACAAGGTGTGCAATACCCAGAGACATGGCCAAGGTAAGAAAGGCTGAAAGACGACGACCACTGAACAAGACACACAAGCTGCAACGTCAAGACTGTGCCAATAAATATCTCAAGAAAGATTTTTCTAAGGTTTTATGGACTACTGAAATGAGAGTGAGTCTTGATGGGCCAGATGGAAGAGCCTGTGGCTGGATTGGTAAAGGGCAGGGAGCTCCAGTCCGACTCAGACGCCAGCAAGGTGGTGGTGGAGTACTGGTTTGGGCTGGTATCATCAAAGATGAGCTTGTGGGGCCTTTTCGGATTGAGGCAAGCTCAACTCCCAGTCCTACTGCCAGATTATGGAAGAGACCTTCTTCAAGCAGTGGTACAGGAAGAAGTCACCATCCTTCAAGAAAAACATGATTTTCATGCAGGACAATGCTCCATCACACGTGTCAAAGTACTCCACAGCGTGGCTGGCAAGAAAGGGTATTAAATAAAAAAAAAGTAATGACATGGCCTCCTTGTTCACCTGATCTGAACCCCATTGAGAACCTGTGGTCCATCATCAAATGTGGGATTTACAAGGAGGGAAAACAGTACACCTCTCTGAACAGTGTCTGGGAGGCTGTGGTTGCTGCTGCACGCAATGTTGATGGTGAACAGATCAAAACACTGACAGAATCCATGGATGTCAGGCTTTTGAGTGTCCTTGCAAAGAAAGGTGGCTATATTGGTCACTGATTTGTTTTTGTTTTGTTTTTAAATGTCAGAAATGTGTATTTGTGAATGTTGAGATGTTATATTGGTTTCACTGTTAAAAATAAATCATTGAAATGGGTATCTATTTATTTTTTGGTTAAGTTGCCTAATAATTCTGCACAGTAATAGTAGTCACCTGCACACACAGATATCCCCCGAAAATAACTAACACTAAAAACAAACTAAAAACTACTTCCAAAAAAATTCAGCTTTGATATTAATGAGTTTTTGGGGTTCATTGAGAACATGGTTGTTGTTCAATAATAAAATGAATCCTCAAAAAATACAACTTGCCTAATAATTATGCACTACCTGTATACTTCTAGCATCAATACCATATTATGGTTCTACAATCTGACAGGTGCGCTTTATATGTTGTCCATTTTTATATCTACATTTTGTTGTTGAAATGTTATTAATCATTGTGCACATATTTACCTTCCTGAGCGAGGCTCACAGGACCGCTCTCTTCCTCCTGCTCTTCTGCTTGAGAAGTTGGGGTGGTGGGGGGGGGAAGCTCCTCAGCTTGCTCCTCAACAGGAGCTGGGGTTGGGGAGTGGGAGGGCCCTGGCTGCTCCTCCTCATCCATCTCCTCCTCTGCCGCATCCTCCTCCTCCTCCTCATCGGCCTGGCGCCTTCTGCGCTTGGCGCGCACAACTGGCATTGGAGCTCCTATAATAACACAATGTTCATATATTATAAAAATGTTTTCTAATGACGTATGCAAATTCTGTGTACTCTGCTGTATTGTATATGAATACAAATTGATTTATTTAGACAGTTAACCAATGGGACAATGTTATATTAAAGGGTCTTGTGGGCACTACAGGGGACTGAGCGTGAGCTGGGATGCCACCATGTTAAAATGAGCTGTTTTTGTCTCCTTTGTTTTGTTCAGACGATCTCATGTTAAAAAAAAGGGCCTGATGGAGCACACGGGATTACTATAACAACCCCACTCCTAACACAGGAATTTAGTGGTAATCTATATATATAAAACTCAACGTGTGTGTGCATAAATGTATGTATGTATGTATGTATGTATGTATGTATGTTCCAGCATCACGTACAAACGGCTAAAGATATTTATATGAAACTTGGCACACAGGTTACTTATATGTCAGCCACAAACATAGGATAGGTGGTTTAAACCTTACCCACCCCCATTTGCCATGGTCGGGGTTTCTCTTTAAAGTCCCATGCAAAGCAATGGGAAAAGTATGTTCCCACATAACTTCTGTGTTCCTGTCTGCTGTCCCATGTTTTTTTTCAACAGTACTATGAATACCTTGGCTGGTGGTGATATATGTTAGCACAACATGGCATCTTGGTTAACAACATCTGACCTTACATGAATTACATATGACCTTACATAACTGTCACCAAAGGAGCTGCGTTGGCTCCACGCGATTGCCACTGCACTGACAAGTGATTCACCTCTGCAGCTAGGGGTTCGGATCCCGCTCTCGGCTACCTGTGAATTGAGTTTGGTGGTCTCAGCCCCGCCCCTGGTGGGTGTGCTATGCGAGGTTGGGTTGGGAGGACCCCCTCACACCCGCCATTGCCAACCGGGGCATGGAGAAAGGTGGCAGATTGCCTCTGGGGGAGGCCTCCCAACTCCTGCAGGCCGGCTCCTCTCTCTTTCGAGTTCACGCACAAAATACACGTTTGAAAAAAAAAAACATAACTGTCAACAATAACTTACCTGGATGATATTTAGCCCGAAGACGTCTGACCTGATCCATTTGGCGCCTCTTCAGGTCAGACCACTTCTTCACAATCGCATTGTGGTCGTGTTGGCCGCCAAAGTCAGCGATTAGGGCGCTGACCACAGCCCTTTTCTCTGGCTGCCTCCGCAGCTTATCGTATCCTGTTTCCAGGAACTTCTGCAAGATGAAGAACAAAGTATATTGTAATACTTCTGTTGACAGCCTTATGGATATATGACGTAAATGTATGCTATTCAACAATTGGAAGCATTCTCGCCTTATTAATCAATGACAGGGGTAACATGACAGATTTTATATCCTGCCATTTCGGTCGCCACCTTTTTTGCATAAATATAGCAGGCATTATCATTTGCATAATTATGAATATATTATTAACAACACAGGATACACGTATAGGGGAGATATGCGTTGCTAACTCTTTTCCCTGTCAGGAGCCTAACGCCCCGGGGGGTCAGAGACGGGACCTTTTCGGAGGACCACTGACATATGCAACCGTCGCAGTTTTTTGTGATGTCACTCTTTAGGTGTGTGCAAATTTTTCCTTGCACCGGGTGGAGTTTTTGGGTTGTGTTTTGCACGCCACAGGCTTTTCAACAGGAAAAAAACAGCTGGAGGCAGAATGGTTGCAAAACACTACGGGTTTGTTACCTAACTCTGGGTTTCAAGACCAGTCCACCTCCAGCTGTTGCAAAACTACTACTCCCATCAGCCACGGTCTGTCAGTGCATGCTAAGAATTTTACTTTTGCTGCATCTAGGGTGCCACAGTTTAGAGACCCGTGCATAAAGGCCTGAAAAATGGGGGCCTGCAGAACTTACAATACTAGAAGTGCCAGCATTCCCAGGCATGCTGGAAGTTGTAGTTCTGCAACATCTAAAGGGCAATATGTATTCGAACGTCCTTGGGCCTTGAGGACACTGAAGTCAGGACGTTCGCATACGTCCTATGTCCAAAAAAATGTTAAATTCATTATGCTAAATAACAAGGAAAAGTGCCTAAATACACATTTGCCAACCAGGGTGTCTGCAGCTGTCCAGGCATGCTGGGACTTGTAGTTTTGTAAAAGCAGGAGACACATTTTTTGTGAAATACTAATATCTGATCATATATACTAACTTTTAAACTAGACTAAAATGCAGTTGAAGATGATGAAATAACAGTGGTCAAATACTTACACAAATCAGCAACTTTTCCTCAGACTTAGTGAAATTGCTTCCAACCATGTTGCTGTGTGATTGCGCTGCGATCATAAGTTGGAAACTGGCAAGGCTCCAGGAAATGGTCGCGTGTTGTTCGCGCAATTGCGCATGCGCGATCGAAAAATCGCAATCGCAATATGTTTTTTGGTTAAAATATCATACATATTCGATTTCAGAGTGCTGCTACAGCAGTTTTCGAAATATCTGCAATCAATTTCGCGGATTTCGCCAATTTTTTGTGAAATTGCGTTAAAATATCTCGAATATTCGATTTCAGAGTGAGCCAATCAGAGCGCTCCTCCAGCATTTCTCGAAATTGCGCAATAAATATCGCATTCGCATGTTGCGATATTTCGATAAAATATCAGGAATATTCTGAGCCAATCAGAGCGCTCCTCCAGCATATCTCGAAATTGCGCAATAAATATCGCATTCGCATGTTGCGATATTTCGATAAAATATCAGGAATATTCTGAGCCAATCAGAGCGCTCCTCCAGCATATCTCGAAATTCCGCAATAAATATCGCATTCGCATGTTGCGATATTTCGATAAAATATCACGAATATTCTGAGCCAATCAGAGCGCTCCTCCAGCATATCTCGAAATTCCGCAATAAATATCGCATTCGCATGTTGCGATATTTCGATAAAATATCACGAATATTCTGAGCCAATCAGAGCGCTCCTCCAGCATATCTCGAAATTCCGCAATAAATATCGCATTCGCATGTTGCGATATTTCGATAAAATATCACGAATATTCTAAGCCAATCAGAGCGCTCCTACCGCAGTTATCAAAAAAATCGCAATTATTTTCGCATTCGCAATAGCGAAAAATCGCAATCAATTAATTTCGATAAAATATCACGAATATTCGAATTTAGCGAATATATCTCGAATATTCGAATATATATTCGAGATATATCGCGAAATCGAATATGGCATATTCTGCTCAACACTACTCACGGAGCACTGGCTAATCTATTATCTGAAAATGGAAAGTGTATGGCACAACTGCAAACCTACCAAGACATGGCCATCCACCTAAACTGACAGGCCAGGCAAGGAGAGCATTAATCAGAGAAGTAACTAAGAGGCCCATGGTAACTGGAGAAGCTGCAGAGATCCACAGAGAATCTGTCCACAGGACAACTATTGGTCGTGCACTCTACAAATCTGACCTTGACCTGCTGGTGGCCTCTGTTGTCATTTTGGATATTTTGGTATTCCAATAAACTTTACTTGGAGCCCACATGAGGGGCAGACTTTATGAAAGAATTCAAGAAGAAAGCCATTGTTGAAAGGCATAAGAAGTCTCATTTGCAGTTGCAGAAGCCATGTAGGGGATACAGCAAACATGTGGAAGAAGGTGCTCTGGTCAGATGAGACCAAACTTGAACTTTTTGGCCTAAAAGCAAAATGCTATGTGTGGCGGAAAACTAACACTGCACATGACCCTGAACACGCCACCCCTACCGTGAAATATGGTGGTGGAAGCATCATGTTGTGGGGATGCTTTTCTTCAGCAGGGAAGCTGGTCAGAGTTGATGGGAATACGGATGGAGCCAAATAAAGGGCAATCTTAGAAGAAACCTGTTAGAGTCTACAAAAGGCTTTAGACTGGGGCGGAGGTTCACCTTCCAGCAGGATAACAACCCTAAACATACAGCCAGAGCTACAATCGAATGGTTTAGATTAAAGCATATTCATGTGTTTAGAATGGCCCAGTCAAAGTCCAGACCTAAATCCAATTGAGAATCGGTGGCAAGACTTGGAAGTTGCTGTTCACAGATGCTCTCCATCCAATCTGACATGGCTTGAGTTTTTTTTGCAAAAATCTAATTTTCTAGATGTGCAAAGCTGGTAGAGACATACCCAAAAAGACTTGCAGCTGTAAGTGCAGCAAAAGGTGGTTCTACAAAGTATTGACTCAGGGGGCTGAATACAAACACACACCACACTTTTCACATACTTGTTTGTAAATAATTGTGAAAAACATTTATCATTTTCCTTCCACTTCACAATTATGTGTCACTTTGCGTTGGTCTATCACATAAAATCTCAATAAAATACATTTACGTTTTTGGTTGTAATATGACAAAATGTGGAAAATTTCAAGTGGGTATGAATACTTTTTCAAGGCACTGTATATAGGAAACCAAGGCGGAACTGTGGATGTAATATGGATGGAGGCATTCTAATTTATTGTTATGTACAACCAATGTACTGTACTTCACACAAATAGTGCATTTACCTAATAAACAAAGAAAATAACAAATCCACATAAAAAGTTCCATAAAAGAAAGTACCTAAATCCAATCTTCCCCCTGGAAGATGTTATCTATGACAAAACACATCAGTTACAGCCTGTTGTGACATCAGGTTTACCAGAAGTGACCCCAGAAGTGAAGTCTTTTACCCGTGTTTTTATACAGTGCTGCTTTGTCTACGTTGTTTGTAAGTGCAATGTGGAGTGTAACGGGAGGGCCCGTGGAAACCAGAATCCAGAAACGTAGAAGGTATGGGATACCCTTGCTTCCGCTCCCAATGCACCTCTTATGTCTAAATCACCCTATGTCCATTAGAGGCATAGGGTAACTGAGAAAATATATCTTGGACTACTTAAAATGGGATAGTAATATTTATCCACAATATCTCCCAGGATCTATGTAAAGACAATTCTTGATTTGTTTGATTCTGAACTCAACATGTTAATTGAAAGAGGCTGATGTGTTCAACTCCAGCCACCTGTCTGTCTGTTATAATGTAAAGGAGTCTAGGATAACTTCTAAGGGTCTTTCATTGTGGCTTGTGCTAACTGACCCTGTAATTGTGTGAAGGAGTTGTGTTGATTGGTGAAAATGTTGATTGTGTCTTCTGAGCTATAAGATGGCAAGTCTAGCCTAAAGGTCATGCATCTAAGTCATCTTGGCTGCTTAAAGGGATTAGTTAATTGGCTCATGTTAATTAGGTCTGGTCACAGATGTATTTTCAGAGTAATATGAGCAGGATATGTATGCACCTCCTCTTTTACTGGATATAAGCCTGTAGTTTTTCAATAAAGATATGTATTCCTGTTTGACCTTGAACACGAAGCCTCGTCTCATATTTGGGGGAGAATTATTCGTATGGGTTTCTTCTTCGGCTGGTTGGAGTGTTGGTAGCTGCCTTTGTGTTCGGGAATGGAATATCCTAAACGACTTTAACCCCTTTCATACTTGGGGTGTCGTTACATGGAGTTCCTGATTTCCTTTTTGTTTCCACACATTTGCAAGCGTGGAGTAACCGATGAGAAGGACTTTGGGAGCCGGGACTCCACTTTTGTGAGATGCTTAATTGTCGGAGGACAGTTCAAGACCTGGCTTGACAACATGCATTATAATACTATGCTTTGTATGACTTCTCTATAATTTGTCAATCATGCATATCTTGTAAGCATTTCTGTATGCTTTTTGCGATGTGAAATGCATAAAAGGAAGACTGGGTTTGGGCACTAAGCACTTTCTTTTATAGACTTGTATGGACTTTTTTGTGTTGATTTGTATTTACCTTGTTTGTTAGATATAGGCAGTATTCATTTTTGGTGAAGTGCAGCATATTGGTTGTATGTACTGTTTTCTGTGTTAAATATCTGTTAACAGCTGACAATTTTTGTATACTTGATTTCCATTAGCATGGTTACTTATTGGAGACATAATGTATTGTTATTGCTGACCATGTGTACTATACACATTAATGAGCTTTCCTGCTGTTAAACTGAAAAGATGCCACACAAACATTGGTTAATGCATTGTTCCTTTTGTATTACAGTGTGGCAACAGAGCCACCTGCATTGTGTACAGTGTTTACACATGGTCATCTATAAGAATAAATGAGAATCTCTTTAGTATTGGATTTATCGGTAGGTTCTTTTTTTTTTTTATGAGAAATTATGCTGCAGCAAAGTGGTGAAAATTGGCTCTTTGCATATATCCTAAATTCAGGAGCATTTCAGTCAGACAATTATAACTTGTAAATATACCAAATTGGATGCCACTATTTTACTATATATGTGTATCATGCACAATATTATGTTTCCTAAAACACTGCAGCCTGTGGAAGTCCGTACCTTTGCACACCTTGTCTTCCTGAAACCTGAGAGCTCTAATAAACTTTGTTTTAGGAAGGGATGTCAGGAGCCGACCGATCCTCATCCTACTCCTAGCCATTCATTATTGGTCCTCCAATGTGATGGATGGCCTGGCTAAATAATACCAAAGTTCTGGGAGGAAGGACAGGATAAATTGGCGCTTGACTTTCCTTCTTGAAGTCTAAACTGGTAAATCAGGCCCCAGGGTGGTCAACAAGATATGTGAAGGCATATACTGGCAACTAATAATTCCTGCATTTTATTTTTCATTTACCAGTTTAGGCCCTCAATGTGGGTACATATTATGTTAAGCACATAACAATGTCCCACCCAAGGAACATACAGTATATACAATGCAGAAACTTCTGTTTCATTTCTTTTTATTGTGGATATTCGAGTTATTCTGGACATTGCAGTAGTAGCTCTTCTTGGTCCAGGTGGCAGGATGACTGCAGTAAGTAGTTGGCAGCTGACTGGAAGTAAATGTTTCATGGCTGACGGGACTCTGCAAATTAGTCAATGCGGGAACTGTGACGGAAAGTACTATTAACCAAATCTGCTGTCAGTCTTTGAATCATTTTCTCTGTCGTTTTTTGAATGTTCTTGGCAGTTCTCAAAGTTTGATCCAAAACAGAATTCAGAACCTGTATACAAAATGTCAGAATACAATAAGCTATTTCTTTACTTTTTGCACTTACAGAGACACTTGAATGTTACCAAATACTGAAATTTTAAGAACACTTTAAAGCTTTTCTGACATGATACGAAAGTTTTTAAAGGCTTTATTGGTACCATACAACAGGCGCCTCCATGTGTGATTAAAAGCATTAGTCATGCCCTTCTTGATTCTTGCTTTGTACTATTGGCCTATTACTGTGATAGGTTTCTTTAATGACCAATAATACAGAGAACAAGGTATGAGGGGACCAAGCATTCAACTGCAAGAGCTGGCTGAAACTGCATACTACAGCATCCCTGTTTCAGATTAAATTTTTAGATTCTGATTCAGAGCTCCATGGCATGCAATAGCCGAACTGATGCACAGGTGCACTTTAACCACCTCCCAACCGGGCCAATTCTGACACTTCTCTCCTACATGCAAAAATCAACTTTTTTTGCTAGACAGTTACTTTGAATCCCCAAACATTTTATATATATATATATATATATATATATATATATATATATATATATATATATATATATATATATATATACACACACACAGTATATCACAAAAGTGAGTACACCCCTCACATTTTTTGTAAATATTTTATTATATCTTTTCATGCGACAATACTGAAGAAATTACACTTTGTATAATAACAGTGTAAGTTTGCTGTCCCCTTAAAATAACTCAACACACAGCCATTAATGTCTAACCCGCTGGCAACAAAAGTGAGTACACAACCAAGTGAACATGTCCAAATTGGGCCTATTGGCCTTTTTCACTCCCCAGTGTCATGTGACTCGTTAGTGTTACAAGGTCTCAGGTGTGAATGGGGGGCAGGTGTGTTAAATTTGGTGTTATCGCTCTCACTTCTCACTCTTTCATACTGGTCGGTCACTGGAAGCTCAACATGGCACCTCATGGCAAATAACTCTCTGAGGATCTGAAAAAAAGAATTGTTGCTCTACATAAAGATGACCTAGGCAATAAGACGATTGCCAAGACCCTAAAACTGAGCTGCAGCACGGTGGCCAAGATTATACAGGGGTTTAACCAGACAGGTTTCACTTAGAACAGGCCTCGCCATGGTCGACCAAAGAAGTTGAATCCACATGATCAGCGTCCAGAGGTTGTCTTTGGGAAATAGACATATGAGTGCTGCCAGCATTGCTGCAGAGGTTGAAGGGGTGGGGGGTCAGCCTGTCAGTGTTCAGACCATAAGTCGCACACTCCATCAAATTGGTCTGCATAGCTGTCGTCCCAGAAAAAAGCCTCTTCTAAAGATGATGCACAAGAAAGCCCACAAACATTTTGCTAAAGACAAGCAGACTAAGGACATGGATTACTGGAACCATGTCCTGTGGTCTAATGAGACCAAGATAAAGTTATTTGGTTCAGATGGTGTAAAGCGTGTGTAGCAACAACTGAGGAGTACAAACAAGTGAGGAGTACAAAGACAAGAGTGTCTTGCCTATAGTCAGACATGGGGGTGGGAGTGTCATGGTCTGGGGCTGCATGAGTTCTGCCGACACTGGGGAGCTACAGTTCATTGAGGGAACCATGAATGCCAACATGTACTGTGACATACTGAAGCAGAGCATAATCCCCTCCCTTTGGAGACTGGGCCGTAGGTCAGTATTCCAACATGATAATGACCCCAAACAAACCTCCAAGATGACCACTGCCTTGCTAAAGAAGCTGAGGGTAAAGGTGATGGACTGGCCAAGCATGTCTCTAGACCTAAACCCTATTGAGCAACAGGAAGGCGTGGAAGAGGACTCCAGTGGCAACCTGTGAAGGTCTGGTGAACTTCATGCCCAAGAGGGTTAAGGCAGAGCTGGAAAATAATGGTGGCCACTGTCTACACAAACTTTTGACACTTTGGGCCAAATTTGGACATTTTCAGATGACTCAGGCCTTGTACACGCGACCAGACATGTCCGATGAAAACGGTCCACGGACCGTTTTCATCGGACATGTTTGCTGGGAGGTTTTGGTCTGATGTGTGTACACGCCATCAGACCAAAATCCCAGCGGACAGAGATTGCGGTGACGTATACGACACCGACGTTCTCTAACACGGAAGTACAATGCTTCCACGCATGCGTCGAATCAATTTGACGCATGCGCGGGATTTCGGTCCGCTGGTTAGACGTACTAACCAGCGGACATGTCCGACGGACAGGTTTCCAGCGGACAAGTTTCTTAGCATGCTAAGAAACTTTTGTCCGCTGGAAACCTGTCCGCTAGGCCGGAAAAATGTCCGCTAGGCCCTACACACGGTCGGACATGTCCGCGGAAACTGGTCCGCGTACCAGTTTCAGCGGACATGTTCGGTCGTGTGTACGAGGCCTCACACATGCTGTTTACACCTAGTGCCAGGCCAGGCACTACAACATGTGAGTGTAACGGCTATCATTGCTGCTGTTTTTACTTTATTAAAAATTACTACATTATGAGACTTTCATCCATATATCCTGTGGAGTAATTTTTTAAATTTTAACTCCTTCCTGAGTGGCCATTGGAGTGGATTTATACCATAAGCGGAACCAATCTGGTGTTCCCAAAGCATTTTTTGACCGTCCTGTAAAAAGGGGTCAAACAGCTCTGGTGAGTGGCCATCTTCATACTGAAGGGTGGAAGATCTAGAAGTTTCATCTCTGAACATTCTATTTTGGTGTTGGGATTTATTCACTTATGGACTTTATGCTTGCTTATTATTTTATTAATGTGCACATTTTTATTTGATTAATTTTTTTTTTTTTTCGTTTGCCAGTTGTTTACATTTATAGCGCCTTATTCTTTAAGTTATTTTTTGTAAAATGTTTTTTACATACAAAATAGCACAAACTAAATTTTATAACAAGAAAGAATAATAAATGTATGTGATAAAACCTATACCCGATTAAAAATATATTTTTTAAAATATAAAATAGAGAAAATAAGGCTTCATTTCCATGGACGTTTTAATACATATTAATATAGAAAAAAAACTTGAAAATTTGACTTGAAAGTCATAACACTGTTACCTTTAAATCATTATAATTTAGAGGGCTCTCTTTTACATCTGGCCAGTATTTTCTCTGAAAGTTTGATGTAACTGGAGCAGCAAGCTGTGAATGACTTGAAGTTGAAGATTGCACACTGTACCTGCAACACAAATAGTATGGATGTACAAACACTACAAATTAGTTTTTCAGCCAGTGGTAAATGTACTCTAAAGCAGACGCTAACTAGTGTGCAGAGTCTGCTGGCTGGAAATAATGTGAATAGAGTCTTTCAATACTGTACAATCCTTATTACGGGATGCTTCAAAATCGCACAATGCATGTCATGACGTATGACAATGTACATTGTGTTTCACTGAGTGAGCCCTAATAGCTAAATAAAACAGGTGTTTTATTAGTACAATAGTACTATTCAACAAGCTCATTATTACAACAATAGAGGGTTTAACTACTAAAATTCATAATGACCACAGCTATTAAGTGAATATTTTATTGATTGGTTTTAGATCTACTTTAATTTTTGGGGGGCACCATGTTCCCAGAGAAGGACTGAAGGACTTTCTAACACTGCTGACTTATCATATAATTTTGCCTTATGTTCAGCTTTAAAATGTGAAAGTATGGGTCATCTGCCCCGAAAGTAGCTTAAAGTCTAATGCTCCTACTACAATCATATAGACAAGCACTTAAGGGCTAAATCTAGTTAAAGCCAAATAATCTATCACTATGTTTTTGGGGTGTATGAGTTAACCAGAGCTTATAAAGTCTAAACAAATAAAGGGAAACCCACAGAGTTCATGGAGAAATAGTCCCCTGAGAAATAAACCAAGGTAAAACCTTGGCACTATACAGCCATAATACCCCAACAATATTGTCATACAATTTAAACTACTCCCACTTTTAGATCAATTTCAACATCCTCAAGCAAAACCTATGCAATTTGTAATAGTTCATTCACACAATAAAAACCATTGTATTTATTAAAAGAGTGACACATTTTACATGCATTTCAGTTTACCTGCTTAAATGCATGTACTGTCTGTCCATATCGTACTTGCTGAGATCTGGTTGTTTTTTAAGGCTAACTTGGTTTTGTAAATCACCTAGAATTCTGTATCTAGATGCTCCATATGGCTTCTGTTTGTGCAAGGCTGCAAAAAAAAAATAACAATATAGGCATATTACTACATTCTAAATACACATTACAGAACAAGACAAATGTTCCATTTTAACCACCTGCAAGATTGAAGAAAGGAAAGCAGGCTTTTATATACCAATATGCATGAAAATCTGTGATAAATAGGCTGCTAGCAGAATAGTTGATATACACAAACCCTGGGGAACTATTAGGATGATCACCTGCAGTGCCACACAATTAGAGTGCAACAATTAATCACAAAGTGCAACAATTAGTCACATATCTATATAATGTGCAAAAATCAACCCTGGAGATTGCCTATCGGCTGAAACGCACTTTGGGGCAGAGACCTGGTCAGCAACAGCTTTCTACTGTATGTGAGTTACAGCAGTTTTTGCATTAGTAAATCAGTCTGTTTGTTTGGCGTGTTATATACAGTATGCGATTCCCTATGGTAAAATAAATACTACGTTATTACCACCTTTGCTTACTCTGGTGTGAGCTTTATCAGTGTTGGGAGCTGGAGAGGAGAGTACTGTGGATGGGTGCATAGGCTACCCTGAAATGATACCTATTTATGATGAGACATTATGCAGCACATTTTCTGGCGAGTGTTTATTTCATGAAGTGATAGCTGGTGCTTCTTTACACTGGGAAGAGTCTGGCAATAATTTGAGTCATTGGTGGAGGAATTATAAATACATATGTTTTTAGACTATACAGGATTTTTTTGCACTGTATGCCCTTTTAAACATATATACATAGGGGCAGATCCACAAAGATCTGCCCCGGCGCATCATATCTGAGATACGCTACGCCGCCGTACCTTACCTGGCTTTGGTTCGAATCCATAAAGATTTTGCGCCGTAAGTTACGGCGGCGTAGTGTATCTCAAGCGGCGTAACGGCGCGGAATTCAAATTGGGCGGGTAGGGGGTGTGTTTCATTTAAATGAAGCGCGTCCCCGCGCCGAACGAATTGCGCATGCGCCGTCCCTAAATTTCCCGCCGAGCAAGGACATCATTGGTTTTGACCTGGACGTAAATTATGTCCATCCCAATTCAGGAACGGCTTACGCAAAAAAAAAAGAAATTGAAATTATACGCGGGAACGACGGTCATACTTAACATTGAGTACGCCACGAAATAGCAGCTTTAACTATACGCCGAAAAAAGCCGACTAGAGACGATGTAAAGGAATGCGCTGGCCGCTCGTACGTTCGTGGATCGTCGGAAATAGCTAATTTGCATACTCGACACGGAAAACGAAGGGAACGCCACCCAGCGGACGCCAAAGAATTGCATCTTAGATCCGAAGGCGTACGAAGACGTACGCCTGTCGGATCTAACCCAGATGCCGTTGTATCTTGTTTTGAGGATTCAAAACAACGATGCAACGCAGGAAATTTGAAAGTACGCCGGCGTATCAGTAGATACGCCGGCGTACTCTCTCTGTGGATTTGCCCCTTAATCTTTATTGCGATATTATACTGCACTTTAGAATTGACGTATTTATATTGATATTTGCACTTTATAGAGATATGCGACTAATTGTTGCACTTTGTGATTAATTGCTGCATTGTTATTGTGTGGTGCTGCAGGTGATTATCTTTCTAGTTATGTATGTGACTTCCTGGCTCATTGGGTCATTGAGAAAAGATCCTGGAAGGAAGAAGTGGAGAGAGAGAAGATCTCAGTCAGTCACATGTCCTGTCCATGCTACCAATACCAGATCACGAAGCAGACTGTAGCAGCTGGGACAGACTTGGTGTGCTATTTATCATAAACCTTTCCATGATTTTGCCTATAACCACCATTATTTGGAATTATTTAAAGCGCTCTTCCACTTACAGGCTGCAGCACAACTTCAAGTACAAAATCGAGGTTGGACTGAGGGAACATAGTCAGCTCAAGGCAGGATAAATGGTATTTTAGTGATGAAGGGCTCTGATAGAGAGTTGGTCTGTAGGGTTCAAGAAACATCCCTCCTGGGTGGCTTGGCTAATGTTACTAGCCACGGACCTGCCTGGAACCACCAATTAGCAAGGCATAGGAAATGTTCATGTATAATATATGGCTTCTGTCTTTGACCTATGGCAAAGTGTGCCCCCGTTTTACTTACCCGAGCCCCGAATCTTCGTGGGTGCGATCCCACGTTGCTTTCCCCCAGCTCTTGTCGGCTCTTCATTGGATGATTGATGGCAGTGCAGCCATTGGCTCCCACTGCTGTCAATCAAATCAATGATGCGGCACTCCGGGGGGCCGAGTGATACTCGGCGGCTACGGCTGCCAACTGTATCACACGGGAGCGAGCCCGCAAGGTAACCCCTTCGGGAGAGAGCTTCCCAGAAGGGGTTAGTTTTTGCGGGGAGGAGCCGCGAGAGACCCGTCGTGGGACCCAAGAAGAGATGTTTGTTATTTTTATATTTTTAAACCCTAAACCTTTAGTGCCCCTTCAAGTTTTATGCTTTCCCCTCTTGTAATGCAAAAATATATCCCTGATCAACAGCCCGGCTTGGATAACATAACGAATGGTAGTAGTCTCTTCTTCTGAACAAGGCCCATAGCAAGCCACTGTGACTTATGGTTGCTAGGGGCACTTAGAACTAAAACAAGTGTCCTTATTGGAAGATTTTCCCTTTTATTCCTGTTTCATTGACAACCTAAAATTTTTGATTTTCACCACTTTTTGGTCACCAAGACAGAGCTCACCAGGACAACTAGAAAGAGTGTCTCTCTCTAGTGGAGGCATAGACAGCAACAACAAATATGATGGGGTCCTAACCCCTCACCCCTATAGCCAAAGCAAAAAAACATTAAAGCTCAAAGTTTAGCATAACAAATAAATCACACTGCATGTAAAATGTTCTGTGAAAGGGTCTGTTTTATTACAGGATTCTCTTGCACATTCAGAGATCCTGTTACATGCAAAACAACTATTTTTTCCATCACAGCAATGGAAGTTCAGCATCAGGAAGAGGACCGGGCATCCTGCAAAGAAGGGGTACATATTTGTTTTATGTGCTATGTGCTGGGATTAAGAATTCTGGTGCAGTACAATGATATTGGGACAATATGAAACCAAACAAGACTCTACTAAGAAGCAGGTGAGCAGATTCACAATAAAACACATTTGATTAAATATCAGGAACCAGTGTTCAGTTACTCAGTAAATACCCAATTAAGAAGCCTGGGTAAGATTAGATTATGAACACATAAAAGCTTGGAATGTTTTACCTTTATCTGTCATTAATATGTTTGAGTTCAGCAATGTACTTTGATTTCCAGCAGAAAATGTTCCAGTTTTGTATTTATTCCAAGATGGACTTGATGATACTAAAGGGGTGAAACCTGAAAAATAAAATCCACATAAATGTTATACCATTAGCTAATAGAAAGTAAGATGATGTTCAGTTCTACATTTCTACATTTGGGTTAGACCAGTGGTCTCCAAACTGTGGCCTTAGGGCCGGATGCGGCCCCCTTGCTTGCCTTTATCCGGCCCTTGGGGCACTATCCCTCCCACTGATACAAGACTATTCTGTCATCTGACACCGATAATGGAGCACCATTTCTCCCACTGACACAACTAATAGAGCACTATTACTCCCTATGATACCAGCAATGGGGGACTATTCCTCCCCATAATACCAGATGTTCACTAACAATGATGCCAGAGAAATTTCTACTCCCGCTGGCCAAAGTCCGGCCCTCCGAGAGTCTGAAGGACAATAAATCGGCCCTTTGTTTAGAATGTATGGAGACCCCTGGGTTAGACTGACAGGAAGAAATGAATGTAAACCGAAACATATAGAGTTTAAGGGATCTGATTTGTAACATATTAACAAGAAAAGAAGGATAGCAAAGTGAATGCAAACCTAAGGGTCCATTCACATCTAAGCGTTCCGTGACCCAAGTACACCCCACACCCAAGCAGCAGATGCCCTTTTTTGTGCATGTCAAAATGTGCAGTTAAAAAGTATGAAAAGGTCAATGTCTTTGTTACGCGTAGGACAGGTCATTTAAATTAACGGGCTGCCCTTTATGTTTAGTGTGAAAATATGTATTCACGCAATGCTCAGATGTGAATGCAACCTAACTCAAACCTGTCTGAAGTTCAGCTTTATTCCCTGGGAAGCAGCGCGGGGTCATGACACCATCATGCCCGTCCTGATTGGCAGCAGGGCGCCAGAACGGATTGGCTAGGTAGGGGTAAGTCGTCTGACTGGACAATGCAAGGGTGCTCTTTTAAAAGCCAGAGTGCTATTTCCTGGTCCTAGTATTATCCTCTGCTGATGGCTGTTGGCGAGTCTGCTCTAGAGTATCTCTCTCTTTTCTGCATGGCTGTGGTATTGATCAGATCATATTATTTTCATCCATTGCTGCAGCTCTCTCCTCCGTTGCCTGGAACTGCTGCTATATACTGTATCCTGTTGCCCTCTGTCAATCCCTCTCTACCCACAAAAGCCACAAGAGCCATTTCTTCCTTCAGTGATGATCGTTGACCGTCTCCACAAGCCTCCCATTCTAAGGCTAAATCAAAGCAGCTTCATATGGCTTCATTCTTTGTCAGCTTCTTTTAGTCCTTCTTCCCGACATCACCAGGGGAGCTCAGCCTTTAGCTGTAGCCAGTTTGCCCCCAAAGAGCAGATGGACAATGCCTGTTGGGCTTGTGGAGCAGTCTATGGTTTTGCAAGACTTGCTTTATAGAAGCGTCTCAGAACGGGCAGGCAGTAAATGAGGGTAGTCCTACATTTGGAAAGTAGTGGAGGAAACAATAAAGATATAATAGCATTGAGTATTTTGAGTCCCCCAGATAAACCATGCAACGTCCCCAGTTGGAAGCATTTAACAAAATCAGCTTGGAATGAGGCTTTTAAGGCACACATCAGAACAGAGAACAAATCCCATTAAAATAACAAGTTGCTCAGGTTCCAATGTGTTTGGAGATATAATATTTTTCAAGGAAACCCAGAATCCCTTGGTTTCAGCTCCCCATATGTCTAAGTAACCCTGTGTCTATTAGGGGCACAGGATGACTGAGAACCTCAGTTTGATTTGTACTAATCGGACTCACTGTACAACCACACTGGAATGTTGTGTGTGTGTGTGTGTGTGTGTATATATATATATATATATATATATATATATATCTAGATCTATATACTGTATATAGATCTAGATATATATCTATATCTACTGTATATATATATAGTATATTGTCTTAAATACTCTGGTGTGCTCTCTGTTGGGTCATTTGGGGTGTGGCTGTATTCCATTGTTCTATGGTTTGTGTCTACCTTGTGAGCAAAGTATTATGGGATGTGATTAGCTGTGAGAGGGGAGGCGGGGAATTCCTCCAGCAGACCCTCCCAAAGAAAGTCTACTGCTGAGAAGTTGACTACACCTGTGTCATGCTACTTGTGGAGGTAAAGTCTACCCTGCCCTGTTTCATTATGGAGGGGGGCTTGTCCCCTGAGTGTATCTCTATGTACCTGTGTTCAAATAAAATGTTCTTGAGCAAGCAGCCAAAACGGGTACTGCCTAGTTTATGGTTGCAAGCATTTGGAAGATCTGATATCTATATTCAGACTGGAATGAAGCGGTATATGACGAAAGCACTCAAGCTGAGGGTGGGACGTTTTGTTACAATGTGCGTGTAAAGGCAGGCACCCCAATACTTTTGGTAATATAGTGTATATCTCAGTTTGGTAAGAAACGTATGCGTTGTTTTTTTGTTTTGTTTTGTGGATGCCGTCAGACTGAGAAGGATCTCGCCTATTGTGTGACAGTGTAGGGCATTCCCCCAGTGTGATGTCTTTGTAAAATTTACATAATATGTGATCTATTTAGTTAGTAAGTATATTACTGTATGAACTCGCATGAATGGGTTATTTTGCTCATAACAGCCTCTGGTGATTCTATGCTTTTGTTTATTTTCAGTGCATGTATATTTCTCAGATTCACTGAAGAAGAGAATATTTCAAAATGCATTGGAACACGATTAGCTTGCACCCAAGTTGCATTATGATGACTATTATACCTATTCTTTTGTTCTTATGTGATTATAATGAGTTTTTAAAATAAAATGTGTACAATTTTTATGTTCTGTGTACTGATAACTGTGTCTTAAAAGTCCCATTCCAAACTGATTTTGAAAGGTATGAAGAGTTTTTTTGCCAACTTTCTCCAGCATAAGGTCACATGCCCATTTGAGGGCGCAGGGGGTGGTTTGCCAGAGCATGAAGACTTTAGCTACAATCCGGATCCAGATTTTGACTCTGAGGAAGAAGATTTGGATGCTGTTTCATTTGATTTTGCCTTGGTTCTTACTTTCATATTGGCAGAGAAGCAAGCAATTTAATGGGAGGAAGATTCTCCATCCCCACAGGAGCATAAGAAGTATTACTTAAACTTAAAAAGGGATCTTCCAAAATTTCCTCTAATGCCAGAGATGTAGTAGCTCATGGAGGAAGAGTGGGCGAAGCCGGACAGAACGTGGATTGTTCAGAACAGGCTTAATAAAATGAACCTGTTACGGCCATCTGATTTGGATTCCTGTGAGATGCCTCCGAAGGTGGACTCCATTTTCACAGCATCTGGCAAGGCATATTACTCTTCCTTTGGAACAAATGGTCTCCTTTTAGGACTCCATGGAAAGAAAAGCAGATTCAGACTTGAGGGTCTTTTCCGCAGCGGAAGCCGCCTGCAGTTGCTTTCATTTTAATTGCCAGAGCTATGAAGGTTTGGTCATCTAAAGCTTAGTCGGTTCTTGGCTCACACCCAGAGGAAGATTCAGTGGGCTCATGTCTGCAAGGTATAAAGCTTTCGGCAAAGTTTATCACTGAAGTAGCAGTAGATCTGGTTAGGCTTACCACCAGAATCCTGGCGCACTTGGTCATGACAAGCAGGCTCTCTGGTTAAAACATTGCTCTGCTGATTCTTCCTGTGTTCTATACCATTTTCAGGGGCAACTCTCTTTGGGAAAACTTTAGAGGACACTATATGCCAGGTCACTGGAGCAAAATCTGCTCCCCTAAGATTGGAAGCAGCATTTTCAGTCCTTTTGTCAGAGCAGGAAGTCAAAAAGTTCAAAGGTTCACACTTCTACTGCCCAGGCAAGGAGTACTCCCGTTTTCTGTGGCATGCTGGCTGCAATTCCTTCAGGCACCAGTCTAAGTCTAAGGGCTCTCAGCCCTCTAAAGTAACAGGAAAATCCTTCTAATGATCTGCCTACCAAGAGATTGCTGGTGGGGGCAAGGCTGGCCAGTTTTGGTGAATTCTGGGCAGACAAAATTTTGGATTCCTGGCTTCTATGGGTAATACGCAAGGGGTTTCACCTTTAATTCCAGAACCCTCCTCCAAGGTCTCTCTTTGTATCAACAAAAGCTCCAACATCTGTAGAGAAATTGTAATTTCTGGAATTATAACAAAAGTTTCACCAGCGCAAAACTGCGGATCATGTGAAGATGTAGAAGAGGTGAACAGTTAACTGGATGTGAACTGAACCCAGTACAGCTGACCAGCTAACATAACTGGAAGATATGACATACAACAACACAAAAGGAGTTTCATTTCTCCCCTCCTCCCCTTCCCCCAAACCACCCTCTTCCCACCCCTCTGGCCCCTTCAACACTCCCTCCCTTTTCATATGTAATTCAATATCCCCCGCTCTCTGCTCACAGACTTTGACTGAGAGCAGCAGGAATCAATGGTTTCCACTGCTTTCAGCCAAGCCTGTGGGAAGAGAGAGGAGAGAAGAGCTGCAGCAGACAGGACAGAGCTGGATTGAGATCAGGCTCAGGTAAGTGTTTAAGAGGAGAACTGGGGGTATCCAATACTAAAAGTTTTTTTTACCTTAATGCAGAAAATATATTATGGTAAAAATAACCTTTTCATTTAAATCACTTTAATTTTAAAACAAAAACAAGAAAAAAAATGGTAAACATAAAGGTATTTTTTCTGTGAGTAGACTTTAAATCACGAAGGAAGAATATTAGATATTAAATCAATTATACATTTGGGCAGGTAAGTTCTGTTACTCCTGGGGAGCTGATGTTTGTACTTCAAGATCTCAGAATGTGGCGTTACCAACCAGTTAGATCTAAAAGAATCAGTTTTCGCATTACCTACAACAGAGAAAGAAGAGGCACGGTAAAACTCAAGATTAAAACTGCAAGCAAAAATCCTGAAAAAAAGTAATGAGATAAGCTTAGCTTTTTCAGTTGTACTAGTGTTGTGCTTATTATACAGTAAACTGATAGAAAACTATCAGAGCAGACAGACCTAGGTCAAAACCCTTGCAAAGGTGAACTGTAAAACACAAGGACAGCCGAACGTTTTTAGCCAAGGCATTTTTGATTAGAATTTCTTTGAAACAAAGAAAATCTAATTGGAAAATGTTAACTCCCCTATGCTTATGATCAGATAGTAATAAGTCCCTGAGTGTCTATTTTCATAAGGACTGTATACATTGCCCTTATATGAACAAATTGGCAATACACTTATGCCGCGTAGACACACGATCATTTTTCAGCATGAAAAAAAGTCGTTTTTAAAAAATGTAATTTAAAATGATTGTGTGTGGGCTTCACATCATTTTTCGGGTTCTGAAAAATGACAATTTTTTTTTCTCGAACATGCTGCATTTTTTAACGACGTTTTAAATTATGTTGTTTTTCAGGTTGTAAAAAATTATCGTGTGTGGGCTAAAACGACATTAAAAACCCACGCATGCTCAGAAGTAAGTTATGAGACGGGAGCGCTCGTTCTGGTAAAACTACCATTCGTAATGGAGTAAGCACATTCATCACGGTGCAGATAAAGAATGAGAAGAGGTACAATGTGCAGTGAACTATAGCAACTAAGGCCTTGTACACACGATAGGTTAACCCAGTGTTTCTCAATTCCAGTCCTCAGGCCCCCCCAACAGGTCAGGTTTTCAGGATTTCCCTCAGATGAAAAGGCTGTGGTGATTACTAAGGCAGTGAAACTGATCAAATCACCTGTGCAAAATAATGGAAATCCTGAAAACCTGACCTGTTGGGGGGGCCTGAGGACTGGAATTGAGAAACACTGGGTTAACCAGAGAACAACGGTCTGATGGACCGTTTTCATAGGTCAAAACCGATCGTGTGTGGGCCCCATAGGTTATTTAACCATCAGTTAAAAAAAAAGTAAGCTTGCTTTAAATTTAACCGATGGATTCCTAACCGATAGGTCAAAACCAATCGTTAGTAGGCACAACCATCGGTTAAAAATCCGCGCATGCTCAGAATCAAGTCGACGCATGCTTGGAAGCATTGAGCTTCGTTTTTGTTCAGCACGTCGTTGTGTTTTACGTCACCGGGTTCTGACACGATCGGTTTTTTAACCGATGGTGTGTAGGCGCGACGGACCATCAGTCAGCTTCCTCGGTTAACCGATGTAAACAGTCCATCAGACTGTTTTCATCGGATGGACTGATCGTGTGTACGAGGCTTCATACAATTTTAGTTTAGTTTACTCTTTCTTAAAATAATTATCATTGAAGGACACGTTCTAAAATTAAAGCTATTGTACTCTAAACATTGTTTGCTTATGAATCAAAATTACATTTAGTTACAACAACAAAGCTGTATATTATTATTACTACTACTAATATAGTTATTAGTAAAATAATAGTATTTATATACAATATGTACATTACTTACATGCTGGGATTTCTACATTCAAGGCTTTCCGTTGGATGACAGGCAATTTCCCTTGGCATACAGGCTGGGTTGTCCTCAGGTCTGCTTCATGATAACTGTACAAAACATTAAAATATGTTGCTATTCCACTGATAAACAGCTGATACACAGTGCAAGCATTCAAAAAAAGAAAATTCACAGCTGAGGAAAAAGACAGTTCAGCAAAAGTAGTAACATGTAACAACAACATGCACATAAGACAAACAGTAGCAAAAATATATAATACTGTATAGCATCTAATGTATAATATTAGTGTGCTGACATCTCTACGAATATTACAGAGCACGCAAAATGTAACCTGCCGAGGATGAGGAAAATGCTTGTTTTAACTGTAAAAGTTTACTTTTAAATAAAAAATGGACATCACCCCAAAGGCCCTCTTTCTTGATTGTAAAGGTAGAAACCTACTCCCTATGTAGATACACTGCCTGGCTTGCCCAGGGACAACAGGGTGTCTGGCTGTGGCTCAGACCTGAATCCGATTGAAAATCTGTGGGGTGATCTGAAGAGGGCTGTGCACAGGAGATCCCTCGCAATCTCACAGACTTGGAGTGTTTTTGCAATGAAGAGTGGGCAAATATTTCCAGGTCAAGATGTGCCATGCTGATAGACTCATATGCAAAAAGACTGAATGCTGTAATAAAATCAAAAGGAGCTTCAACAAAGTATTAGTTTATAGGTGTGCACACTTTTGCAACCATAATATTTAATTTTTTTAATTTTTACTTCCTTTCACCTAAAAGATTTTAGTTTTGTTTTTCAACTGAGTTGTACGGTTTATAGGTCACATTAAAGGTGGAAAAGTTTTATATTTTTTTACATCTGGGTATGTGGTATTATTCCAAATAGGGCTACATTTTGTAAACCCAGTAAACCCAGATTTTGTGCATTCACCTATATGTGGGGAAGAGAAGGTTGAATTAAGCAAACAATTGCAATTCTAAACCTTCCGGGAGTGAAGCTGATCTAGTGTGGTGAAGCATAATGGACAGGGAGGAATTTTGAGTTTCAACAGCGCTTTTTGTTAATGCTGACCAGCCTTGGACAAGCCAGGCACGGTATCTGTATAGAAGATAAGCATTTTATATTTAGGATTTATAAGGAGGGTCTTAGGGGGGTGGCAGTTTTTCTTAGATAATAGTAAACTGTCATTTAAAAAAAAAAGATACTTATGGGAGAAATACATAGCTGCTATTGCTAACCTCCATCTGGAAATGCTAGTTGACTGGCGGATCCATTATCTTTAATACTGGCTTGAATCAAGTATGCAAATCCGGAATTTAAAGTATTGAAGAAGATTACTTAAACAGTCAGGCAACTAGCATTTTTAGTAGTGACAATCATATCATATAGGGGTATTATTTAGGGGTAAAATACACACAAAATACACACAAAACAAGCCTAACATATATAAAGGGTAAGGTAAAATGCCCTGTACACACGATCGGTCCATCCGATGAAAGCGGTCTGATGGACAGTTTTCATCGGTTAACCAATGAAGCTGACTGATGGTCAGTCGCGCCTACACACCATCAGTTAAAAAAACGATTGTGTCAGAACGCGGTGACGTAAAACACGTGCTGAAAAAAATGAAGTTCAATGCTTCCAAGCATGCGTCGACTTGATTCTGAGCATGCGTGGATTTTTAACCATCGCTTAAATTTAAAACAAGATTGCTTTTTTTAACCTATGGATAAATAACCGATGGGGCCCACACACGATTGGTTTGGTCCGAAGAAAACGTTCCATCAGACCGTTCTCATCGGTTTGACGATCGTGTATACGCGGCATAAGTGTACAGTGTAAAATATTAGCAGGACATTTTTCTAATACTTCAAACTAATTTGTAAAGCCTCGTACACGCGGCCGGTTTTCCCGGCGGGAAAACTGCAAGGAGAGCTTTTGGCTGAGAATTTTGGCTGTGTGTATGCGCCTCACAGTTTTTCCAAAGGAAAAAATGCCCAAAAACCGAGAAAAAAAAAAAAAAAAAAGAGAACAGCTCTCTTTTTTCCTGCCGGGAAAACCGGTGGGATTTTGCCCGGCGGTTTTTGGCAGTTTTCCTATGGGAAAAACTGTGATGGAGCATACACACGGCCGGGAATCCCGACCAAAGCTCCATTGCAGTTTTCCTGTCGAGAAAACCGGCCGTGTGTATAGGGGAAAGACTGACCGAGCAGGTCCTCGGCTTTCCCCTCGGGATTTCCGACAGGAATTTTTCCCGTCAGAAATCCTGTACGGGGCATAAGACCACGGGGAGCATGAATGGTAATGGCAAGCTCCAGTGCACAATTATTTATTTAGCCACTTGCCTACTGGGCACTTTTACCCCCTTTCTGCCCAGGCTAATTTTCAGCTTTCAGTGCTGTCGCATTTTTAATGACAATTGTGCGGTACTTAATCAAGTTTTCAATTTTTTTGCTCAACAAATTAAAAAAAGATTTTTTTCTTAGTTTCTGTTATAACACTTTGTAAATAATTATATAGATATGGTCCAGAAAAGATAGATTCACATTTCTCATCAATATCATCTTATAAAAATACACACCGCAAATTATCCCCTTTTCTTTCTTTTTTGAAAAAACTTTCTCCACTTTGTAAATAAGTAATTTTTCTCCTTCACTGATGTGCACTGATGAGGAGGCACTGATAGGCAGTACTGGTGGGCACTGATTGGCAGCACTTGTGGGCTGATTATTAGTGCCCTGTTTATCAGTGTGGATTTTGTGGTTATCGTCTCGCCTCTCCTCACGCTCTGTTAGTGTGGGGAGAGAAATGCCGATAAATGGTAACTCCTGTTTACACTGTGATTAGCCACAGCTGATCACGTGGATAATGCGGTAAAGAGCCCCTGTGATTGGCTTTTCACCACGATCTGTAATGAATAATGGCATGCATTAAAACAGGGGTCTCAAACTGATGGCCCTCCAGCTGCTGCAAAACTACAAGTCCCATCATGCTTCTGCCTGTGGGAGTCATACTTGTAACTGTCATCCTTGCAATGCCTCATGGGACTTTTAGTTTCCTAACAGCTGGAGGGCCACCAGTTTGAGACCCCTGGATTAAAAGGTGATTCACTCCAGAGATAAAATGATAATTCTCCCACTCTACAAGACTCTGGCCTCACCTGGTGTATGCCGTCCTGTTCTGGGCACCAGTCCTCAGGAGGGATGTGTTGGAACTGGAGAGAGTCCAAAGAAGGGTAACAAAGCTAATTAAGGGACTGGAGGATCTCAGGTATGGGGAAAGACTACAAGCATTGAACTTATTCTCTCTGGAGAGGAGATGCTTGAGAGGGGATATGATATTGATGTACAAATACCGTACTGGTGACCCTAGCATAGGGAACAAATTTTTTAGTGAAAGGGAATTAAAAAGGACACGCGGTCATTTACTAAAGTTAGAAGAGAAGCAGTTTAACCTTAAACTGCGTAGAGGGATCTTTACTCTTTCACAAGCATTGGTATAAGTGGGGAGAATCAATAATTTTAAAAAAAAACTATTAGATGGGGATCTTAACGATCACAACATACAGGGGGGATACAATGTGCTATTAACATAAATGCACACACACGGGTTGAACTGGATGGATTTGTGTCTTTTTTTCAACTTCACCTACTATGTAAGTATGTACGTAAACACTGCTAATTGTCAAAAAATGATGCACCTGCTGGTGGCACTTTGGTTCTCAAACCTAATGGTTATAGTTTCATTGTCCACCAGCGGGAGGGTATTTATTCCTTTATTATTCCACTTTGATTCAATGTTTTTCCATATTCCTGCTTGCTAATCCCTGCCTTATGCCGCGTACACACCATCGCTTTCTGCGATGGAAAAAAACGTCATTTTCAAAAACGTCAATTTAATTGACCGTGTGTGGGCAAAAACGTCGTTTTATGTCTTCTAAAAAACGACAGAAAAAAATTGAAGCATGCTTCAATTTTATGTGTCGTTTTTGGCCGAGGTCGTTTTCTGTGTTCTAAACATTGACCGTGTGTACGTAAAAACGTCGATTTAAGCCCGCGCATGCTCAGAAGCAAGTTAGGAGACGGCAGCGCTCATTCATGTAAAACGACTGTTCAGAATGGAATCAGCACATTCGTTAAGGTGTTTTTCAGCTTATAGACAAGAAAATAAAGCGCTTCTTTAACCCCTGCTTTTAACTGCTACCCAGAAATGGACGTTTGTTGCGGCTGATCTTGTTACATAGTTATGACAAGCTTTTAATTAGTTTCTTTCTTGTTTGATAATGTTTATGTTTGTGTTCTGTTATTTAGTTGTATCTTCCATCTTAAACATTTTAAATATATATATTGGTCCACCTTATTTTTTTTTTTTTAATTTTTGTCACCAATTTGATTAGTAATCTCTATTTTGTTTTTATTTAGGAGTGTGTGAAGTGTCTGCAACAACCTATTTTTTTAGTTAACTCACCCACAAGCATGTTTTTTTACCTTGTTAATGTTTGCATTATTTATTTTGTAATGGGTCTGCCCATTCAATACTGATCTCTCAAATCTACAATAAAGAAACATGTTGAAATTTGGCTGAAAAATTAACATTTATTTTAGTCTTCCTAAAAATTTCAAACAAAAAAGGTGGCAACCCAAAAACACAACATAATAAAAACAAAGATGCCAAGGTAGGCAGCACTTTAGAGCATGCTTGATTTTTTCTGAAAACAAGGGTCCCCGAAGCCACAAATACAGCCTGTGAGTCCACATTAAAATTCCATCAGGGGCACCGTATTATTTCTTCGCCTTTTTCTTCCCAGCAGCCTTCCCTGCAGTCTTCCCTGCAGCCTTCCCTGTAGCCCGAGTCCTTGGGGGCTGGGTTCCTGGAGGAGATGAGGTGGCAGGAGCCAGAGCAGCCTCATGAGGTGGAGGAGCAGGAGCAGGTGCAGGAGCAGGAGCAGGAGCAGGAGCAGGAGCAGGAGGAGCAGCAAGGACAGGAGGAGCAATCCGCACAATGTGGGTGTCGTCATCGAGCTGCCCCAGGGATGCCATGGTTATGGCTTGGAAGATGAGGAGTTCGCAGCGCACACGCTGGCTCTGCTCCAGATTGTACATCTTGGCTGCAATGAGCGCTGCGAACCCCTCAACTTCACTGGGTGGCTCTCGGATGGCTGCAGTAGCTTGGCGAAGCAGGCCCTGGGTCTCCTCCTCCATTTGTCGCATACTCCTGAGCCGTTTATTGGGATTGCGGAATGGAGGGATCCGGGAGATGGTATCCCGCCGGCGTGCCTCCTGGGTCCCACTGGGGCCTGCCACCTCCTGGCTCCCAGTGGGCTCTGCCACCTCCTGCCTTGCAGTTGGCCCTGGCTCCTCCTGGCTCCCTGTGGGCCCTGTCTCTTCCTGGCTCCCTGTGGGCCCTGGCTCTTCCTGGCTCCCTGTGGGCCCTGGCTCTTCCTGGCTTGGGTCTGCCTGTGTATCAAAAAAAGGAACATATGTTATTTGTGTTTGTCATTAATCACACACATTTTTACAATCATGAGTGATGCAAATTGAATGTCAATATATATTACACACAGGGTCGCCATCCTTAATTATGTGGCCCCTTAAACACCTTCAGACATGGTCCCCCTGGAATTATGTGGGTTGTTGCATGCCTAATTTAGTAAATAAGTGGCCTTTTCCCCAAAAATTAATGTATTCAATTTAGTGTCAACTAGATAGTACTCAAAAAGGGTGTCTTCCATCTGGGACCCCTTGCAGGTGTATTGCGTTACTCCCCCCTACTGGCCTATCTGAAAATGCCACCTACTCCTTCATAAACATTATTAATTTGCCCATTTTGACCCCATCATGTTTTCCCACTACTGACTATTGATCCTATCCCTAAACTTACGAGATTCACATAGAATTTAGAACAATAGTAACATACATTTACCATTATTACTATACTTGTCATATACTAACTAAATTCATACAAAAAACACATACCATTCTCCATGGCTCACAATTGGGGTCCTCCAGGAACTCTTCCTCTTCCTCCGAGCTTGCCTGCTCTTGTCTGCAGGGAACACTGGAGGATTGGCTGCTGGGAAGCTGGGAGCTACCTCTTGGGGGAAGGGTAGACATGGATGTCCTGGTCTCAATGTGGTCGTCCAGGAACTGCAGCTGACTATAGTACCACAGGGTTGGTTTGTATATGGAGTCAGCTGCAGCCCCAGACCTCATTGAGGCCAGGACTTGGACCCGTTGGGCCCTGTAGGTGCCCCTGATGGAATTGATTTTGGTTTTCACAGTGGCTGTTGTGGCGTTGGGGACCCTTGTTTCAGAAAAACAAGCATGCTCTGTCTAGCTTTCTCCCTGGCATCTTTGTTTTTATTTATTGTGCTTTTGGTTTGCCACAGAACAGGATGTTCCTTCCATTTTTGGATGAATTCTGTCAGGAACTCCGCATCCTTGAAGGGATCCATTCTTTCTGCACATGAAACAGAAGCCAAAACATAATGTAATTAAAGCCACTAGCTTACTTCCCCTAACTAGCCCACAAACTCATTCCCTATTCACTATAATAAAGTCGGAATAAAAAACTTACGTCTCGTCGTTAGGAAAGATCGTGATTTACGCCTTCTTCCACAGACTATGCACGCCGTTTACAAACACGTCCCATCCCTTTTACACTACGCACGCGTGACGCTCCGCACGACACCCCGCCCCTGACGTTCGGTATCGTCCTTTCCACGCCCCTTCTCTGTCGTTTGGTGAGTGAGAAAAGATGGACAACATGGAGGTGTATTCTAGCTCAAGCCAGGAGGCAGGCCAGGCCCAACCACGCCGCAGATTCCGGTGCAGAGCCTCCAATATGAGTTTTCAGGAAATGGTGGAGATGGTCACCATATTGAGGAGGGAGGACTATGATGCCAAGCATGGCCCCTACATGCATCCCAATAAAGTAAAAGCCCAAATTATGGAGAAGGTCATCCGTAGGCTCCAGCGGAAGTTTGGGAAAACCAGGAGCAGAGAGCACCTGCGCAAAAGGTGGTCGGATTTAAAAAAAAGGGAACCCCACCAACTTTACAGAATTAATAGGGTGATTCGAAGAAGTACGTTTTTTCCATGTGTATTAATTATTTTGGTGTGTTCTTTGTGCCATTTTTTTTTTTTTTCCAGGTTGACCATAAAATGAATATTATGAATGTGGACGCATGATGCAGTCGTCGTAGTCGTCGTTCATTCGGTGACTTTCAATAATCCAAGACCATATTAATGAGAAATGGCATCATGCCTAGTTTGCATGTGCAAAGGGGAGTTGAAGCACTGTATCTGAACAAAAATCGTAAATTTAGGAATTGTGGGCGAATGAACGACGACTCCTATGACCAATTAGTCGACACAAATATGAAAGTTGTGACATTTTTGGGGCTTAAAAAAAAGGTGTATTCAATTCTGGAATAGATGGAAATGTGTTTCAGCTTATTTTAGAAGAAACGTAAATACCTTGAGATTCACAAAAAGGAGCGTTTGCTACTCCTTTTTTTATTGAACATGTGTACTCAGTAGCACAATTGTTTGTCACAATCACAACCTATGTTGGGTCACACACAGGGGTGAGCAGATCCAGGGGAGACTTGGTTAGCTTACATATCTAAAATTAAAAATTTGGTTAACAGATTTGACATTACTTTGTGAATGGATTAAATACTGGTCTATTTTCTTGATAATTGTTTAAAAATCAACAATATTGACCTTTTGTTTATAATTTCTTAATTTTTGGGTGTCATTTCAGGCCGCTCGTAATGTTTGAACCTCATGTTTTCCCTTTCTTCAATCTTGTAGGGCACAATGAAGCAGAAAGGCAGGAGGCACAAGCCAATCAAGCCACACCCCCGAGGGATGTAGAGGAAGAGGAACCTGCCTCAACATCCGGTAAAGTAACATCTACCACATTTTCTGTGAATATAGATATAGGCATACAATCTTTTAACACATGTTTTGGTTCCACATTTCAGGAGGAAATCGGGCTGGTCAGGGACTGGACACGTATAGTGCCCAGCTCCTCATCGGCGAGGTTCTCACCTGCAGGGCCCAAGTCGAGGACATACGTCTGGCCTGCCGTGAAATACGCCACAAAGCAAAGACGCTGGAACGGCAGCTTAAAAATTGTATTAATGTTTTGGGGAGGGTTTAATTGTTTGTGTATTTTCTTTTTTCCTTGAATTTGAAAAAAAAAAAAAAAAAAAAAAAATTATTATATTTTGTACTAATCAAAAAAGACCAAAAAAACAAAAAAATAAATTATATTTAGTACTAATCAAAAAAGACCAAAAAAACAAAAAAATAAATTATATTTTGTACTAATCAAAAAAGACCAAAAAAAAAAAAATTAAATTATATTTTGTACTAATCAAAAAAGACCAAAAAAACAAAAAAATAAATTGTATTTTGTACTAATCAAAAAAGACCAAAAAAAAAAATTATATTTAGTACTAATCAAAAAAGACCAAAAAAACAAAAAAATAAATTATATTTTGTACTAATCAAAAAAGACCAAAAAAAAAAAAAAAAATTATTTGTTGTACTAATCAAAAAGAAAAAAGTAACAAATAAATAACATTTTGGACTCCAAACAATTTGTGTGTAGTTATTGGTATCAATGCAGACTCATTCAATTACTCAGGCATATTTGTAGAGTTATTAAGATTTAACACTCATGGGAATTTATGACATCTCAAACACATGGCTGGATGAGAACCTAGGAAAAAGAAACATTACCCCCCAAAACTTACAAATAACTAAAATCAAACAAATAAACACTGTTTCATCAAACAAAAAGTAAATTTAATTCTTTAGTCAAGATCAGGCATTTCAATGGCCCCCCTCCCCATAAAATAGTCCACATATGATTGACGCACTGCACGTGCGGTTTGGGGGGCCAAGCCTCTATGGCTAGCCTGATGTCCCGGCTCCGGAGCCACAACATCAGCCTCATCAGGCAATACCGTCAGGTAAGTTTGAGAATTTCGTTTCAAAAAATTGTGCAAAATGCAACAAGATAGGATGATGTAATTCCACTTGTATTCCGCCAGGTTTATTGCTGTTAAAAACAATCTGAATCGGCTGGCCATGATTCCAAAGGCATTCTCTACCACACGTCTTGCTCTGGCCAGCCGATAATTAAAAACCCTCCTCTCATGGGTGAGGGTGCGTCCGGAAAATGGCCTCATGAGGTGGGGACCCAAACCAAAAGCCTCATCTGCTACAAACACGAAGGGCAGACCCTCTTCGTTCTCCTCCGCAGGTGGCAATCCTAGGTCCTCCAACCGAAGCCGTTGGGCGAACTCCGTCTCCGCAAACACACCGCCGTCCGACATCCGGCCATTTTTCCCAACATCCACGTACAAGAACTCGTAATTTGCAGAGACCACCGCCATCAAAACAACGCTGTGGAACCCCTTGTAATTGAAGAAATGGGATCCACTATGGGGTGGGGGCACAATGCGGATGTGCTTGCCATCAATGGCTCCTCCGCAGTTCGGAAAGTTCCAACGCTGGGAGAAGTCCGCTGCCACAGTCTGCCATTCCTGTGGCGTGGTGGGGAACTGGATAGAAAGAAAATAAAAAATACATTAAAACAAAGATTTTGAACAGAATATAGCTAAAATTACAAGGGATCCCACCAACAATTCCACAAAAAAGGTTAGTGTTAAAAAATAACATGTGAACACTTAAGCATATTAATCACCCCCCTCTGATGTTGAAAAAATATATTTAGGGGGAGTGGGGCTCAAGATGAGTTTCTCACATGAGAAACAACCCCCCAAAAAAAATCTAACTAAGAAAAATAATTATTAGTATGTAGTTCAAAAATCTAGGGGGGGGGGGGTTTGGACAATGGAGGCCACAAATAAACGGGGATATAGGGACACACAAAATGCAGCACTACAATGGAGGCCACAAATAAACGGGGATATAGGGACTATGCTAGGTGGGTTTGGCCACAACATAGAATGATGGACAGGTTGGCTAAATTAAATAAACATGTAGGGCTTTACTAATTGTGTAGAACAGCATACATAGAGACAAAGTGAGCATTCTGAGCATATTAGAAAAGTTATTTTTTTTTTTTTTTTTTGGGACATAGTTTGACCATTAAAAGAACACCACTTACCTTAACATAGTCCTCCTGAAGAACCTGAATGATGGCCGAACAGGTCTCAGGGATTATGAGGCCCAGAGCCTGGGGGGAGATGCCCATCGAGAACTTCAAGTCCTGCAGACTTCTCCCTGTTGCAAGGTAGCGCAACGTAGCAACTAGCCTCTGCTCAGCAGTGATGGCTTCCCGCATAACGGTGTCCTGCCTGGTGATATATGGCGACACCAAAGCCAAAAGCTGCTGAAATACGGGGTCAGACATCCTAAGAAAATTCCTGAAATCATCAGGGTTATTTTCTCGGATCTCCCGCAGCAGAGGCATATGAGAGAACTGGTCCCTGCGTAGCAACCAGTTCTTGGTCCACAACCTCCTCCTCACCCTGTTCATGGACCGTCGCTGGGATGCAGCACACATCCTAACAACAAGCACAGCACGATCTCGGCGACGAGTTCGTACCCGCAACATGGCTAGAAAACGGTCGTCAAATCAGATCAGACTAAAAATTACGCCCTGAAGTAAAGAATGGCCTTTGAAGAACGACCTGCTAAACAGCACCGTGCACACAAAACGTAATGCCTAAACAAATACGTCCTTAGTACAAGCACTGTATCACAGATCCGACAACAAATAGACAAACTGTACGACAGAAAACGAAATTTAAAGCACAGTCACTGAAAATCACGAATCGTATCTCACCAAACTTTTACTAACACGCAGCAACACGATATCAGCAAAAGAGGCCGTCTTCCGCATGGAAACGACCCTTTATAGTGACGTCGTGCGTGATTGACGGAACTGCGCTGTGCTAGAGCGTTGTGAAAAAGCGATGGTGTGTATGCTACGTCGTTGTTCAAATTGAAGTTTGAAAAATGAAGTTTTTTTAAAGCACATAAAGCGTCGCATTTTTCCATCGCAGAAAGCGATGGTGTGTACGCGGCATTATACTTTACCATGTATCAAGTACCACGTATCCTGTTTGCCCACCTCTGCTCCCTTGTTCCCAGTCCTGCCTATGTCCTGTTTATGTCCGTTTCCTTTCATTCGTATATAGTGTATATAGTTAGGTTATTGGTTTGCTTTCATGTTAATTTTTCACCTTTGCTTATGGTCTGTTGTTGTTGGATTGGGGTTGTGTGCATAAATAAATCTTATTTTAATCATACACAGTCTGATTTTAGTCTTCTAAGTGTAGCTACACAGATTTGGTCATCCCTGCTGCTGGATGAAGTTTTGTATATCGATTTCCACAAGTCATCTAACAAAGTCAGTAGGATGAACGTTAGAGTGAACTTTCTGAAGCCTGAAATGTGAAACTTTGTTTTTCTTGTATAATCAAGTTTATTATTTTCTTCAACACATACGTTCAACAGAAAGTTGTATACAAAGAGAAATGGCGACCGCGCAGGGTCTCGTGAACTTCAAAATCCCGAGGGGGTCCATTGAACAGACAAAACATAGACAAACAGTGCCAAGGTGTCGGGCACCAAACGGGTGTCCCGTGGTGTAGTCTCAACCAAGAGGGGTGTTATTGTCTATTATGCAATATAGGGTCGGGCTGCCATGCCGGCACTTTATGAAAAATATGGCAATGATGAACCCCGCGCAGGTCGTTAAATGAAACTTTGTTGAAACTTTGTTTTTCTATCTGTTTCCTGTAACACAGATCACCTTAAAATGGGCAATGCAGGAGTAACCCTAACTACACAATTACAATTAGAATTTTTGTAGTATTGATGTTTGTCTTTACAACAGGCTTGATGAATGTGAGAGGCAGTATGGCAGAGACACAGATAATGTCTCCGCCGGCCGCCATTTTCCCGAAGACCAGAACGAGGGGCCCTGCCGAAATAGAAATAGAGCTGCGGCGCCGCCCACTCCCGACCACTGGTATCTTCCTCCTGCGGCAAGTCGGCTATGGAATGGTTCTACAGGCTGCTTAGTTTGTGATGCTATGGTGGGATTAGCAGAGAAGGAAAAGGACGCATTACAGTAATAAAGACTGAAGATATCTGACTGCTGTGCACCTGGGAGGATGTAGATGTCAAAGGTTTTGTCAGCCTGTTACGTATCTGTGGGATCTGCTGCACAGTACTGGCCAGCCACTTTGGAAAAAAAAATGGCACACATGCCATTTCTCTACTATGTCCTGTACTACCTGCTTGCCCCTTACTACAGCTATGGTTGCTTTAACTTTGCATCTCATTATAGTATTTAGTGGGAGGTGAATAGAATGCTTACATTTTATTAATTGTGCTGCTACTTTTGATGTACAATCGTTATAACATAGGAGACTGCTGCATACATAAGGCAACTCCAATATTTGTGTGTGCTGCATGCCCTAACCTTAAAAAAAAGTAAAACAAAATCAAATGCATTATCCCCCACCCAAAAAAAATGAAAAATATGAAAAAGGTAAAACATCTTCAATAAATCACAAAAGAAAAACAAAAAAAAAGCTGTGAAGGGGTGGTGCAGACAGGGCCGATCCGATGTAAGAAAGCACTCTGCTGGGGACACCTGAAATGTAAGGAAGCACTCCGCTGGTGACACCTGAAATGTAAGGAAGCACTCCGCTGGGGACACCTGAAATGTAAGGAAGTACTCTGCTGGGGACACCTGAGATGTAAGGAAGCACTCCGCTGGGGACACCTGAAATGTAAGGAGGCACTCCGCTGGGGACACCTGAAATGTAAGGAAGTACTCTGCTGGGGACACCTGAGATGTAAGGAAGCACTCCGCTGGGGACACCTGAGATGTAAGGAAGCACTCCGCTGGGGACACCTGAAATGTAAGGAGGCACTCCGCTGGGGACACCTGAAATGTAAGGAAGCACTCCACTGGGGACACCTGAGATGTAAGGAGGCACTCCACTGGGGACACCTGAGATGTAAGGAGGCACTCCGCTGGGGACACCTGAAATGTAGGGAGACACTCCGCTGGGGACACCTGAAATGTAAGGAAGCACTCCGCTGGGGACACCTGAGATGTAAGGAAGCACTCCACTGGGGACACCTGAGATGTATGGAAGCACTTCACTGGGGACACCTGATATGTAAAGAAGCACTCCGCTGGCTGGGGACAGTGACATCAGAGCTCCCACTGATTCTGCATTATGGTGAGTTGAATAATTTCATTTTATATTACAATGTAATAATAGAAATAATGCGCTTCAATCATCCTGACACCATAACAACCATGGGGCCATGATGATTGAGGCGTCAACACCAGGTGTTTGGAGTATCTTTATCTGCTGATTGTTAAACTTTCTGGAATACAACGATTTCTATTGTGGTGTAGAATCTGGGCCTGCTGTCCCTCCATCCCTCTTTTTTTACTTCCTCTCTCTCTATTTCTTCCTTTGTTTCTCCCTCCACTCCTCGTTCATCTCAGACTCCAACCACACCCTTTGAGTCATGCCCCGTTAAGCCACGCCCACTAGTATGCTTAAACCACGCCTATTATTCACGGGTCAGGGCCCCTTAGCAGAATTTTGCTTAGGGCCCCAGGGAGGTAAGGATCGGCACTGCATATAGGTAGGTTATGCTCCCTGTATGCTCCTAAATCTTCATTTTCAATTTTAAGTGTAGCCTACCTTCAGTCACATAACATTTACATTCGCTAATGATGGAATATCTGAGCCCCGTAACATTTTTTTCTTGTTAAAATTCTACTCTTTTGGATGCTTTTCACTATTTGCCTACTCAAAGCTGTGTTGTTAATGTAGTCTAGTACTGTCTATCAGTGTAACAGAATTCAAACCTGAAATTGTAATATGCTCCTATCAATGTTGTGTAGCTTATGTCTGTTGGCATATGTTTAGGATAGGAGTAATGTAGTACCAGTTTTGAAACATTTTCTCTGGATTTCCGGACTTTCCATAGATTTCAGAGCAACGCAGGTCTGCAGAACTTTGACTCTGGGACATGTTGCCTGAAATATCAAACATTTGCACCATTTTAATATTCAATGTTTACAAATAAATCCTGAAAACAATTATAAAACAAACTGCCAAACTGTTCAAATATGCCATATACTACTAAAAATGACAGTAGAATACAGCTTAGCATAGGGCTTCAGCCTCCAGCTAATGGCTCATGTGGTATGTAAAGCCTCCAGAATGGAATGGCTTAACCAGTACAAATGTAAGCAGCTTGTTAAATTAACAGCTGAACCATGTGATTAAATGCATCTTATAAACACAAACACAGGAAATAAATAATATTTCATGAAAACAGAATTTAAAATCAGCTTGGGCCTTTAAACACAGGTCAGATATGGCATGTTAAAAGAAAAAGACAGAGGTGATGCTCTAAATTATCGTGCATCTAACCCACTGTGACCAAAAACATAACTCTTTAATATAAAAACCCTAATTTATAAAAATAATAATGTGGCTAAATCCAAACAGGGGATTTATTTTATTTTGATCACTCATGTGTTATTTATGGGGGGAAATTTTTGAGGCATAATTTTTCAGAACATTCTTGAGAGAGATTAGGCTGGAAAATTTACCACTGATTTTTTGAATGAATTCTGAAGAGAGATTTCTATTTATTTGAACAGAGTTACCCTGTTCAGATTTTGCCACTTTAATATTTTTATAAAATTAGGTTTTTAATGTTGAGTTATAGTAAAAATTACATTTTTAGGTCACAGTGGGTTAGATGCAATACCGTCTTTATATATAGGTCCTACACAAGTAACCACGGACACAATGTTTTTGGATCTTCAGGTTATTATATTTGTTTTTGTACGATAATGTGCTTCTTTTACAAATCATATTGGGGCTAGAATGAATCTAGTACACGGTTATTATACACTGCTCATTAAAAATGAAAGGAACATTTTAAAAACACATCAGATCTCAATGGGGAAAAAATATCATGCTGGATATCTATACTGATATGGACTGGGTAATGTGTTAGGAACGAAAGGATGCCACATAGTTTGATGGAAATTAAAATTATCAACCTACAGAGGGTTGAATTCAAAGACACCCCAAAAATACTCATCTTTTCTGACTGTTTTTCACTAGTTTTGCATTTGGCTAGGGTCAGTGTCGCTACTGGTAGCACGAGGCTATACTTGGATCCTATAAAAGTTGCACAGACAGTCCAACTCCCCCAGGAGGATCAATACGTGCCATTGCCAGAAGGTTTGCTGTGTCTCCCAGCACAGTCTCAAGAGCATGGAGGAGATGCCAGGAGACAGGCAGTTACTCTAAGAGAGCTGAAAAGGGCCATAGAAGGTCCTTAACCCATCAGCAGGACTGGTATCTGCTCCTTTGTGCAAGGAGGAACAGGATGTGCACTGCCTGAGCCCTACAAAATGACCTCCAGCAGGCCACTGGTGTGAATGTCTCTGACCAAACAATCAGAAACATACTTCATGAGGGTGCTCCGAGGGCCCAAGGTCCTCTAGTGGGCCCTGTGCTCACTGCCTGGCACATTGGAGCTCGATTGGCATTTGCTATTGAACACCAGAATTGGCAGGTCCACCACTGGCGCCTTGTGCTTTTCACAGATGAGAGCAGGTTCTCCCTGAGCACATGTGACAGATGTGAAAAGGGTCTGGAGAAGCCATGGAGAACAATATGCTGCCTGTAACATTGTTTAGCATGACCAGCTTGGTGGCGAGTCAGTAATGGTCTGGGGAGGCATATCCATGGAGGGATTCACAGACCTCTACAGGCTAGACAATGGCACCCTGACTGCCATTAGGTATCAGGATGAGATGTTGTCAGACCCTATGCTGGTGCAGTGGGTGCTGGGTTCCTACTGGTGCACGGCCTCATGTGGCGAGTCTATGTAGCCACTTGTTGGACGATGAAGGAATTGATACCATTGAATGACCCCCCACGCTCACCTGACCTAAATCCAATAGAACACCTGTGGGACATTATGTTTCGGTCCATCCGACGCCGCCAGTTTGCACATCAGTCTGTTCAGAAGCTCAGTGATGCTCTGGTCCAGATCTTGGGGGGGAAAAACAGTACGCCATCCGTTGTCTCATTAGGAGCATGCTCTGACGTTGTCAGGCATGCATACAAGCATGTGGGGGCCATACAAACTACTGCATACCATTTTGAGTTGCTGAAATAAAATTTCGGCAAAATGGACTAGCCTGATGCATCTTCTTTGCCTTTGGTTTTTGGGGTCTCTTTGAATTCAGCCCTTGGTAGGGTGATAATTTTCATTTCATTTCCATCAAACGACGTGGCATTCTTTCGTTCCTAACACATTATGCAGTCCATATCAGTATAGATATCCAGCATGGTATTTTTTCCCCATTGAGATCTGATGTGTTTTTAAAGTGTTCCTTTATTTATTTTTGAGCAGTATATATATCTTTTCAAAATTTAAGCTGAAAGAAGCATGTTCTCAACTGGGAATGCATGTGAATCTATGACCAAAAGTCATAGTAAAAGTCAAGTAAGATGAAAACAGAAAGAAAAGCTCTCAGGTTGCATAGTTTACAAACTAGGGAACTTTTGTAATCTAATAGCAAATTTCAATTCACCTGCATTTGTCAGCCATTAATCCAAAATCAGGTGTTTGATGAAACACAATAGTTGTTTGGTAAAAATGTGTGTTAGGTGAGCACAGCAGATCCTCCATACTATTCAATGGAAAATATGTGTGCAGCAGATCCTTAAAGTAGAACTAAAGGTAAAAAGTTTTTTTTTTTAAATTTTGGATTGAATAAGGGAGGGTTATAGGGCCAAATCCTCAAAAGAGATATGACGGAGTAACTGCTGTTACTCCGTCGTATCCCTGGTCCTAACTATGGAACTGATCCACAGAATCAGTTTCCCATAGTTAGGACGAAGATCCGGCATGTGTAATTGAATTACACTGCCGGATCTTAGGATGCAGTACCGCATCCGCCGCTGGGGGCATTTCGCGTTGAAATGCCGCCTCGGGTATGCAAATTAGGACTTACGGAGATCCACGAAGCTTTTCAGCTTCGTTTTTTCTCCGTAAGTTTAATTTTGCAAACGCAAAATTAGGGCTGCTTTTACAAGGTGTAAACTGTTTACACCTTGTAAAAACAGACCTTTCTTGCTCGCGACGCGATTTTTTTTAAATTAGAATTTTTTTTTTGGCGCCGTATCTTTTTTTTACCCGACGCAACTTTATTGTCCCGTCGCAATCCACAAAGCCCGACATAACGTAATTTCGCGCTATGCACGTCGGGAAAATGACATCACGAGCATGCGCAGTACGGCCGGAGCGGGAGCGCGCCTCATTTAAATGGTAATCGCCCCCTGGAGAAGAGGAACGCCTTGCGCCGGCCCGATTTAAGTTACACCGCTCAAAATTTCTAGGTAAGTGCTTTGTGGATCGGGCACTTAGTTAGAGATTTTGCGGCGGTGTAACTTAAATGGAAAAAGTTACGTTGCGCCATTTTTTAGAGGATTAGGCCCATAGTCCCTGTCAGTTTTTTGCCATCTGTGTCCCATTGCGGAGATTGCCATTTACTTTCTGTTCCAGAGCCACAATAGATACGTGAGAAAAATGTAATGATAGTCACCATGTTCACCAGAACTAATGTCCCCATTGGAAGATTTCCCCTCTATTCTTGTTCTGGTGTCTACTCAAAATGTGGGATTTTCATTAACTTTAACTCTCTGTGATAGCGGTGACCAGGACAAACCGAGAAGGTAAATCTTTCTAACAGGAACCCAAACAGTAATAACAAATTGACAAGTGTTCTATTACATCTCCACTCTATCCAAATATGTAAAAAAAAGTTTTGCCTTCTGTTATACTTTAAGAATTATTATTGTTGAATCTTTATTCACTAATGATTGCAATGAAGGACCTTCCATGTTCACTCTCATAGGCTAACTTACCACACAGTTTAGCCAGGCATCAGAAATGCTAGTTTAGTGACATGCCCTAGTCCAGACTAAAAAAAATGTATTCTTACATATAAGCCCCTTTTTAAATATTGAAAATATACCATGCAACCATGGTTTAGAACTTTGGCATTGCTGTATAGAAATGCCTGTTAAATATAATGTAAAAGTATAGTTACATAAATGTACAATAAACCTTCAGTCTAGCAGCTGGCAGTGTGGTCTTGATTTTTTTTATTTTATTTCATTGCATAGAAATATAGTTAGTTTCAATGCTCATCATATTTTGCAAAAAGGAAGGGCCTATTTTAATGTGCATATGTCGCGTGGTGATACCGCGAATGCACCTGTATGAGATGTGCCAACGCCCCGATATGACGAGAATTTGGATGAAAAGCTATTGATTGGGCTTTGAGGGCACACAGTACAATTTGGTATAGAAAAGTAGAAATTTATTGAGTATGAAATATCATAAAATCGAACAGACGTAAAATCAAATTTAGGTCAGTGACTAATACTACAAGGGTAGTGACAACAATATACAATCTTATTATATACAAGCTTTATCTGACAAGCACAGTTACAGGTATAATGTTGAGTTGTGTATCCCATGTGGTATTTCCGGAGGTTTAATGGAGGGCTTGCTCTACATGTTACGCGCATTAGCGCTTCCTCAGGAGCATAAGATATTGCATAAAATAAATCGCATTGGGGATAGACAAGCGACAGTGGTGTCCTAACCCCACAGTGGCTGAGTGGACAGAGTCTATCAATCCAGCCTAGCGTGGGGATAAAATCAAAAAACACATAAAGGATTGTAAGAAAAGGTAATCAGACAGTCAAGTGCTGGTAAGCACTCAAATTCGGATCCGGGGATCTGCACATGCGGTATTTCAGTGCTCAATATGTTGGGCTAGATAAGGTAGATGAAAACATCTAATAAGGCAGTCTTTAGATCCTAGGTATAAGTGCCAGAGGATATTATATGATACTGCCAGAACAGGATCCTGTAGCCTGATCCGCACTTTAAATCCGCACGTGTCCCCAGTGAAGCGATGACGCCGATAATTTCTAGTTTTCTATACCAAATTGTACTGTGTGCCCTCAAAGCCCAATCAATAGCTTTTCATCCAAATTCTCAATGCTCATCATGTCCAGTAACACATGCCATAACTGCTTCTTGATGCCTAGAAAATTTGGGGGTATTTCAGTAGCAGGCCCAATTTTCAATTGTTGTAACAAAAATGACTTTTGCGATGGGAACCTTGGCTTACTTATGCCCTAAGTTCTCTGTTCCCTTCTAGTCTCAGTTATGTACTGTATAGTTCCTGTTTAAGACTTTTGGTCCCAAATTTGTGGAAGAAATACATAGCTCACTTGTCTTTTCCCTCTCTCCCTCCCTCCCCCTTTTTAGTCCCCCATTCCTCCTGCCAGAGGAGGTTGCCTACATTACATTGCTCTTTGGGTAAAGTCTATGTTAAATTATGTGCATATTTTGGACAATTTATTGTTGTTCTTCATCTATTTGCTTAGAACAATTGCCACCTGCATGGGCTTTACTGTTATTATATCTTGCCTTTCTAAATGTATAGAGATTAATGAAAGAAAAATGACTCTTGGCCTATACATTAGCAGAGGATACACTGTAACATTTATAGACCTGGGCTGCTTGAACAGCCATCACAAAACAGCATGCACTAAATAAGATGGATACATTTTAGAAACAACTTTACATTACTTCACTCTGTTTCTAATTTGTGTTACCATGTATACAACCCAGATGGTGGGAACTTCTGGAGACCCAATTTAGAGCTAAGGGTTCTTTGCTCTTTGTAATAATATTATCAAACACTTAATTATTTTACTTAAAAACTAGAAGAAGATGGCATATTCCCAAATATATAAATTGTTATATTGTATTTTTATTTTCTTACTTTGTAGAAAAAGACTACTGGAGAGGAGATTATGCACAGAAGAAGCATGATCCATTGAAGTCACATATGTTTGCCTCGTGGCCAGCTGGTCTGAGCTAGAAAAAAAAAATATGTAGATGATACCTTATACTGTATGCTGTAATTCCAGATAATTCCAGATTACAGGCACAAAAGACGGGGAAATTCAGTTTCCTGTCCAGTTACTCTAAATACCAGATCATCTAAAACATAATATCTCTCAGCTCTGAGAATAATACTGTTATATGGATTAACCTTCAACTTCTGCAAAAAATAAAATAAACATCACACATTGCTGCTTTCTCATGCCGCGTACACACGATCGGTCAAACCGATGAGAACGGTCTGATGGACCGTTTTCATCGGACCAAAGCGATCGTGTGTGTGGGCCCCATCGGTTATTTATCCAGAGGTTAAAAAAAAGCAATCTTGTTAAAAATCCACGCATGCTCAGAATCAAGTCGACGCATGCTTGGAAGCATTGAACATGGTTTTTTTTCAGCACGTCGTTGTGTTTTACGTCACCGCGTTCTGACACGATCGTTTTTTTAACCGATGGTGTGTAGGCACGACTGACCATCAGTCAGCTTCATCGGTTAAGCGATGAAAACGGTCCATCAGACCGTTTTCATCAGATGGACTGATCGTGTGTACAGGGCATTAGGCAAAAGTCTTTCTGGTTATTACTATCATGTTAACATATCACATTGCATTTTTTCTTAATATAGCAATTTATAGAACAATGCATTCACAATAAAAGTATAGTAATGTAAATAAAGTATAAATAAATAAATGGACACATATTCCACCACAAAATAGCTATTAATGATCAAAAATCCTAATTTCATATGCGGCCCAGCTAGCCCAACTTTCCAGATTTCACTCTAAGCAATCGCAAGCGATATGGATGATCATGGAATCTTACTCCTGTCGTCCGCATCAAATATCCCATATTATGTGGCTTCCGCTTAAGGATAGACCCACTATATTATGCCTGTATTTGTCCTTCTCCTTGGATAGTTGGGATAGAGTCTCTAGGACCCATAACTTTAAATCTCCACACTCCCCATTGGCACCTTTAGGGCGGAATAGTGCCTTTACCCCGGGCCTCGAGCCTCTTGCTTTCAAATGGTGGACAAATAAGGGTTTGCTACGTATAGCAGACATTTTTGATGGGGGGGGTGTGCTTACCGAGGAAGCTATGCGGGAAAAATATCATATGCCATCGGTAGAATGTTATAGGTACGCCCAATTGCGTCATTATGTGCAGGCCCTGGCTCGTCTGGGGGATCTTGCGACCTCTACTCCCATGGAGCATTTCTGTACTCAATATGATGAGCTCAAAGGTCATATTTTCGAGATATATGCAATGTTGATGAGTTCATCGACTAAATTGACCTATATGCTCCAGTGGGAGGGAGACCCTAGGCTTGGAGGAGTGGCACAGGTTGTCAGACACAGCGTCCAGATCACTTATCAATACGTCTATAATAGAAGCTAATTATGAAGTTTTACTTAGATGGTATATGGTGCCGGCTAGGCTTGCTACTTTTGTACATGGAGTTACCCCCAAGTGTTTTAGAGGCTGTGGCCAGACTGGAACTACCTGCCATATTTGGTGGACTTGTCCTAAAGTTCGAAGGTTCTGAACCAGGGTCTATAATTTTATATACTCTTTGACTCAGTTGAATTTGGTTAAATCCGCGAAACAGGCTCTCCTGGGTGACAGGGTTGCGGAGGCCTCTAAGGCCCAAAGGCGGCTGCTTACATTTATTTTTATATCGGCTAAAGTTACAATCGCTAGAAATTGACATTCGATCAGTTTAGGGGGAAAATGTCCTGGCTGATGCTGAATGAACGCTTGACGGCACTGGTACAGGACAAAATGAAGTTATTTTATAAAGTCTGGGACCCATGGCTTGGGTACCTTACCAACGACCTGAGGACACTGGCAATGTAGTTATGATCCTATTTGCTGGATGTTGGGGTCCTGGACGGTAGCTCTTATGTTTCTTTCTTCCTTTTCCTTTCTTTCCTTTTCTTCCTTTTTCCCTTATTTCTCTTATAAGAGCTCTCCAACATTGGCCCTTTTGCTCAGATGTTGGCATTAGCGGTAAGATGGGTATACAATTTTACGCCCAGGGACTCTTGCCCTGTGGGACTTGAGATTCCTGGAATACGCACTGCTAGTTATGTTGTTCCTGAAGGGTTACTTCTAGGGTGATATCCTGTTTTTTTTTTTCAGAGTTTGGGTGTATTTATATTTTATAACTTACTGCATTATTTATATGGTATATGTATGGGTCTCAGATTGCATTTGCTAACGCTATTGGAGATGTTGAAACACTTTTGTACTGTTGTATATATCTTTAAATCTTTTCAATAAATATCATTGAATACTAAAAATCCTAATTTCAGTTAATAAAGATGTACATTCATTGAAAAGTATGAACACTTATTTTTAATCTCAGCTATGCATGAATATTTCAGATCCTTCTTAATGTATATTACACTCCTTCCTTTACCAGAGTACAGCATGTATCATTTGAAAACAGGATCACCTAAGTACCAGCCTTTTGTGCTGTGCATGATACTGTTAACAGCTTAAGAAGATATCAGATTGCTCACAGTTTGACTAGTCATAGGAGGCACAGCTCCCTCTTTTTCTAGCCAACATGTTGCCCTAGTGGACTTTCTGTCTGTAGAAGAAACAACAATTGCAGAGCTACTGCTTTGCTTTCTTAAATAGCCTGGCATACTGTAAAAATAATTTATGATGGAAGCACCCAGTAATAAATGTTTATTTGTTAAATACATATTTTTTACAAATTATGAAACATATTAAATAAAACTCTTTATAATGTGGTAAGAAAATATTTGCAATAAAATGGATGAAAATTATTAGAATAGCTCATTTAAAATATTAGTGACATAACAATATACAATTGCTTACCTATTTGTCATGCTCTTGGGACTGAGTTCTGTTGTCTTAGAGATTCTGGGACTAGTCAATGAACTCTGATAACATTGCTATTATCAAAAAATAAATAATAAATGTATAGAAAATATAAAACAAACATTTAGACTTTTCATGGATACAACTTCAATGTACAGAAATATAATAACCAGACAGACGCAAGCATATAATACCGTATATACTCGAGTATAAGCCGAGGTACCTAATTTTACCACAAAAAAAAATAGAAAACTTATTGACTCGAGTATAAGCCGAGGGTGAGAATGCAGCAGCTACTGTTAGCGGAAAAGAGGGTCAACAATGCCCATTTGCATGGCTCACTGTGCCAACCTCACTGTGCCCATCGTCACTGTGCACGTTGTCAGTGTACCTGAAATTGACAGGCTGTGGCCGTCCATTCATTGTTTAAAACTCGCGTCTCCTCCTGGTCCCTTCCGTGATAGGCGTTTCTCAGCAGACACAGTTCCGCCTATCACGGACGCTCTCTCATCCTCGGAGTCAGTTTCCCAGCAGACACTGTGTTCAGTGTTTTGCCAATCACGGACGTCCTCTTGTCCGAGGATGAAAAGGCATCTGTGATAGGCGGAACACTGAACACAGTGTCTGCTGGGATGGGTGAGGATGAGAGAACGTTTGTGATAGGCGTTTCTCAGCAGACACAGTTCCGCCTATCCCGGAAGGGACCAGGAGGAGACCGCGAGTTTTAAACAATGAACTGCCGCAGCCTCTCAATAATTTTAGGTACACTGACTCGAGTATAAGCCGAGGGGGGCATTTTCAGCCCAAAGAAAAGGGCTGAAAATCTCGGCTTATACTCGAATATATACGGTATCTATTTAATAATTTTTTTCTCTGCTATAACGACGTATATTTTTGCTAAAATATGTTTGAAATTAATATATTTACCAATAAATGCGATTTATCCGTTTTGTTCTTGATCAGTGGTGGTTCGGGTATTTGTATATTTAATGCTGTACTGTTTAATGACCTGTATACATATGTTCATTTTGATTATAAAAAGCAGGTAGGTGAGCTAAGCAAATAAGCATTTGATAACAATATACTGTATATCTTACGAAACAAAAACACATTGCCAGAATACATGTTGGAACTCACCTTGAACATGGCAATAAGTCCATGAGCTCTTCTTTTTGTGTGGTTACTACCATCTCAGTGACACTACTTTGTATCAGGTCTGTAGCACTGGCAGACTCCTTTACAAAATTAAACAGAAACAACACCATAGATGAAGATTTTATTCTGCATAGAAGATTCTGAGCCTAACACATTTCAGCTCTTAATGTTTTTGTGTGTGTGATTTAGAAAGCATTCATATTTTTTTCTGTGGCTCCATTAATAAAATAGTAAAACTAAAGTTATCCTCTATGGGCTAGATTCAGATAGCCCGGCGTAATTTTCTGCGGGCGTAACATATCTCAGATACGTTACGCCACCGTAAATTAGGGCGCAAGTTCCGTATTCAGAAAGAACTTGCGCCCTAAGTTACGGCAGCGTAACGTATGTGGTCCGGCGTAAGCCCGTCTAATTCAAATGTGGATGATGTGGGCGTGTTTTATTCAAATTTAGTGTGACCCCACGTATTTGACGTTTTTTACGAACGGCGCATGCGTGAAAGAATCCCAGTGCGCATGCGTCGGATAGAATGCCTAAGATACGTCAAACACTGCCTACTACGTGAACGTAACTTACGCACAGCCCTATTCGCGTACGACTTACGCAAACGACATAAAAAGATATGTTCGTTCCGACGTCCATACTTTGCATGGGCTGCGCCACCTAGAGACCAGCTTTATCTTTACGCATTTTTTTTTTTTTTTTTTTTTTTATTTGTAAAACAGGGATAAGGCCGCGCGGGCCGACAAGCAAAAAATACAGTAGTACACACAGTGCACGCATTGCATCGAATCACACCTCAACAGAACACATTGCATTAGAAACATTGCTACCTTCCCCCTCGGAAGCCCCCCCGCGGGCCGCCAGCGCCGATAAGGGCCCGCGCCCCCGGGGGAAGGCCCGAAGGCCGCCCCGCGCCAACAGCCCGCGGTGGCCCCCAGGGAAGGGGAGGAGGAGCTCCCCAGCCTGTGGCAAAACATCATAGCAACATGCTCGGACCGCGCAACCGGCCCCAACTTTTTCTTTTTATACAGGAGGGCCCCCAGGTGGGGGTCGTGAAAAAAAAAAAAGGCCAAGAGTGCAGTCCCGTATGCCATTTGTTTAGGAGCGCTCGAATTGACTTCAGCAGGGGCGGGAAGTTAAGATCATACACCTGGGAGATCGTCTGGGGTATGTGTGTGCCCAGGTACTTTAGGGCGGTCGCCGTCCATTTCAGCCTGAACTTCTCCTGTAGATGCATTAGTTGTGTTCGTGATAGCCCCACCCCCATGGCTTCTGATTTGGTGAGATTGATTTTTAAATTCGAGAGTACCCCGTACCGCTCAAATTCCCCCATGAGGGCGGGGAGGGAGACAGTAGGATTGGTGAGGGTAAACATGAGGTCATCGGCATAGGCCGACACCTTGTGTTGGGTGCGATTCCCCGCGACCCCCGATATACCTGGGTGCAGCCGCACCTGGCATAGAAATGGTTCGAGTGAGAGAGCAAAGAGGGGGGGGGACAGCGGGCATCCCTGTCGCGTCCCGTTAGTGATCGGGAAGGGGTCAGAAGACACCCCATTAGCCCGTACCCTGGCTGTGGGGGACGCATAAGTCGCTGCGATCCACGACATCATGTTACGGCCTAGTCCTACGTGTCTTAGCGTCGCGAGCATGAAGGCCCAACCTACTCGGTCAAAGGCCTTCTCCGCGTCGGTGCTCAGAAAAATACTAGGTGTCTTGGTACGGGTGGTGGTGTATAGCAAGTCTAGGACTTTGGTGGTATTGTGCCTCGCTTCTCTCGTTGGGACGAAGCCCACTTGGTCAAGGTGAATGAGACGGGGCAGGTGGGGTTGTAGTCTGGTGGCGATAATTTTGGTAAACAATTTAAGGTCCGTATTAAGAAGGGAAATGGGTCGATAGCTTCCGCAACACGTCGGGTCCCTGCCTTCTTTAGGGATAACTGCAATCTGTGCTTGGAGTGTGGAGGGGTGTAGGGCACCGCCCTCGGTAAGGCTATTAAGCATCTTTACCAGGTGGTTCCCCAGGGATGGCAGTAGTGTCTTATAATATTGGAGCGTGAGGCCGTCCGGCCCGGGGGTTTTCCCTGATTTGGTGTTGCTCACCGCGAGCTGAAGCTCGGCTAACGTAATTGGGGCCTCTAATAAAGCGCGCGTCTCGGCGGGTAGGGTAGGCATACGGGAGGAGGAAATGTAATCCTCCATTCGGTCCGGGGGCGTCGCGGATATATTATAGAGTGATTCGTAGAAGGACTTAAACTCCTTCGAAATCTGTTGTGGCATGGTCACCTTCAGGCCCGTCGGGGAGCGTATATGCGGGATGTAGGACTCGAGTTTTTGGTCGCGGAGGGATTGGGCTAGGAGTCTGCCGCATTTATTGCCTGACTCGTAGATCTTTTTGCGAGTTATCTGTAGAGCCAACTTAGCCTTAAAAGTAAGCAGATCGGTGACCTGTGTACGTATCACGTCGAGGTCTGCCTTTAGCGGACCCGTCGGGGTTTGCTTGTGTCTAATCTCCAGGTCCCTGAGTTTGTCAAGTAGGGAGTTCAGCTGGGTCGTCCTCAGTCGCTTAAGTCTCGCCCCGTGTTTAATAAGGGTACCACGAATCACAGCCTTATGGGCTTCCCAGACCAGGCCGTCCCGCTCTCCGCTGTGTCGTTAGTCTGAAAATAGTCGGTTATGTCTCTAGTTATGTCAGCCAATACTTCAGGATCCTGCAGTAGGCTCTCATTAAGTCTCCACGGTTTCCTTTGTCCTCTGTAGAAGTCTGTTAAGGCGTATCGCAGAGAGACCGGAGCATGGTCCGACCACGTGATGGAGCCCAGCGAGGTCCCCCTGACCGCCTGCAATTGGCCATGCGGGACAAAAATGTAGTCGATCCGCGAGTACGCATTATGGGGGCGGGAGAAGAACGTATAGTCTCGTTCACGTGGATGAAACATACGCCATGTATCAATAAGCTGTGAAGCATTTAGCGCTAAATGGATGGTCCTACGTGCACCCCGGGTACTCGAGGAGCGTCCCGTTGAAGTATCCTCCTCAGGGATCAGGGGGATATTGAAATCTCCCCCTACAATAAGCTGGCCCTCAGAGAAATTCCGGAGTGCGGTCAGGTGGTTTTTAATGAAGGTGTCTTGTTGGCTATTAGGGGCGTAGAGGGTGGCAAAAGTGACCTTCGCGTCGCCGATCTGGCCTTTAAGGAAAATAAATCTGCCCTTCGGATCCGTCCGGATCCCGGACAAAGTCCATGGAATCTTTGCTGAGCTCAAGATCGAGACACCCCTAGATTTGGCTTCCGAGTATGCGGAGTGGTACACCGTCGGGTAAAACCTATTCTTCAGGATTGGGAAGGCATTCTCTCTGAAGTGCGTCTCCTGTAGGAGAACAACATCCGCGTTCAGGCGCCTCATATCGTGAAGCAGCAGCCGCCGCTTCTCGGGGACATTAAGTCCTTTCGCGTTTAGAGTGACAATAGTTATCTCATCCATATTTCTTGAGTGGTGGGGGGGGGGGGAAGGGCGAGCGATCAGAAGGAGGAGGGGGGGGTGTAGGGGGCAGGAGGTAAGGGGGAGCAGAAAGGGTAGGAGATAGGGGATTGGATGAAGGAGAGAAGAGAGGGAAGAAGTCCCCTGCGGGTGACCAGTTCCGCAGGGGGTGTAAGACGTGCCCGCTGGAGGGGTAAGTCTGCAGCGGGCACTAACCAGCGTAGCTGGGTAACTAAGGTTGCAAAATATTGCAAGAACGCTCCCCAATGTTACCTGGGTAATGAGCGTCGTCCTAGGTGGGTGTGTGATCAGCAAGGGCGAACGAGATGCTCCCGCGCCTTTCCCGACTCCACCGGCCACCGCATGGGTGGCGGGCGCGGACCTCAATAAGAGGGCCATAGCCCGCATGTAATGTGGACAATAAGCAAACAATTATAGGTGCATACAGGACAGAAAGAGCACCAAAAATTCCGACAGAATATAACGTTACAAACAGATGAACAAGTAAACACACTGACCAGGCTGACTATTAACCAAAATAACATCCCCGCCGCACAGCACCGCACACTACAGTACGGTAGCCTCCCCGTCAAACAGAAAGCCCACAGATGCTGAAGTGAAATCCTCCCACCCCCTCCCCAGCCTCAAGACCCCGGGGGCGGGGGGGGGGGAAGCGACCCCCCCCATCCGGTAACCCCCGGAAAAAAACCCCCACCACCACCCAACCTCCAAAAAACATCATCACCCCCCCCCTATCGCCTGCAGGAAGAGCACAACCTCCATCATGGGGCACCCATCAATATCCCCCCTCCCCCCAGGCAGCAGCTTCACCAGCCCTCCACAGTACTCACGCCACTCAGGCAAAGTCTCCCTGGTTGTCGATGTTCCAGTCCAGGCCGAGCGGTGGGGTAGAGGCAGCCTCATCTAGGGAATTTACCCTGCAGCGTCCGTAGAACATCCGGGGGGGGGCCCCACCACCGACGGCGCCCAGCCCCGCAGATGCGCGGGGGGGTGACCACCCCCTCGGGAACACGGCCTCAAACGGGCGTGGGGGAGAGGGGGAAGAGAACAAAGAAGAGGGGGGGCCATATCAACCTCGCCAGTCTCAGGGTTAGCCTCGCGTTAAAACCTCCAGGCCGGCAGCTGAAGGCAGGGCGGGCGGCACGTCATTCAGATTCCCCCCAGGCAGCGGGGGGTAGGAAGGGCACACCAAACACAAGCATACATGGGGGGGGGGCGGCACAAGGCCGCGGACACAGCGGTCAGTGGTCCAGGGTGTAGAAAGTGCGGACAGTCAGCCTGATTCAAACAGTAGGGTAGGAGTGTTGAGTGACATTCACGACTCACGTGCATCCGCGGTGGGTTGGGCTCTCATGCGGCCTCGAGATCTCTGGGGTCGGGCAGGTTGACTGTGACGGCTGGCAGCAGGGTCCGGACGGCCCGTTGGTTTGGGAAGTCGTCGCAGCCAGTTCGGCACCGGGATGGGCTCCACGTCCAGTATTGCGAACAGCTCGGGTAGGTCTTCCGGGGTTCTCAGGGTGAAGGCGGCTCGGTCCTTACGGAAGGTGACCGCCAACGGGTACCCCCACCGATATGTGCAGCCGCGTCTCCTCGCCGGCTCCAGCACCGGCTTAAGCATTGCCCGTCGCTGGAGCGTGGCCCGGGACAGGTCAGGAAGCACCTGAATTCTCGCCCCGTCAAAGTCCAGGTCGCCCAGGTCCCACGCCTTTCTCAGGATCGCCTCCTTCTGCGCGTAGCGGTGCAGGCGGCATAGGACATCACGTGGCCTGGCGGGGTCCGCGGGCCTGGGGCCCAGCGTACGGTGGACCCGATCAATCTCCAGCGAGGGCGGGGGGGTCTCCAGGATCTTGTGGAAGATCGCTACCACCGTCGCCGCTAGGTCCTCCTGACCCGTGGCTTCGGGGATGCCTCGCAGCCGCAGGTTCTATCTTTACGCATTTATCTTCCGTAAACGGCGTAACTAATTGCGACGGGTGTATGTACGTTCGAGAATCGGCGTATATGGCTCATTTGCATATTCAAGGCAGAAAACAACGGAAGCGCCACCTAGCGGCCAGCCTAAATTTGCACCCTAATATACGACGGCGTAGGAGACTTACGCCGCTCGTATCTTAGCCTAATTTAAGCGTATCTGGTTTCCAGAATACGCTTAAATTTACGACGGCGTAGATTCAGAGTTACGACGGCATATCTACTGATACGTCGGCGTAAACGTCTCTGAATCTAGCCCTATGTGTTTTCATTTGGTACAACCTGGTGAAAAGTATCATCACTCACATCCAACAAAGGCATGGACAAATTTTAGCTCTTCATTTTTTGTGTGCGCAATTCAGAGATCATTCATATTTTTTCTGTGGGTTTTACAAATGTATTTCTAACAAAGCAATCATGTTTGTGTGTTGTGGAGGTCAGTAATACTACTCACATATTTTCCAGATATATGATTTACCATTAGATGCGAATGATCAGTTCCATTGTTTTCCAGCGGAAGCTCCTGCTGAGGTATTTGTGGGTTTGGTGCTGTAATGTTCAATGACCTGGGTATATGTACATTTGTTATAAAAAGGAATTGATAGATACCTCAGAGGTGAAGTACTTAGATTTATACATAGGAAAAGATTTAGCATGATTTGACTGCATTTTAATGTGTGCACACAATCAATATAAGGTACCAAAATAACTGATATCAACCAACTGAAAAAGGAAATGTCAATAAAATGATTTCCCATTATGGCAAAATATATGTGTTATACCGTATATTATTTTTTCTAGTGAGACATCCATAAGGTGTGCAAAGGTATTGCAATAAACCCAGTTACACACAGACAAGCAATTGTTCAGTCAAAAATAAATAGCATCTTGGCATCTTGTGTACTGTCATTCTAAAGCCTCATACACACAATACAATTGTTGGCAGGGGATTGTCTGTTGACAGACTGTTGTCCTAAAATCTTACCGTTAGTATGCTCCTTTTGACAATTGTTGTCCAACTTTTGGCCAACAAATGTTGGATGACATGCTAGTAAATTTTCGGTGGACACCGGTTTGACGTCAAATTTTCTGATGTTCAGTACACAAATCCATCACACATAAGTCGAATGTACAAACACGCATGCTTGGAATCAATGCTCACCAAACACGAAATTAGCAAAAGGGGCCCAAAAGGGTAGTGCTCAAGAGCTGAAATTCCTCGTAGTACGTCACTACATTCGTGTTTGTGGCACAAAAATTGTGTAACGTTGGTATGCAAGACAAGATCCTGGCACACGCCCTTTTGACAAAAATCAGACGCTTGGTTGGCCAACAATCGTACTGTGTTCACGAGGCTTAAGATCCCATACACATTATTAGATTTTCTGCAGATTTGTGTCTTCAGATTTACCAAAACCATATAATATGAGGTCAAACCTTAAGATTTCCAATTTGTATGCAATCAGGCAGGCCCTTGCACTATATAGTTTTGGTAAATCTGAAGACAAAAATCTGCAAAAAATCTAATAGTGTGTATGGGGCCTAGATCTCTGTCTGAATGTAAAGGTTTAGCTGACACCTTCCTTTCTCAATGGTGTCAATGGAAGGAATTGTGACCCATCATTTATGTCAGTGGGAGGAATTGGCCCTTTTGATGGTGTCAGTTGGAGGAACAGTGCCCCATTGTTGATGTTAGTGACAGGAATTATGCCCCATTGTTCGTGTCTTTGGATGAAATAGTGCCCCAAGGGCTGGATAAAGGCAAGCAAAAGAGCCGCATCCAGCAACCAGGGCACAGTTTGGAGACCGCTCAAACAAACTGTTCACTCTGCAAGGGAAGTTTCAGCAGAATTTAGTTAATGCTGTGAAGCTCTGCTGACTTTTATCATCCAATCAACTGCAAGCAAAAGTACTGCTTCTTTATTTTCCTTCTACATGAATTACTAAGTTGGGACAAATTCACTTGCACACTGCAACTTCCCTTGTAAAGTGAACAGCCTATTTGCCTTTAGTAAAACAAACCCCAAAGTAACCTATCTGACTAAACATTTTTTATATACCGAATTTTATATTGTATGGTTTGTGATAGATTTGCTTTAGATACAATTCTTTGAATTATTTGTTAGTAAAAATACACAGTATATCAAAATAAACCAATTTACATTGCCAAATACATGTTAGTAATTACCTTGGGCATTGTAACAAGCTTGCTGGCTCCTCTTCTTGGGTAGAGAGTAAATGTCTTTCATTGAAGCTGGTTTTCATGTTTGTAGCATCTTCAGGTCCCTGAACAGAAATGAAAAAGTAAGCATTTGGCTCAATGCACAGTGGGCTTTAAAAACAAAAACTGTTCCCTAGGTAGAAAAAAAACTCATATAGAGCATTTTTTTTGTACATAGTTTAGGTGAGTTTAGAAGCGTTTTTACGTTTTTTCTGCCAGAAAGCTCCAATCAGAAACGCAAACCAGAAGGTCTTTTTCTCTGTCTGTAAGGGCTCTTTCACACGGGTGGCCCGTTCAGGTCCGCCTGCCAGTTTTTTAGGCAGACCTGAACGGGCGCTCCGTTCTCCTCTATGGAGCCACGGATGTCAGCGGTGACATGCCCGCTGACATCTGACCCGCTCCGATCCGCCAAAGTGTGACGGAGGAAAAACCTACTTTTCCATCCGTCTGGCGGATCGGATCGGGTGATCATCCGATCCCCCCATAGGGGAGAGCGGAGAAAAGACAGGGCGGTCCCTGCACAGTGTGCGGGGACCGCCCTGTTATCCGCCGACTCAGCGGAGATCGCTCCGTTGCAAGCGGCTGATCCGCCCCGTGTGAAAGGGGCCTAAATGTTAAGCTTAAAATATGCCTGTAATCACCCTAACGCTCATGGACACATAGGATAACATTGAGCTGCTTCTACAGACATAACACCAAAAACTCCTGTAGAAGTAGCGATTTTTAAGCCAGTGTGCATGGACCATTTGAAGGTTCTTTTTCTGCTTAGGAAATTTTGGGCACTGTGTAGTAATACTCCATAAACTTGGTGTCATTTTAAGCTAGGCAGAATGTAATACAATTAATAACATAATTTTTTTGTCTCTACATTATTAGAATGTATAATATTTCTCTAAAAATTGTAACACCTAATTTACAACACTTTTCACTCAGTGGGCCTTGTGAAAACCTAGTATTGCTCAGATACAGGCTTGCATCTTCATTCCAAATGGACTACCAGAATGTTGGCTATTTGCGATGTAATTACAAACACATAAACACCCTGCATCAGGATTGGTGCTTCAAGAATGGCTCATCTAAAAAAGGTAGGCAATTAGTAACCGCCAGCTTTTATAATTTACCATTTATATATTATTTTTAATTTATATAAATATTATTTATATACATTAGTAATGGCCTTTCCAATGCTTTTCTTACCTCTGCATTTGGTGACACAGATGCTTGATCTGGCTTGATTGAAGGTAGAGATTCAGTAAGGCTCCTATCGTTTTTATTTATTTGTTCTTGGATATCTTCTAACAGCATGCCCAGTCTATAAATCTGTCCCTCCACTTCTCTGAAATAAATTGTTTATGTACAGTATATCCGCTTCAGCTACAGGCCTTTTCTGGCACTTTTTGTTTACAAGTAAAAAATCTGTATTTTTTTGCTAGAAAATTACTTGGAACCCCCAAACAGTATATATACAGTTGTGCTCATAAGTTTACTGGGAATATGAATGATAACACAAAAACTTTCACTCATGGTTAGTGTTTGGCTGAAGCCATTTATTATCAATCAACTGTGTTTACTCTTTTTAAATAATCACAACAGAAACTACCCAAATGACCCTGATCAAAAGTTTACATACCCCAGTTCTTATTACCGTGTATTGTCCCCTTTAACATCAATGACAGCTTGAATCTTTTGTGGTATTTGTGGATGAGGCTCTTTATCTTCTCAGATGGTAAAGCTGCCCATTCCTCTTGGCAAAAAGCCTCCAGTTCCTTTGGCTGTCTTGCATGAACTGCACGTTTGAAATGTCCCGAGAGTGGCTCAATGATTTTGGGGTCAGGAGACTGAGATGGCCACGACAGAACCTTCACTTTATTCTGCTGTAGCTAATGACAGGTCGACTTGGCCTTGTGTTTTGGATCATTGTCATGTTGGAATGCTTCCTGGCTGATGAATACAAATGTTCCTCCAGTATTTTTTGATAACATACTGCATTCATCTTGCCATCAGTTTTGACCAAATTTCCTATGCCTTTGTAGCTCACACATCCCCAAAACATGAGATCCACCTCCGTGTTTCACAGTAGGAATAGTGTACCTTTTATCACAGGCCTTGTTGACTCCTCTCCAAATGTGGCGTTTATGGTTGTGGCCAAAAAGCTATATTTTGGTCTCATCACTCCATATGACTTTAAGCCAGAAGTTTGAGGCTTGTCTCTGTGCTGTTTGGCATATTGTAAATGGGATACTTTGTGGCATTTGCATAGTAATGGCTTTCTTCTGGTGACTCAACCATGCAGCCCATCTTTCTTCAAGTGCCTTCTTATTGTGCATCTTGAAACTGCCACACTACATGTTTTCAGAGAGTCCTGTATTTCACCTGAAGTTATTTGTGGATTTTTCTTTACATCCCAAACAATTTTCCTGGTAGTTGTGAAATTTTAGTTGGTCTACCTGACCGTGGTTTGGTTTCAACAGATCCCCTAATTTTACACTTCTTGATTAGAGTTTGAACACTGCTGATTGGCATTATCAATTCCTTGGATATCTTTTATATCCCTTTCCTGTTTTATACAGTTCAACTACATTTTCCCGCAGATCCTTTGACATTTCTTTTGCTTTCCCCATGACTCAGAATCCAGAAACGTCAGTGCAGCACTGGATGAAAGATGCAAGGACTGTCAGGAGTCCAGAAACTCATTGACCTTTTATACACACACACTAATTACAAGCAAACAGATCACAGGTGAGGTTGGTTACCTTTAATAGCCATTCAAACCCCTTTGTGTCAACAGGGCATGTAAACTTTTGACCACGGTCATTTGGGTAGTTTCTGTTGTCATTATGATTTAAAAAGAGTAAACACAGTTGATTGATAATAAATGGTTTTAGCCAAACACTACATGGCTAAAACCATTTATTATCAATCAACTGTGTTTACTCTTTTTAAATCATAATGACAACAGAAACTACCCAAATGACCGTGGTCAAAAGTTTTTTGTTATCATCCATATTCTCTGAAAAATGGAGAAAGAAAGAAATCATAAATTCTGCCATGTAAACTTATGAGCACAACTGTGTGTGTGTATATGTGTATATATATATATATATATATATATATATATATATATATATATATATATATATATATATATATATTTAGCATAGACCCTAGAGAATAAAATGGTATTTGCGCAGCGGTTTTTCAAATGCAATGTTTTTGGGTAAAAAACACTTTAATGAATTGAAATGCAAAAAAACATAATAAATAACCAAATTCTTGGTAAAATATAAACGATGATGTTACGCTGGGTAAATAGATAACTAACATGTCATGATTACAAATTATGCACGCTCATGGAATGGTGACAAACTGCGATACTTCATAATCTCCATAGGCGATGCTTTAAAAAATCTTACAGCTTACCTGGCAGAGTTAGAGGAGGTCTAGCGCTAGAATTATTGCTCTCGCTCTAACGTTTTTGGTGATACCTCATGTGTGGTGCGAACACCATTTACATATGTGTGTGCGACTTACGTATGCATTTGCTACTGCACACACTTTAAACATTTCTTTCTTATTTATTTTATTTTTACACTGCCCCCTAATTTTTTTTTAATCACTTTTATTCCTATTACAAGGGATGTAAACATCCCTTGTAATAGAAAAAAGGGATGACAGGTCCACTTTTCTTTTTTTCTCTGTAAGAACTGCAAATCTTTCCTCTACCTTTGAAAGCAAGGGATACAAAAAAAGGTCTTCTGCTTTAAACACAAAAAATAATTGTTTACTTCCCCCCTAGACTGAAAGTGACCTCACGACTCTGGTCCTCTTAGAATTGTACATAAAATAACCAAATCACAGTGGCTTTATAATAGGCACAATATAACGCTGTTGCCTGCTGCCCTAATCTACAATTGCTGTACCCCAAGTTCCAATACAAATACTGATTTTCTGAACGTCAGTGTCTGACAAGGGCCCCTCTTCATGTGATAGTGTTTGGGCATTGCAGTTGGCTACTTTGACATGGTGCACTGTTTTTAAAAGGCTTATGGGAATATGTCTGGACGTATTGGGGTTTTGATAGGGCTCTGGTAGAAAAGTAGGGCAAAAGGGAACATGGTAAAGGTCAAAGCAGGTGCCTGCTATACAGCATGTGTATGTTTTGCCTAATTTTATATCAATGCAAAGTAGCCTTAATGATGGCTAACAATACACTGTCAAGAAAACGTTATATAAAAATTAAGTGTTGCACGTACCTTTCGAAATCAAACTCGCCCACTGTTTGGCATCCCGTCCTGTATGTTTGTAGCTGCAAGTTGCGATGCTTATCCTTTGATGACAAGTAATTAAATTCCAAACTCTCCAAGCAGGATCTCAAATTCTGGAAAACCTACAGATGAAATGAACTATACATGACATTGGTAGCAAACAAACAAGAACCACTTTAATATTGCGGAGTCCCAGAAATCAAGTGAGCTTAGAACTTCCAGTAATGTGCTGACAAGACAGTGCCTCTGCTGTACTGAAATCCTAAAGCGTTTTATCAGCCCTTCCTAGGTTACCTCTGGAACCTACAGAACACCTCCTAATTTGTTACAAACATGAGGAAAGGGTGGTTTCAATAGTCCTAACACATTTCCTGCCTTAGGCCCCTTTCACACGATCGGTACGATTGGATCCACCTGTCCGTTTTTCAGGCGGATCCAAGCAGGCCACCCATTGGGCAGGCAGATATCAGTGGAGATGTGTCTACTCACACCCGCCTGCCATCCGATACGACAAGATCCACTCAAAACAGACAGCTGGCGATACGTTCGCCATCCATCCAGCGGATCGTATCAGATGAAAACAGACAGGCTATCCGTTTTCTTCCGATTTCCCCATAGAGGAGAGCGGGGCTCTGACAGGTCCACCCCTGCACAGTGAGCTGATACGGACCTGTCATCCACCTGCTTTAACGGGGATCAACAGAGTGATCCTACACTGAGCTAGCGGAGTCTGTCCAACAGATCTACCCCGTGTGAAAGGGACCTTAGGCTGTCAACATTGCCCCTCCATAGATATAGTACAGTGAGTAAGCATGTTAATTGCAGGATCATCAGGTGAAAATAAAGTACAAAACAGTGAAAAAAGGAAATGAATGTAGCCACCACATCAAAGGATTGGTAAACTGCAACATATACAATTTTTGCTCTTTGATTTAGATACACTTTAAACATGCCAAAAGCATCTTAAACTAGGGTTTCTCAACCGAGTCCTCAAGGGTTCCATCCCAATTCATAGTATTAGTTAACTGTAGTATTAACTAATACTACATATCCATTTGTATTTACAGTGTATTTCTGTACCCAACTCCTGTTGAATGTCATATAGCCATGAAACGCGTTGATTTTCCATGGGGTGCTCAGTCAAGTCTGGCTCATTACCTATTCACTGGCCCATGTATATATTTTTTTACATTTAAAATGTATTTAGTATTATGTAACTATTAATGTGTATGTGTATATATTCTTTTTTTTTTTTTTTTGTCTTTACAGCAGCTCTGTTGCATATGGTGTACCAATGCCTGCTAATAGGAAATACTTTGTATTACATTTTATCAATATTCATTATCTCTCATGTGCTACCAAGCTGACATATATGTATCCATTATGTTCATGCCATGTGCATGTATATACAGTGAGGAAAATAAGTATTTGAAAACCCTGCTATTTTGCAAGTTCTCCCACTTGGAAATCATGGAGGGGTCTGAAATTGTTATCGTAGGTGCATGTCCACTGTGAGAGACATAATCAAAAAAAAAAATCCAGAAATCACAATGTATGATTTTTTTAACTATTTATTTGTATGATACAGCTGCAAATAAGTATTTGAACACCTGAGAAAATCAATGTTAATATTTGGTACAGTAGCCTTTGTTTGCAATTACAGAGGTCAAACGTTTCTTGTAGTTTTTCACCAGGTTTGCACACACTGGAGGAGGGATTTTGGCCCACTCCTCCACACAGATCTTCTCTAGATCAGTCAGGTTTCTGGGCTGTCTCTGAGAAACACGGAGTTTGAGCTCCCTCCAAAGATTCTCTATTGGGTTTAGGTCTGGAGACTGGCTAGACCACGCCAGAACCTTGATATGCTTCTTACAGAGCCACTCCTTGGTTATCCTGGCTGTGTGCTTCGGGTCATTGTCATGTTGGAAGACCCAGCCTCGACCCATCTTCAAAGCTCTAACTGAGGGAAGGAGGTTGTTGCCCAAAATCTTGCAATACATGGCCCCGGTCATCCTCTCCTTAATACAGTGCAGTCGCCCTGTCCCATGTGCAGAAAAACACCCCCAAAGCATGATGCTACCACCCCCATGCTTCACAGTAGGGATGGTGTTCTTGAGATGGTACTCATCATTCTTCTTCCTCCAAACACGGTTAGTGGAATTATGACCAAAAAAGTTCTATTTTGGTCATCTGACCACATGACTTTCTCCCATGACTCCTCTGGATCATCCAAATGGTCATTGGCAAACTTAAGACGGGCCTTGACATGTGCTGGTTTAAGCAGGGGAACCTTCCGTGCCATGCATGATTTCAAACCATGACGTCTTAGTGTATTACCAACAGTAACCTTGGAAACGGTGGTCCCAGCTCTTTTCAGGTCATTGACCAGCTCCTCCCGTGTAGTCCTGGGCTGATTTATCACCTTTCTTAGGATCATTGAGACCCCACGAGGTGAGATTTTGCATGGAGCCCCAGTCCGAGGGAGATTGACAGTCATGTTTAGCTTCTTCCATTTTCTAATGATTGCTCCAACAGTGGACCTTTTTTCACCAAGCTGCTTGGCAATTTCCCCGTAGCCCTTTCCAGCCTTGTGGAGGTGTACAATTTTGTCTCTAGTGTCTTTGGACAGCTCTTTGGTCTTGGCCATGTTAGTAGTTGGATTCTTACTGATTGTATGGGGTGGACAGGTGTCTTTATGCAGCTAATGACCTCAAACAGGTGCATCTAATTTAGGATAATAAATGGAGTGGAGGTGGACATTTTAAAGGCAGACTAACAGGTCTTTGAGGGTCAGAATTCTAGCTGATAGACAGGTGTTCAAATACTTATTTGCAGCTGTATCATACAAATAAATAGTTAAAAAACCATAAATTGTGATTTCTGGAATTTTTTTTTTTGATTATGTCTCTCACAGTGGACATGCACCTACGATGAAAATTTCAGACCCCTCCATGATTTCCAAGTGGGAGAACTTGCAAAATAGCAGGGTGTTCAAATACTTATTTTCCTCACTGTATATGAAAATACTTGTTTACTTGTTTCATACCATTGTTACAAATAAATAATATTTACTAACCACTCTACCTCCACAAGTCAAATTCATAATTTAAAGTCCCACATCCCTTTCTTATGTACTTGAACCAGGGATGAAGGTACATTATTGTGCCTCATTTAAAGTTCCAAACTCCCCCCTCTCGACAATATTTACATTAGGAGGGAGTTAGGTACTTACAATCACTGTATTAAAAAAATCTAATGATTTATTGCTAAACATACAAGGGTGGTGTTTTTATATTTTATAGTTTTACATTTGGTTACAATGTGTCCTGAATACCTAAGGCCCCGTACACACGAGAGGATCCATCCGCTGGAATTGATCCGCGGACCGGCTCCAGCGGATAGATCCCCTGGTGTGTACAATCCAGCGGATCTGTTTCCGCGGATTTTTATCCCCTGGGATGGATTTCCAGCGGATAAAAATTTGAAGACATGCTTTCAAATCTATCCGCTTGAATCCATCCCAACGGATTGATCCGCTGGTCTGTACAGACTCACCGGATCAATCCGTCCGAATCAATCCCCCGCATGCGTCGTAATGATTCGACGCATGCGTGGAATTCCTTATATGACAGCGTCGCGCACGTCGCCACGTCATCATCGCGGCGACGGCGCGACACGTCATCGCGATGGGATTTTGGCGCGGATTTCGATCCGATGGTGAGAACACTCCATCGGATCAAAATCCTCGAAAATCCTCGAGAGGATTTATCCGCGGAAACGGTCCGGTGGACCGTATCCGCGGATAAATCCTCTCGTGTGTATGGGGCCTTAGGCAGTTCAAACACTTGGTAGCTAACTGGTCATTTTGAAAGGCTTCCTTCATCCTTTAGAAAACTAGGACAAAATGTCAGCAAGTATAAGTTAACATGAGTATTTGATCTTTTTAAACACTTTATAAATACATCTATATTTTACTGTATAAATGGAAACATTTGAACACACATAACTGCCAACTGGAAAATAGGTTTACATTTTTCCACAGAGGAAAAACTTGGAAACATGCAAGAACACACTGTAGCATTTTCTGGCCACAAATAACAGCATAAACACAACTCAGTGGTCAAAAACAGTATATAATAGTATGGTGTTCTGGGAAAAGAAATTCCACGGATCACTGAAGAATTAGAGAATGAAACAAATTACAAAGGAGAGCAAAAAGACAAACATAAACGGTAAGCATCATCACATTTTTAAAACAGTATTAAACTTCAAAACAAAAAAAAAACTATTATATTGCAGCTTACCAATTCTTATATGTTTTTAGACCAAGCTGTTTATCAAAATTTGCAGTTACATGGTTGAGACAAACCATTTAAAAATGAAAGGGGTATGGTTAGATTCTATTCAATTATATAAACCCTTTATGCCAAACTAAAAAAAAAATGTTGCTTTACCAGCTTAAAAAAAGTGTTGGAAGAAGTTTGGAGCAAGCGCACACCAGGATGAAAAAGAAGCATGAGTAGTCATGTGATCCATTTTTGTTCTTCAGTTTTATGGTAGAAAACCTCAGACTCTCTCCATCTGGTCTGAAGACCCCATTAACTATACAAAAGTTGTTTGACCCACCATTGGACTCATGGCGACTCCAACAACTGACTTAATTTTTTGTGGATTATTGTGGGAACGGGGTGTCATGCAGTTCTGGCACCCCCGCTTGAGAATGTCTGGGGCCCTCTTCTCATGGGGTTTTGGTGGCATTTAGGCTGCTTCTCCAGCTACCCGAAGGACTTGTGCCCTGTTCCTGCTGAAGTGGAAATGGGATCTGGGCCCAACAGTCTCTTCTGAACAAAGAGTACATTTTCTATTTTTCCCATCATTCCCCTATTGTAAACAAAAACCAGGGGTTGGGATAGTGGATTCTTAGTCGTTGGTATAAGGTCCCTGCGCTTCTATGGATATTCTACCCTTAGGCAGTGAGCACTTGCTGCCGCTGTGGAGAGGAAGAGGGCACTATGTTACATATTTTCTGGACTTGTAAGAAGCTGGATGGGTTTTGGTCTCAGGTTGGGAAGACTATTAGGCTGCTTACTGACTTTCCTCTGGGCTCGGACCCTACTGGGTTTTTTCTGCACCACTCTGATCTCCCAAAACTAACATACAAAAAATCTATGTAGTAGGAGACACCCCTACTCATTCATTGTGGCTATCTAAAGTAGCTTACATTCAGTCTATGGAGCTTATCACTGCTGCCCTGAGGGGCAAGGAGCAAAAGTTCAGAAGGAAGCAATTCCTCTGCAAGGCGGTCTTTAAGGCAGGGCAAAAGGGGCAGCTGACCTGGGCCCTGTCATTGTTGTGGGGCCCAAAGCAGCTGCCTCATACTTGCCAACTATCCCAGTCTAAATTCCCTTGTCCCTTGAGGTTTTAGTCATGTGCTGTGTCCTGATATCTCAGTGTGAAGTTCAGTTACTAATGCTGCCCAGCTCTGTCCTATTGTTATGTATAGATGACTCACTTGCAGACCCTGTGTACATGTAAATACTGGCATTGATATGTAAATAGTGGTGTCATTCATATGTAAATAGCCGTGGACCGGCAGCATTCGTATGTAAATAGAGGCAGTATTCATATGTATATCATGCCCCCTTGAGGTCATATCCACCATCACCTATACTAAATGCTGCCCAGGGGAGGTAAAGGGGCATGCTTGAAAGCCCTGCCTACAACTGTGGTCAATAAGCCCAACATCAGCCTGTTCTGAAAGGTAAGCAAATTAGTGGGGGAGGGTAGTGTGGGGTGTGCAGAGGTAGGCAGAGAAGGAATTACAGTTTGGGGTGCACAGGTGAGCAAGGAGGGGATGCATGGAGGTAAGGAAGGTGGGTGCAAAGATGAGCAGAGGAGGCAGGTAGAGTTAAAGGGGAGGGGGGATTGGAGTGGAGAGGATGGGGGAGGTGTGGGGTTCAGAGGTTAGCATGAGTTGTAGGATGCAAAGGTGTACTGACATGGTGGATAAAGTTATAGATCACTTGTAGGGCAGCCTATTAATTTCAATGGGCTGCTCTATGCACTACAAATGCAGAAGAAAGTCCCAAATCACATGGTGCCAAGGCACATGTCAGCAGATGCCTGAGGGTGTCATTAACAATTAATGGCACTGCTGTGTATCTGCTAAAGGACAGCATGTTTCTGCAGTGTCAGGAAAGCAATTTTTTATGCGTTCCCAACACACAAATGTGAACGCAGTCTAAGGGCCAGATCCACAGCCAGCCGCCGTAACTTAAAAATTCCCATTTAAGTTACACTGGCTGAAAATTTCTACCTAAGTGCCCGATCCACAAAGCACTTACCTAGAAATTTTCGGCTGTGTAACTTAAATCCGGCCGGCGTAAGGCGTTCCCAATTCAAATGGGGCGAGTCCCATTTAAATTAGGCGCGCTCCCGCGCCGGACGTACTGCGCATGCTCGTGACATCATTTTCCCGACGTGCATAGCGACGTGCATAGCGCAAAATTACGTTACGCCGAGCTTCGTGAATCGCGCCGGGTCAAAAAAATTGCGTCGGGAAAAAAAAAGATACAGTGGGAATTTAAAAAAAAAAAAAAAAAAAAAAAAAAACAGCGTCGCGGGTAAGAAGGGTCTGCTTTTACAAGGTGTAAACAGTTTACACTTTGTAAAAGCAGCCCTAATTTTACACATGCAACTTAATACTTACGGAGAAAAAACGAAGCTGAAAAGCTTTGTGGATCTCCGTAAGTGCTAATTTGCATACCCGAAGCGGCATTTCGATGCGAAATGCCCCCAGCGGCGGATGCGGTACTGCATCCTAAGATCCGGCAGTGTAAGTCCCTTACACATGTCGGATCTTCTGTCTATCTCTTGGAAACTGATTCTGTGGATCAGTTCCAAAGATAGAAACAGGGATACGCAGGCGGAACAGCAGATCCGCCTGCGTATCTCTTTTGAGGATCTGGCCCTAAATGTCTTAGTTACATTGGTAGTCAGTGTAACTCTTCTCATTACATTGGTGTTTGTTGTAGAATCCTTTCATTCACACTAATGGACAGTGTTAATGTCCCCTTACATTGGTGGTCAGTGTAAATCCCTCCTTACATTGGTGGTTACTGTGAATGCTTCTATTGCATTAGTGGTCAGTGTAATCCCTCTTTATATGGTAGCCGGTAAAAAAAATCAGCATTGCCATAGATCAAATGTGTATTTCTGCATACTGGAGTTCTACTTTAATAAGGAAGAAAATTAACAGGTAACCATCCCATCTATCTTTCTTCTGGGTTATAATGACTTTCTGACTTCAAGCCCAATAAAATGACATATAATTATGAATTATAACAGATAGATCAGTAGAAGAAAAATCGGAATACCCCACATTCAAAGGTTTAGAATCTATGGTCAAACTGTAAAATCCTATATTATTATTATTATTATACTTAGTCCTAATAATATGAACATCTTGAAATGTGTAAACTTTATCTGTGAAGAATCTCACATTTGCTTGCTAGAATTCTATAACATGTATTCATTATGTCATGTGCCACAGAATTCACAGAGCCTGTCTTTTGAACTACAGAGCTGCTGGGAGGAGGAGGTTTATGAGGCAGAGTCAGTACAGGAATCACTGCTTGCAGGCAGCAAGGTACCATGGAATATGAAGTGTTTAGAAATTAAATATAAAAAACAGAGAAGGTGCAAAACATTCAGGGAATCCAGGAAGTTGTTTTGAGAGATGGTCAGCAGAGAGCCAGAACTTTTGTAATTATTTAAAAAGGGTGATGTGTGTTTGCCACCTGAGACATTACGGTTTACAAGGAAGTTGTGATGCTGCAGTTTGTGAGTATATTTTCTGGACTAGAACAGAAGTTTCACAATTCTTTTTTAAGGAACTGTCAGGATAGGAAATGCTGTCATAGGAGTGCTGTCATGTCTGACTTTTTAAAGGTGCTTGTGTTGCAGCTCTCAACCTAAAGGTGCCCACAGACAGATAAGATGATGGGAGCTGGCAAGGATATACTTTCTATGGCACATGTGTCAAACATAAGACTGGTGAGCAAAACCAGCCCACCAGGCCATTTCATATTTAATATTTGATTTGATTTTAAAATAAACAAATGACAGCAGAGGAAAACCAACATTTCATTACAGGTATATACCAATACTCACTTTATACAATTCCTACATCATATAACCTCCTCTACTTTTGTATATAATATACCTTCTCCTGACAGCAAAATCTACCTATTATTGATTATCATTAGCCCTACTCATACTATTGTGATCCATAGTCCTTCAACTATACAGGTTGGGGCGTCTAATCCCCCCCCCCCCCCCCGTCAGGGCATCCTCTTGTCCCCTGCACGGCGGGGGAGATTTCTCTCCATCTCTTCTTATAATTTATTTTACCTCTGCTTATCCTATTCCCCCCCCTGGACAACCGCTCTCTCCCCGGTCCCCCCTAGCTCCAAGTCTCATTCGTTTATAAATTTACATCTATTGAGGTTTTCCCTTCCTCTGAGTATTTAAATTGATTACATTCTGCCCACGTCTCCAAATAGACCCCCCGTTTCTGTTGGGATGTCCAGACCAAGTCCTCCATCTTATTCAGGTCTTCTACTCTTTTAACCACATCCCTACTGTCGGCGGCTGAGTCTGCTTCCACATTACTGGAATACAAGCTCTTGCTGCATTTAAAAGATGACAGATTACCAACCTCCTATACCGTCTAACTGTAATATATGATTCCTGTAGCAAATAAAAGGTCCATTCCCCGGGTAACTCCCCTTCACTAAACCTTTGCATTATTTCCCGCACCTCCTTCCAGAAATTCTGTATTCTGGGACATTTCCAGAAAATGTGTATTAACGTCCCACCTTGTCTCCCACACCGCCAACATTTATCTGACAACTCTGGGTAACATTTACTTAGAGCCGCGGGGGTGCGATACCACTGTGATAAGATCTTAAAATTCATCTCCTGCACCCTTACACTGACTGAAGATTCAAATATATTACGTAATGTTTTATTATTTTGCTCTTCTGTAAAAGACCTACCTAACTCCACCTCCCATCTACTAAAGAAGGGTAGTCTGAAGTCCTCTGCCGGTGTATTAAGTAATTCCATCATTTATGAAAGGGTATGTTGGAGCGTTCCCCTCCCATTACAATACCCCTCAAATTGTGTTAGCTTTCGCTCATATCTACTTGGTAAGTCCAAAGTATCCAGAAAGTGTCTCAGTTGCATTGCCCTCCAAAAATCCAACTGACAGGTCCCTGTTATCATCTCCTGAATCATAGGCCATACTCCCTCCTTCACAAAATGGAAGGCTTGAAACCACCCCTGCTCTATCAGTTTACCAAACGACCCCTTCGTCACTCCAGGACCAAACTGTGGGTTCCCCAAAATAGGGAAGAGGGGTGAGTCTAATGTTGACATTTTCCCTTTCACCCATATCCTATCCGAAGTGTGGGACCTACCAAGGGATGTCTCTTCACATCCTTCGGAAGCTCCAGGCCATTTCATGTGACCCTCGCACCCAGGGCATTTTTCAGCCGGAATAAGAGCTATGATTAAGCACTAGACCTCTGTGCGAAACGCGTCAGCTATTTATATCCCACTGAAAAAAAGGGGATATAGTACTGCGCTGCTGAAAATAGTGAAATTAACAAAAAAGCTGCCGGCACCAACAAACTGAAAATTTGTGATAAGGTATGGGAAAAGGAACAAGTGCAGCGCTAATATTAAACCAAAGTGATGTAAAACAAGCTGGATGCAATAAGAGTATATAAAAAAAATAGTGAATGTGCATGAAAATATCACCAATACATGTGGGTAAGTGCTGATAGCAAATATGACATTAAAAAAAATGTCTTTGCAACAAACAATTCCAAAACATGGGAACTCTGTCTCAACATAGATCACACAAACGTGCAGGGATATGAATGATCATGAAATCAGTGTCATGTGCATAATATGATGGACAATCAATGTTAAAGTCCACTCGGCCAAAAAGCTAGTATAAATCCTGGTGTTATGCAGATAATATCACATATAATATGCAGATTATATGCAGGGCAGGATAGGGCATCACTTAAAAGTGCCTTGAAAAATTATTCGTACCCCTTAAAATTTTATTTGAATTTTATGTGATTGACCAACACAAAGTGGCACATAATTGTGAAGTGGAAGGAAAATTATAAATGATTTTCAAAAAATTTCACAAATAAATATATTTAAAGTGTGGCATGCATTTGTATCCATCCCCCTTTACTCTGATACCCCTAACTAAAATCTAGTGGAACCAATTGCCTTCAGAAGTCATTAGTAAACAGAGTCCACCTGTGTGTAATTTAATCTCAGTATAAATACAGCTGTTCTTTGAAGCCCTCAGAGGTTTGTTAGAGATCCTTAGTAAGCAAAAAGCATTGTGTAGGCCAAGGAACACACCAGACAGATCAGGGACAAAGTTGTGTAGAAGTTTAAAGCAGTGTTAGGTTCTAAAAAAAATATTACAAGCTTTGAACATCTCATGGAGCACTGTTCAATCCATCATCCGAAAATGGAAAGAGTATGGCACAACTGCAAACCTACAACGACATAGCCGTCCACTTAAACTGACAGGCCAGGCAAGGAGAGGATTAATCAGAGAAGCAGCCCATGGCAACACTGGAGGAGCTGCAGAGATCCACAGCTCAGGTGAGAGAATCTGTCCATAGGAGAATTATTAGTTGTGCACTCCACAAATCTGGCCTTTGTGGAAGAGTAGCATGAAGAAACCCATTGGCAGTCCTGTTTGCGAGAAGCCATGTGGGGGACACAGCAAACATGTGGGAGAAGGGACTCTGCTCAGACGAGACCAAAATTTAACTTTTTGGCCTAAAAGCAAACTGCTATGTGTGGCAGAGAACTAACATTGCACATCACCCTGAACACACCATCCCCACCGTGAAACATGGTGGTGTCAGCATCATGTTGTGGGAATGCTTTTCTACAGTAGGGACAGGTAAGCTGGTCAGAGTTGATGGCAAGATAGATGGAGACAAATACAAGGCAATCTTAGAAGAAACCCTGTAATGCCGCGTACATACGATCGGAAATTTCGACAAGAAGACCGTGGATTTTTTTCCGACTGAATTTTGGCTCAAACTTGTGTTGCACATGTTCACACAAATGTTGTCTAAAATTCGACCGTCAAGAACGCGGTGACGTACAACACCAATGAGCCGAGAAAAAATAAGTTTAATGATTCCGAGCATGTGTTTTTTTTGTGCGTCGGAATTGCATACAGACAATCAGAATTTCCGACAAGAACTTTTCCCATCTGAAAAATTGAGAACCAGCTCTCAATTTTTTGCTGTCGGAAATTCCGACAGAAAAAGTCAGATGGAGCCTACACACAGTCAGAATTTCTGACCAAAAGCTCACATCGAACTTTTCTTGTCGGAATTTCAGATCGTGTGTACGCGGCATTAGGGTCTGCAAAAGACTAGAGACTGGAGCAGAGGTTCGCCTTCCAGCAGCACAATAACCCTAAAAATACAGAGCTACAATAGAATGGTTTAGATCAGGGGTCTCAAACTCAAATTACCTGAGGGCCACAAGACAAGTTTCCATATCCCATGGGGTGCCGCATTCAAACTTTCAAACTTCAAAAATAGTACTGGTGTCAGCGAACACATTATTAACCCTGACCACTACACCGCACACTGACCACTACACTACACACTGACCACTCACCATCAGGGTACAGCACATCAGGGCACAGCACACATGAGTGCACAGCGCACATCAGGGTACAAAGCCCAGCACATCAGGGTACAAAGCCCAGCACATCAGGGTACAAAGCCCAGCACATCAGGGTACAGGGCACATCAGAGTATAGCACATAGGGGTACAGCACAACAGGCCACATCAGGGTGCACGGCACATCAGGGCAGGGCATATCAGGACAGGGCACATGGCACAGTGCAGGACATGGCACATCAGGGCACAGCACATCAGGGCAGGGCACATGGCACATGGCACATGAAACAGCACATCAGGGTACAAAACCCAGCACATCAGGGTACATGGGGCACATGGCACATCAGGGTACATGGGCCACATTAGGGTACATGTGGCACAATCAGAGCACATCAGGGCACATGGGGCATATCAGGGCACATGGGGCACATACGAGCACACCAGGGCACATGAGAGCATATCAGGGCACAATCAGGGAACATGGGGCACACCAGGGAACATGGGGCACATGAGAGCACATCAGGGCACAGCACATCAGGACAGGGCACATGGCACATCAGGGTACAGGACATGGCACATCAGGGCACAGCACATCAGGACAGGGCACATGGCACATCAGGGTACAGGGCACATGAAACAGCACATCAGGGTACAAAGCCCAGCACATGTACCCTGATGTGCTGGGCTTTGTACCCTGATGTGCTGTTTTATGTGCCTTGACCCTGATGTGCCATGTTTTGTACCCTGGTGTGCTGTTTCATGTGCCCTGTACCCTGATGTGCCATGTGCCCTGATGTGCTGGGCTTTGTACCCTGATGTGCTGTTTCATGTGCCCTGTACCCTTATGTGCCATGTGCCCTGTCCTGATGTGCTCTGCCCTGATGTGCCATGTCCTGTACCCTGATGTGCCATGTGCCCTGTCCTGATGTGCTGTGCCCCATTTGCCCTGATGTGCTCTCATGTGCCCCATGTTCCCTGGTGTACCCCATGTTCCCTGATTGTGCCCTGATGTGCTCTCATGTGCCCCATGGCACATCAGGGTACATGGGCCACATCAGGGCACAATCAGAGAACATGGGGCATATCAGGGCACATGGGGCACATACGAGCACACCAGGGCACAATCAGGGCACATGGGGCACGTCAGGGCACATGGAACACATCAGGGCACAATCAGGGAACATGGGGCACATCAGGGCACAGCACATCAGGACAGGGCACATGGCACATCAGGGCACAGGATACCCTGATGTACAGAGCCCAGCACATCAGGGTACATGAGGCACATGAGGGTACATGGGGCACATGGCACATTGGGGCACATGAAGGTACATGGGGCACATCAGGGCACATGAGAGCACATCAGGGCACACCAGGGCACATGAGAGCACATGAGGGCACAATCAGGGCACATCAGGGCACATGGGAGCACATCAGGGCACATAAGGGCACATGAGAGCACATCAGGGCACATGAGAGCACATCAGGGCACATGAGAGCACATCAGAGCACAATCAGGGCACATGAAAGCACATCAGGGCACATGAGAGCACATTAGGGCACAATCAGGGCACATGAGAGCACATCAGGGCACATGAGAGCACATCAGGGCACACCAGGGCACATGAGAGCACATGAGGGCACAATCAGGGCACATGAGGGCACATGGGAGCACATCAGGGCACATGGGAGCACATAAGGGCACATGGGAGCACATCGGAGCACATCAGGGCAATGAGAGCACATCAGGGCACATGAGAGCACATCAGGGCACAATCAGGGCACATGAAAGCACATCAGGGCACATGAGAGCACATCAGAGCACAATCAGGGTACATGAAAGCACACCAGGGCACATGAGAGCACATTAGGGCACAATCAGGGCACATGAGAGCACATCAGTGCACATGAGAGCACACCAGGGCACAGGTCAGCATTTACTTGTTGTTTTCTTCAAAGGCAGAGTAGCGCAGGAAGCGTCTGTCATAAGTTCACTTGTCTTTCATGTCACGCTGCTACTCCCCGGCAGCCCCCCCTCTCTTCTCGTCCATCTCAGATGATGTCACAAGCAAATGGGGATGGACGAGAAGAGAGGAGGGGCCGCCGGGGAGTAGCAGTGTGACATGAGAGATGAGTAAACTTATGACAGACGCTTCCTGCGCTACTCTTCATGCACCTCGATCTACACTTCCGCGGCATCCGCCCTGCCTGCGGGCCATTTAAAACCGGTCCAGCCCGCGGGCCGGTACTTTGAGACTCCTGGTTTAGATCAAAGCATATTCATGTGTTAGAATGGCCCAGTCAAAGTTCATACCTAAATCCAATTGAGAATCTGTGGCAAGACTTGAAAATTGCTGTTCACAGAAGCTCTCCATCCAATCTGACAGAGCTTAAGCTATTTTGCAAAGATGTACAAAGCTGTTGGAGACATACCCCAAAAGACTTGCAGCTGTAAATGGCAGCGAAAGGTGGTTCTACAAAGTATTGAATACAAATGCACACCACATTTTTTCACATATTTATTTGTAAAAAAAATTGAAAACCATTTATTATTTTCCTTCCACTTCACAATTATGTGCCACTTTGTGTTGGTCTATCACATAAAATACATTTAAGTTTTTGGTTGTAACATGAAAAAAATGTGGAAAATTTCAAGGGGGATGAATACTTTTTCAAGACACTGTAGTAAGCTGTACTGTGGTCATCATCTGTGCCCAGATGGACATATGCTGACCAATGATCTCCCTGCAAGTGAGAGAAAGAGACAAAGATACCTACACTGTAGGCGAGATGCAAGGAAGCTTTTGCAGAGGGGGATGTGTGCAGAGGTGGGAGATGGGGGAGAGTGGTGCAGAGGTGAGAGTCAAACCCTGCACTCAGCACACAGCGCACTCCTGAACTATGCACATAACGCACTCCTGGTATTTATTGCCCCTTTAAGATTCTCCCGTTGTTAGTGCCATTTGGCCACACCCACTGTTCAATGTGGTTCGACAGGGGAGCATGGTTACGTTCCTGTACCTACTCCCTGGATACATTTATAAAGTCTTAGGCCGGGTTCACACCTATACGAATTGAATGCGCATTTCTCCGCATTCAATTCGCATAGCAGGAGAATGTGACTGTCTCTCTATGGAGGCGGTTTACATATCTCCGCAGCGTGTCCAGTGCAGTGTGCTGGAAAAACGCCTGCTTTTTTGGTTAGATTTCAACCCAAAATTCGGGCTGAAATCGGACCTGAACCGGTGAACCAGCACACACCAGACCCCTGCTGTGAGCCGAGTGCGACGGCGGTGTGAACCCCGGCCTTACAGATACAAACAGTCCTTTGAGGGCAACCATAATGCTGATGCAGCCTTCAATGAAATTCATTTTTACGCCCCTGTTCTATGGAGATAAACGCACAATTAAACCAACGGTACAGTGATTACCTGTATAGCAATGTTACATTAGCAGGAGGATGTGACAGTATAAAACCTAGTGGTAAAGCTAATTTTAATGTGTGTGTATATATAAGTGTAATGTATATTTATTTATATAAAAGCTCATTTTATTTATTTTATTGATTGGTTTATCATTTAAATTAAAAACATTTTTTTGACATGTTTAATAACTTTTTTTTTCTCATGGGGGGAAACAGATAAGGTAAGGGGAGAATTGGTCCATCCTGCCTATCATTCACCTCTGCAGCAACAGATCAATTATATTGCAGCGACCTGTTGTTGAAGCCCCCGGACTGACAGCGAGTCCTGTGACATCACAGGTGAAGTAGCATTCCATTCCAAGGTGCATTGCACTGTGCTGCAACAGAGTTTTCGTAATAAGCTTGCTGAATCGATCAGCTTCTGGGCTTAGTACTAGACAGCTGGCAGTTCCAGCAAAAAAATGCCACTGGGACCCAGAAGATGGTGGGACTGGATAAGGTTTTAAATTGCCCATGGGTCAAATAACCACCCATACTGTGTATACTAATAATATGTAACAGGTGAAAAGGGTGAAAGCAATTGAGTACTAAGGGCCAGATTCACAGAGGAGATACGACGGCGTATCTCCTGATACACCGTCGTATCTCCTGTCCTATCTATGCGGCTGATTCATAGAATCAGTTCCGCATAGATAGCCCTAAGATCCGACAGGTGTAATTGACTTACACTGTCGGATCTTAGGATGCAATACTTCGGCCGCCGCTGGGTGGAGTTTGCGTCGTTTTCCTGCGTCGGGTATGCTAATGAGCATTTACGGCGATCCACAACGGTTTTCACGTTCGTTACGTCGTCGCTAGTAATTTTTTCCCGTCACAAATTTACACCTGCTTTAACATGTCTTAACTTTAGTCGAGCCATGTTAAAGTATGGCCGTCGTTCCCGGGTCGAATTAAAATTTTTTTTTTTGGCGTAAGACGTCCGGGAATACGAATGGACGCTACGCACGTCGCCGTTCTAAAAAATGACGTCACATCGCGCAAAGCACGGCAGGAATTTCTAAACTGAGCATGCGCAGTACGTCCGGCGCGGGAGCGCGCCTAATTTAAATGGTACCCGCCCCATTTGAATTGGGCGGGCTTGCGCCGGACGTGTTTACGATACACCGCCGCAAGTTTACAGGTAAGTGCTTTGTGGATCAGGCACTTACACTGAAAACTTGCGGCGGTGTAACGTAAACGGGTTACGTTACGGCCGCAATTATTCATGAATCTGGCCCTAAATTCCAAGTGAACAGTGGGAAATCCTAATGGCCAATGACTGCATGATTAGGTGACTGAAGAGGAAACAAATGTTGCGTATTACTACTGTGAATATGTGGAGGGAAAACATTCAGTAATCATTCTCCACTTTATAAATGTACCCAGATACAGCTAAAATTAATTAATGTAAGTCATGCATCTTACGAAGAAAATCAAAAGATTATAACAGCACAGCAAGCCAAATGAACAAAAAAACAGTCTACATGTTACCAGTAATTCTTCCTTTATGGATAATGACTTCGCAAAAATACAATCAGAAAAACTTTCAACCTGGAGAGAAATTAGGACTTTTAAACACTAATATTGACTGCAAATATCTGAAAAGAAGCAAATACTTTACTTTTAGAATAAAACAAGTTGTAATCAAAGAATGTGTTTATAAAATTTGATGGTGCTTTGTAAACCTAGTCAAACAGCTTTGCATTGATGCATAAAACACACGCCATACCTCCTAATAATAGAACTGCCTGAGAAGCTGATTAGGTGGAACATGCAGGTGTGACCATTGAACAGCCCAACCTATAAATATATAGTAGGATAATACTGGAAAAACTATAACAACTCTCTTAATTTTAACTTGTGCAATTTTGTTTATATATGTTAGCACATGCATTTATATTCCTGCATGTTTTGATACAGGGGCAAATATTATAGCCAAGTCTTTAAACCCGTTCTCATAAAAATATGTAGGTGGGCACTTCTGATCTTCCCTGCTGAAAATGATAGCTACCTGCTGTCATGTTAATGCTTTGGCCTTGGCCCTTTTTTAAGTTACCGACTTCAAAAATATTTGCCATGGGGCACCACTACCCCTGCTCTTCCTCGGGGCCACAGTCAGGTGATCTGCTGGCAGACCTGGTGCCTATGACATTTAAGACATATTCTGACCTGACTTTGGATTACAATATCTTCAGGCACCTGCTGTCCCTTCTTCTCCCCCAGGGTGCCGCCGTGGCAGAACGGGGTCCAATAAGCTCTGCTGGCTCATCTGCTGCCCATTGTTCCCATGCCTCCCTGCCTTTAAGCTAGTCGTCCTGCCATGGGAGCACACATAAATGCTGCAGGAGCATGCTGAGCCTGAGGGGTAACATAGATGGGACATCCTATGATCTGTCTGACTGTCCCTGCAGCCTTTACCTGAAAGAGAGAGCAGAGTTGCTGCACCAAGAGCAGGATGTAGCCTTAGAGGTAGAAGGGAAAATGGTAGTAGAAAGGTTAGGGGGTCAGCAGAAACCAGAAACAATGGCCCAGATTCAAGAAGCACTTGCGTGGGAGCAAGTGTGATTTGCGCCGCGCAAGTACTGATTTGCTCCCAGGCAAATTTGCGGCTGATTCTGTAAACCAGTTAAGCCTGAAATGCGGCCATTTTCCCGCGCACGCAGCCTAGCTGCTCCGGCGCAATTATAGCGCAATTTTGCGCAGGGTGTAAGTTGCGCCTTCATGGAATTCCCTCTGCGAATATGCAAATTAGGTACTGCCGATGATTCAGAAACATGCGCGTGTGATGCGCATCTTGTGCTGGAAGCGCGCAAGCTTTTTTCCCCGGGCAAACTTGCTCCTGCTAAAAGCAGGGGCAAGTTAGCAAAAGATGGCCAAATGTCATCTGCAGGAGCGCGCAACTTCAGCAGCACCTAGACAGACGAGCTGAACAAGCAGAGCACCCACATTTTCGGGACCTCACATCTGTGCAACAACATGCCAGGGGCAGCTATGGTTCTTGATATTCTATTGACTGAGCCGACTCGTAGGAGGGCACGGGAGAGGATTTACAGAGGGCGCTACAACCTTTTTGAGATGAGTGATAATGAGGTGTATCGCATGTTTCGCTTCAGCCCTGAAGTCATCCTTGAGTTGGTAACAATCCTGCAGGATGACATCAGCAGCCCGACCCATCGGGGACAGGCAGTGCAGCCATTGGTGAAGGTAGTGGCAACCCTTCATTTTTTGGCAAGTGGCTCATTTCAGCGCACAGGTGGAATGGTGGCGGGGATGTCCCAATCCAGCATGAGCAGGTGTGTGCACCAAGTGATCCCTGAAATACTCAGACGCATGGGCACACAATTTATCAAACCAACCACGGCTGACCTGCGGCAGAAGGCAATCAGTGATTTTTATGAAATAGCCAGATTTCCACGCACTGTGGGTGCAATAGATTGTACCCATGTGGCACTACGCCCCCCCCCCGGCTCCTCGAGCATATCTACTGCAACAGGAAGCATTGGCATTCGATAAATGTGCAGGTGATTGTGGATGCACATGGCCTCATATGGCATGTCCGTGCCAAACACCCAGGGTCAAGCCATGACAGTTTTATTTACCGACACAGCCCCATCCCAACCGAGTTTGACCAGAACATGTATGGAGACAGCTGGCTGATTGGTGAGTGACATGGGTGTCAGGTATGACTGCCCCCCCCCCCCCATGATGCAGACATCACAAGGGGCACATGCACGACTAACATCCTCCTGTCTTTTCCCTTCCAGGTGACTCTGCATATGCCCTGGGACCTCACATGATGACCCCATTTCGTAACCCTCAAACACCAGGAGAGGAAAGATTTAACGAAGCCCATGCACGTACCCGTGCGGTGGTGGAGCGCACATTTGGCATCCTTAAATCTCGATTCAGATGTCTGGATAAATCAGGGGGGACCCTGTTGTATTCACCCAACTTTGTGTGCCAAATCGTCGGGGCATGTTGTATTCTCCACAATTTTGCTGAGAGAAGGGGCATGCACATTGAGCTACGCAATGACCTTACCCCCGAACCACGCAACAACCCCCCCCCCCAAGAAACACTACCGGATCTTCTGAGGGAAGAGCAATCCGGAATGGTCTTGTGGAACGTCTCTTTGCACATTAAACACACCCTGATCTTGTCACAAGTATAATGCATGTATGCACACCACTGTAGTCCCTAGCACACACCCGACACATGCACCCCAAATTGGATTAGACCCAACAATACCCCATGGTATTAGGGAGCAGCAACGCCGCGTCAAGGCTCCAATTATGTTGCTGTCCATTCATACACCTTTCACATGGCAGAGGGTGACACCCCTTTTCCAGCAGGAGTGCCACCCCCCCCCCATTCACACACCAGTCACACTGTAGTATACACTCCTCACCGTGTGTAGGGACTACAAATAAATATAAAAACTCATATCCTGAGCATATATAAATAAAAAAATAAACTCATATTCTGAGCATATATAAAAAAAAAATAAACTCATATTCTGAGCATATAATAATTGTAGAAATTAGATCATTTTTTTGATTTCTTCTTTGGGCCAAGGGTGCCCCGGCTCTGGCTCCTCAATCTCCGTGGTGCGGAGGAGGCATGGGGTGGGGATTGAGGGGGGGGAGGAGCATCAACCCCTACTTCCAGACTCCTCGCAGGTGGTGGCTGCATGCCCTCCATGGCGTTGGCCAGGCGGGCGAGGATGGTGTTGGTCTGGGCCAACATCCGCATTTGGCGGGTGGTGGTATCCCGCTGATGACGGCGGGTAACTCTCCCCTCCTCCCGCACTGCAGCGGTGTTGGCCTGCACAGCAGCGGTGTTGGCCTCCACCGCAGCTGCCATCCTGCTTAATAAAGCGGGGGCGTTCTCCTGAGCCACCAAGCAGGTGACTATGGCCTTGGAGTTGCCACTTATTTCCGCCAGGCTCTGTGAGACATGTTTGTCCCGGTCTGCATGCAGGGTGAGGGCATGCTGCACAGAGGTGGATGTGGATGCCATGCTGTCCGCCAGACGTCGAACATCTCCCACCATGGCCCCTATATGGCGGCTCTGCAGGGCCTGCTCCTCCAGCAGACCGTCACGGAGGCTGGAGGATATATGCCTTGTTTTGGACAGAGCCTTCCTGGGAGGAGAGGCTCGGGCACGGACAGAGGGAGAAGGGGAGGGGTCCACAATGGAGGGGCTTGCCCTGGAGGGGGATGACGTGCTGGGCGGGGAGGTGGTGGGTTGCTCAGGGATGGTGGTATCCTCCTGGAGGGAGCCAGAGTCCTCCTGGATGAGGAAAAAGGAATCCTCCTCCAAAACAACTTCCTCCACCATACTTGGCCCCGGTAGGATCTCCTCCTGGACCAGCATTGCCATAATGTCCATGGGGCCTGACTGGACCCCTGGCTCAGGTATGGATGGCGTGGGTCGACCCGCAGCCGAAGACGGCCCAGCTTCATCAACATCATCACCACCTGTGGATGACACCAAAACGAAATATTTTGCTGGTGCAACACACTGCTCACATGTTCACTTCTACCCCCTCCCATGATGCACAGCAGATATGAAACAAAAATAATAGTTCCATCTTCACTTCTACCCACAAATATGTTCACTTCTACCCCCTCCCATGATGCACAGCAGATATGAAACAAAAATAATAGTTCCATCTTCACTTCTACCCACAAATATGTTCACTTCTACCCCCTCCCATGATGCACAGCAGATATGAAACAAAAATAACTTACCAGTCCCCAAGTTCCCAACAGTGGAGTCGTACCCTGCAAGTCCCTCCACCTGCTCCTGCACAAAAGTTTGGGCAATAAGCTCCTCCTCATGATTTAGGCGGATCTTACATCGCGGTCCACCTCCCGTGCCACCGGTATGTTTTCGGATAAGAGCCAGTTTATCCCGGACCCTGCGCCTCATATCATTCAGTTTTTTTTTAATGTCATCCCAGGAACGATCTTCATTACCCAGGGCATTGATGTCCAGGGCTATGGCTTCAAAGATAGCCCTCCTTTGGGCAACGGTGGTGTTTGCCCGCTGGGCACCATATAGAAGTTCTTTATGTTGCTGAAGTGCAGCAATTAAGATGTCCATCTCCGCAGCCACGAAGTTTGCCTTTCTTTTTTTAGTTCCTTTGGGAGGTGCCATCTCTTCAAAATGGGCGAAATTTCCTTGCTCAGGGGGGGTTGGAAAAAGCAGGATGAAATTCAGCAAAGAACCTGCGCAAGTCTGCTCCTATTTATTTGCTCAGTGCAAGCAGCTGAGCAAGATTTGCCCTGAAAGTATGCTAGGCGCAGTTTGACGCATGGGCAGATGGCAGCGCTATAACTGCGCATGCGCGCGCCCGGCGCAAACCTCTGCTGAGCCGAAAAATCCTCATTTACATAGGGGCACACCCACTTTGACTTGCACGGCCTTGCGCCCTCAGCTTTGCCTTAAACAGGAGCAAATTAAATGAACAAACGATTCCTGAATCAGGTGGCAATTTGGCAAAATTGCCCCAGCGCAGAGAAATTCAGCTGAGCAGCTCATGTGTAAGTAATGGGCAAATCTACCTGAATCTGGGCCAGTGTGTTTCCAGTTAGTGACTTTGCTTTTGGTGGCCAGCGGCATTACTTCAAATTATTTTTAAAACAACCAGATAATAAAAAATGCCCTGCTCAAGAGTAGGCACCACAAGGTTCAATTACCACTATAAATATAAAATCTCAATTTACAGAGGTAAGTGCTACACCACCCAAGCTAAGTCCTATCTACCAAACTATCTAATAATAGTATTTCTATTTCCTTCTGAGGCACTATCTTTGGATAGTTAGATGGTAGGTAGGTGCAGCTTAGTTGGGTTTCCAAGATCACAGACATCTAACACATAGATGAACACGTAAAGGGGGAGGGTGGGAATAGGGGGATTAGTTGCTGAGGCTAAACCCAGAATAAACCCATCCAATGGAAAATGGACTATCTCAGTACTGATAAGTGAAAATAAACAGTGATGAGTAAAAGATAATTTTATTAAATTAAAATATTGCATTAAAACAGTAATGTACATCAAAACATTGGTCGATTCTCGACTAGTTTCGCGGGGTGTCCGCTTCCTCAGGAGAACCAATCTAAGGGACAATAATTCAATAAGAAATATAAAATACAGATAAAACAGTTCAGCAATAAGTTAAATAATACATAACAATGAGAATTTTACCCAATGTGTAACGAAGCAGGCACGGAGCCAAGTCTGCCCAGGTGATTATCCCCCTGCGGCGGACGTGGGGGATGGTGCGTTGATCTCTAAATAAAGGCATACACTAGATTTAGATGGGCCCAGTACGTGAATGCAATGGAGGGTGGAACGGGGAAAGGAAGGACAGGGGAAGAGAGAAATGGGGGGGGGGGGGGAGGGAAAAGGAGAAGGAAGGAAAAGAGGAGGAAGAGGGGAGGGAGGGGCGAAGGGACAGAGAAAAGGGAAAGAGGAAGCAAAGGAGAGGAAAAAAGGGGGGGGGAGAAAAAGGGGGGGGGGGGAGAAAAAGGGGGGGAAAAGGAAGGAATGGGAAAAGAAGGAGAAGCAGAGGGGTCCGTGGATGAGCCAGTGCAGATCTCCTACAGGTCAAGCTCCAGCGAGACACTTCAGCTAGACTGTCACCGTCCTAGTGGGGATTTTTCTGGGAGCCCTACCCTTAGTCCATGCATTACCATGCATCCTAGTCACAGATATGGATACCTCCATGGATGACTTAACACTGGTCAGCCACCAGTTACACCGGACCCTGCTCCCCAACCATCCCCCATACGCTCGGCACAGCTCCCTTTTCTCTGTCCCTTCACCCCTCCCTCCCCTCTTCCTCCTCTTTTCCTTCCTTTTCCCTCTCCCCCCCCCCCCATTTCTCTCTTCCCCTGTTCTTCCTTTCCCCATTCCACCCTCCATTGCATTCACGTACTGGGCCCCTCTTAATCTAGTGTATGCCTTTATTTAGAGATCAACGCACCATCCCCCACGTCCGCCGCGGGGGGATAATCATCTGGGCAGACTTGGCTCCGCGCCTGCTTCGTTACACATTGGGTAAAATTCTCATTGTTATGTATTATTTAACTTATTGCTGAACTGTTTTATCTGTATTTTATATTTCTTATTGCATTATTGTCCCTTAGATTGGTTCTCCTGAGGAAGCGGACACCCCTGCGAAACTAGTCGAGAATCGACCAATCTTTTGATGTACATTACTGTTTTAATGCAATATTTTAATTTAATAAAATTATCTTTTTTACTCATCACTGTTTATTTTCACTTATCAGAACCGAGATAGTCCATTCCATTGGGTGGGTTTATTCTGGGTTTAGCTTCAGCAACTAATCCCCCTATTCCCACCCTCCCCCTTTACGTGTTCATCAATACCCGGATGATGGTACTTTACTATCTTTATTACAATTTCCTAATTGAGGCTATACTCCCATTTTTTACATCTAACACATAGAGGCAGATTAGCATAGAGAAATGGTTGCCAGACAATGTCAGGCAACCTTTGGTGACTGCTGTTAAGCAGAGGTTTGCATTTTACCTTTATAAACTTTATAATGTGTTTTCTTTAAACATAACTAAAATTATGTAGCACCCTTCTAGATAGGTACTAGGTTAGGTAAATTCTCTTCTGGGCTCACTGTAATCAGTGTAGCTGCATGTGATTATTCAGGTCTGTTCTGTGTTTTTCTGACTGCAGGGCTTACTGCTTCCCCATCTGTATGGAAATGTTCTGGGACATAGTGGGCTGAGAGAGCCTAATCAGCAGCTGAATATTTATGAGGCCTTGGCCAATCGCTTAGGAGAGGTGCCCATATGGTGGTTGGGAGTGTGTATAAATACCATGAGACTTGAAGCAGAAGAGTCTTGTCCTTGAGGAGGAGATCACAGCCTGTGGGAGCTGTTTGCCCCCTAGGCAAGCCTGCTATGTGTTCGTAATTCATCAAGGTCTCAGCTAGGATAGCTAAGGGCCTATTCTATTGGAATTCTGCTGAAGCTGACTGAAGGACTTTTTGTCTGGAATCTAGTCTGTTATCACTAGAAAAGGTGTCTGGAAGATATTAGAAGGAGGCAACCAATTATACAAGTACACTAGTGAGTACAGGCTGGTGTGAGAGATCCTTAAGACTATGCGTTAATGCCATCCCTCTTGTGCTAGAGTCAGTTTTGTTCAAAGGGGACATTATGTCCAGTGTCCTGAAGAGCTCAGTCCATTAACTGCTTGTGCAAGGACTCTGCTCAGATCCCTAAGAGAGAGTTTAACATTCTCAAGTTACTACTACGAAGCTCAGTCTACCATTTACTTGTGCAAGGACTTTGCTCATATTTATAGAGAGGAAAGTTTAGTGTCATCAATTTGCTACTAAGAGTTAAATAATATCCCACAGTTACCCTGAACCTATCTTTGTTCAAGTTCTACAATAAAGCATCAGAAAAGCATACCTCTAGACTGTTCATTGAGCCAAAGGAGTGACTGTGACTGTGTGCCTGGCTGAGGGGCAACCAGGGGAAAATATACAAGACCTTAATACTATGACTCCTACAGGGGGACTGCTATAATTACTTATATAGTTTACAACAAATTTCAGACATGACTGTAAAGGACCTAAGTGCTCTGTATGTTCATTAGTTTTCATGGAACAACAGATAGAAAAAAAATTGGCATTACTTTATTTTTCAGCTGCTGGACTTGTTCCATTAGCATTCTGGACATTCTCTCTCCTTCTGTTAGGAGCTGCACTTCTTCAGTGTTTTGTGATTGTCTATCAACTGTGGATGCCGGTTTACATGTCTGAAGACCATCTTCTGCAAATAAAAAATACAGAGGCTGAATTGTTTGGTTTCTTTGTATGTTCTTCTCTGACAAACACAATTCAAAGCACAAAAGAAAACATTATAGTTAAGTTAAAGCAACATAGATGCTTATTATCACAACCGCTATGGATACATCCAAATGTGTTATGTTTTCATAACCTAAATGAGCCATTAACAGTTACAAACAACAAACTGTGTGTTTCTATTAACTGGTTCTCCAGTGTCAGCCTCAGGAGTCTCAAGCTAGCTATACATGTGGCAATTTTCTGTCAATTTCAACTTTCCATTCAAAGGAAACTACATATATAATCACCAGGAATTGCCAGAAGCAATCTACCACTTATGAGATTGAATACCAAAATGTGATTCAACGTAAAATCAATATTGGGCAATAAATTGATATTTTAACCACTTCCATACAGGGCACGTATACACCTTCCCGCCCAAGCCAATTTTCAGCTTTCAGCACTGTCGCACTTTGAATGGCAATTGCGCGGTCATGCTACACTGTACCCAAACAAAATTGGCGTCCTTTTTTTCCCACAAATAGAGCTTTCTTTTGGTGGTATTTGATCACCTCTGCGATTTTTTTTTTGCGCAACAACTAAAAAAAGACTGAAAATTTTGAAAAAAAAAAAACGTTTTTATTTTTTTCTGTTAATTTTTTTGTAAATAAGTAAGTTTTCTCTTTCAATTACGGGCACTGATATGGCGGCACTGATGGGCACCGATGAGATGGCACTGATGGACATCGATGAGGTAGTACTGACGGGCACAGATGAGGTGGCACTGATTGGCGGCGCTTGTATGCGGCACTGATGGGCACACATAGGCAGGACTGATGGGCACACATAGGCGGCACTGATGGGCACACATAGGCGGCACTGATGGGCACTCATGGGCGGCACTGATGGTCACTCATGGGCGGCACTGATGGGCACTCATGAGCGGCACTGGGCACTCATAGGCGGCACAGATGGGCACTCATGGGCGGCACTGATGGCTACTTATGGGTGGCACAGATGGGCACTGATAGGTGGGCACTGGGCATGGATGGGCACTGTGGGGTGGCACTGATGGACACTGTAGAGTGGCACTGATGGACAATGTGGGGTGGCACTGATGGACACTGGGGCGACACTGATTTACCTATGTTGCCAATCAGTGCCCATTTGTGGGCACTGATTGGCATCTTTTTTTTTTTTAAATGCTTTTTTTTTTTTTCTTTACAGCCTTTTTTTTTTTTTTCAGCTTTTTTTTTTTTTTTTCAGCTTTTTTTTTTTTTCATCTGCCCTTCCCTGGTGGTCCAGGGTGGGCATCCCTGGTGGTCCATGTGGCGATCCGAGGGGGGGCTGCGCTGATAAACAATCAGCGCGAACCCCCCCTGTCAGGAGAGCAGCCGTTCGGCTCTCCTCTACTCGCGTCTGTCAGACGCGAGTGAGGAAGAGCCATCAACGGCTCTTCCTGTTTACATCGTGATCAGCCGTGATTCGACACGGCTGATCACGTGGTAAAGAGTCTCCGTGAGAGACTCTTTACCGAGATCGTGTTGCAGGGTGTCAGACTGACACCCCGCAACAACGATCGCCGCGATGCGCGCCCCCGGGGGCGCGCAGCGGCATAGAATCCTGAGGACGTCATATGACGTCCAGTCAGGATTCTACAACCACTTTGCCGCCGTCAATCTGTCATTGGCGGGCGGCAAGTGGTTAAATAATACAGCTCATTGGAAAATTGAACTGAAGATAGAAAAGAGCTATGACAATTTTATTGAACATTTGAGGATTTTTCAATTGGGTTTGCAGAGCAATTTTGACTTCATCTTCTTGCATTTGTTAAAAAAAAATGTAAAAGGGACAGGATGGAAATTTTTTTCTCAAACTAATTAAATTCTGTTAGCACTAGTTCATGCCAGAATTGTACAGGAGCGCATGCCACTTCCCCTTCTGCTTCCCGCACGTTTATCTGCAGTGCAATTTTGCAGCCTATTCATTTTAATAGGCTGCAAATAACATCAGAATGCAGAAAAAGTAGTGCATGCAATACTTTAAAAAATGTGCCACACCAAATCACATAATACTGCGGTACCATTCAATTTGGTGCCCACAAAAGCGCGTGTTTGTGATCTGCGTTTGGGGTACAGGTAACATTACATTAGCACCTACAGCAGATTGCAAGGGCAAAGCCCCTGTGTCGCACTTCATTCTAGTGTGAACTTGCCAGAATGTGATTTTCGTTTGGGAAAAATCATGCATGTTCTAGGCACAAAGGAAACCTGTTTAATACATTTAGGATTCCATTCAAGTAGCTGGTCATTCGAAGTCAACTTTCAACTAAACTTTCACTAACCAACCCCCTCCAAGCTAAAATACACCAACATCCTTTCACTGCCCTCCCCTTCACTCACAGACACTCACACACACATGCGCACACACCCACAAACACACACTTTAGCTGCTTAATTACTTCCATAGCACTGCTGCACACTTCTCCAACGTTTACCTATCTGACAAAGTTCTCTTCTTCAATTTCCCTATTAACTTGAATAATGTCAGAGTAGAGATCTTGTGGCCAGTGCTGAAAGGGACTTCATCAGACAGGCCGTAAACTCTGGAGGATGCCATAGAAGCCATATGGAGCGAAATAAGCAGTTAGGATGGGGGATTACTGCAGTTTAACTTAGTGGGGCAGATCCTCGTAGAATTGCATGGGCGCAGCGTATGGGAGATACGCTACGCCGCTGTAACTCACTTTTTGAAGCTTCGAATCCACAAAGAATTCGCGCCGTCAGTTACGGCGGCATAGTCTATCTCTCGCGGCGTAATGGCGCGCAATTCGAATGCGGCGAGTAGGGGGCGTGTTTCATTTAAATGAAGCGTGTCCCCGCGCCGAACGAACTGCGCATGCGCCGTTCCTAAATTTCCCACCGTGCATTGCGTAAAATGACATCGCAAGGACGCCATTGTTTTGACGTGGACGTAAATTACGTCCAGCCCGATTCACAGACGACTTACGCAAACAAATTAAAATTTTTAAAATTAGACACGGGAACGACGGCCATACTTAACATTGCGTACGCCACCAAATAGCAGCTTTAACTATACGCCGAAAAAAGGCGACTAGAGACGACGTAAAAGAATGCGACGGGCGCTCGTACGTTCGTGGATCGTCGGAAATAGCTAATTTGCATACTCGATGTGGAAAACGATGGGAACACCACCCAGCGGACGCCGAAGAATTGCATCTAAGATACGAAGGCGTACGAAGACGTACGCCTGTCGAATCTAACCCAGATGCCGTTGTATCTTGTTTTAAGGATTCAAAACAAAGATACGACGTGGGAAATTTGAAAGTACGCCGGCGTATCAGTAGATACGCCGGCGTACTCTCTTTGTGGATCTGCCCCACAGTGTCTAGTGGGTTTAATTTAGTTAAAAGCAGACCTGTAGTTTAAGGCTCCATGCACACTGAAGCTAAAAAAAGCTAAAAAAAAACGCCAGTAGCTTTGCAGGGAGCCTTCCAACGTTTTTTAGCGTTTTTGCAATAGCTTTAATCAGTGTTTTTCAGTGTAGCTTTTTTTTTATTTCAATGGATAAAAAAACGCTAAAAAACGCTGTTTTTTTGGGGGGTTTTTCCCGCCAAAAAACAGCACTTTGAACGCAAATTTCGGGCGTTCAGAAAAAAGCCAATAAACTCCAAAGCTCATTAACACTAAAAAACGCCCAGGTGTGCATGGGCACATAGGCTAACATAGAGTTCAGTTTATGGGCTTTAAAAAAAAAAAGCCAAAACGCCAATAAACTACAGTTTATCAGCTTCAGTGTGCATGGAGCCTTAATGTTTATAAAAATCAAAAATGGCATATACGGTAACTACCACCACTTGTACCACAACCTAACATTGAAATCTACAGGAAAACTTGATTAAACACTTTTTACTGGTACATATGGGAAGACAACATAAGAAATAACCTTAAAAAGGTTGTATTTATTGTGTTACAAATAAAACCTAAAAAATCAAAGCATTTCAGTGTGATTCAACCTGAATCTCTCAATCAATGTTTCACTAATCACTTATAGTCATGCTAGATCTACAAGGTAAACATGTTTCTCATGTATAGCTTCTTCAGGACCTCATCTTGAGATCCTCTCAAATAACGTTTTATTAGATTGTAAGAGCAGTACATAATCCATAACATGTTAAACAAACTGTTCTGGAATCACCATTTCATCTGTCAAATAGTAGAGTGTAACAATCAACCCCCACAGAACAGAGAAAATAGAAACCAACAAACAGGTACATAGGAAAGCAAATACATATACTCCATTGCCCTTGGGGTCCATCCCACCAGAGACTCTATCATGCCCTGCCAATTAGCAGACAATTCAAAATAAGGTCTGTCAGTGCAGGGTCTGGTGTGTCCAACTGGGGAGCCCACAACTTATTAAATTTGCTGAAGCTACACTGTGACGGTATTGGTATGATATCCCCGTCAAAGATTCCCTTCTTCCATAAGAACGTCACCCAATATTCCACTAGGAGGAATATTCCTGAGATCGCCCATTAAGCCACACATTAGTCCAGGCTTACTGCTAGAACAAGACAGAGTTTAATGTTATATCACACAGCTTATATGTCATTTCCAAAACTGTTACAATGACAAATCTCCGCCCCCCTCTTACACAGTGGGGGGTCTTCAATACAGCTCCCTTGAAATAAAGATATTTCTTTGAACTAATCAGTATCTAGCCGGTTCGGCACCGCATATAGAGAGATAATTACCACAATGAAGCAATCAGCATAATTAACATGAGCCACTTATCTAATCACAGTAACCAGTAAACACAGGGCTAGAACAATTAACATTTGAAACAGGACTAGCTGCAGAAGGGTAAATACCATTAACAGCCTTAAACAAGCAGGGAGGATTAAACTGAAGCATATAGGTAAAAAGTCCTTCACATACACCTAAACTCAAAGATGTATTTTTCTAACCGAAGGGTATCTCCCATTTGAGCAGTCCATTCCTTCAGGGTGGGGGTGGGGGGGGGGGGGTCAGTGGTAGTCCAGTGCTGAAGTATCGACTTGTGGGCCTGAAACAGAGCCCTAGCAATGGCCTGTTTAGGTACTTTGTCCACCGGGAGAACACACAGAATCCCCAATAGACAAGATTTTGGTTCCTCTGGTACATGGACCTGGAACACCTGGTTTATCTTGAGATCCAGAGAGAGCGTTGACCCTGACTAGGCAAAAAGTCACATCATTGTCTGATAATGTAAAATTATATACATCTTATTCTATAGCATATCTTGCATGACTATACGTTATGTGATTAGTGCATACATTGAAAATGTTGTATTGTGACATTGATTGAGAAATTCAGGTTGAACCATGCTAAAACTATTTGATTTTAATGTTTTGTTTGTAACACAATAAATACAAACTTTTTAAGTAATTTCTTATATGTCTTCTCATATGTACCAGTAAAGTCAGTTTAATGAAGTTTACCTGCAGATAAATCATAGTAGGCATACATAGTACGCCCATCTGATTTAAAAATGCTGCAATGGTTGAGCAGCAGCCACCTTCTCTTAAACTGAGTGAAGCAGCACTTGAAAAAGTGTGTGTCCTGCATTTTGCTTAGCTTTAACTTAACATCTGGCAATGACAAATCAGAACTTAACGCGTTGGGCACTATTTTGCTTAATGTACACATTGGTAGCATGTGTTACAAGAAGAATGAGCAAGACTTTTGTTGCATTGTCGAATGGAAGGTTCTGTTCTAAAACATTGCAAAGGACAGTGCATAATACCTGACTGGCCTAGTTTTCTAGTATCCATTTTATATAATAAGGATATATTTCAGATTTCCAAGCCGGCACAACTTGAAATGATGTTACCAATAACTAAGAAATATTATCATACCTCCTTGTATTCCAGTTAGTGAGTCTTCAGTTTGTTTATCTGTAATTTTAGGACGCTGATGAAAATCAGTAGTTGTCACTACACAGTTGATTTGGTCTTTGGAATCATTAGCATTTTGTAAAATCTGTGGAACCTTGTGAAAAAATGAAAGTGTAAGTAAGAATATTAAACCAAAAAGCAAACAGTATATCAACCTTTAGGCTTCTTTTGCCTTTCCCATGTTTCTTAGTTATGCCAATTCACCATCAAGCTTTGGGAGGCTTGGTATAACCCCCTCCTGCTGTGCCCTGAAAGCACTCTGGCCTTGAAATTTTCTGTTTAAGAATTTTGTACTGCCTTGTGAGAAACAAGGGAGAGTGGTAAATTGTCCTGCATACCAGGAGTACAAAGTTTTTAACCACTTAAGCCCCGGACCATATTGCTGCCCAAAGACCCAAGGTGTTTTTACAGTTTGGGACTGCGTCGCTTTAACAGACAATTGCGCGGTCGTGCGACGTGGCTCCCAAACAAAATTGGCGTCCTTTTTTTCCCACAAATAGAGCTTTCTTTTGGTGGTATTTGATCACCTCGGCGGTTTGTATTTTTTGCGCTATAAACAAAAATAGAGCGACAATTTTGAAAAAAATGCAATATTTTTTACTTTTTGCTATAATAAATATCCCCCAAAAACATATATAAAAAAAATGTTTTTCCTCAGTTTAGGCCGATACGTATTCTTGTACCTATTTTTGGTAAAAAAAATCGCAATAAGCGTTTATCGATTGGTTTGCGCAAAATTTATAGCGTTTACAAAATAGGGGATAGTTTTATTGCATTTTTATTATTATTTTTTTTTTTACTACTAATGGCGGCGATCAGCGATTTTTTTCGTGACTGCGAGATTATGGCGGACACTTCGGACAATTTTTACACATTTTTGGGATTTTTGTCATTTTCACAGCAAAAAATGCATTTAAATTGCATTCTTTATTGTGAAAATGACAGTTGCAGTTTGGGAGTTAACCACAGGTGGCGCTGTAGGATTTGGTGTACACTGTGTGTGTGTTTACAACAGTAGGGGGGTGTGGCTGTAGTAATGACGTCATTGATCGTGTCTTCCCTATAAAGGGGATGACGCGATCGATGCGCCGACACAGTGAAGCACGGGGAAGCCGTGTTTACACACGGCTCTCCCCGTTCTTCAGCTCCGGGGAGCGATCGCGACGGAGCGGCTTTAAACAAATAGCCGCGCCGTCGTCCCGGATCGCTCCCCGAGGGGACCCGACCGCCGCAAGTCGCGGGGGGGGTCCCGATCGGACCCCCGACCCACGTCTTGGCAGGGACGTACAGGTACACCAATGTGCCTGTACGTGCCATTCTGCCGACGTATATGTACAGGCGGTGGTCGGGAAGTGGTTAAGGGACTCTCAAGGTGGGTGGGACAGGGTGGCAGGGAAGTGCAGTAGAGATTACTAGCAGGACACTAGTGGGCAATTAATGGTGCCTGCTATATACTTCCACTCTTTGTGTTACAATTTTCATTCAGATGGGAGGAGGTTTTCCTTTAGGCCCCGTACACACGATAGAATCCATCCGCTGAAAAATCGGACCGTATCCGCGGATAAATCCTCTCGTGTGTACTAGGCCTCAAAGGGAATTGTCTCTGAAAAGCATCTAATTCTGCTTCCCCTCCCATACACTCAGTAGCCTTCCAGCCTTTGCAATCTTTTTTTTTTTTTTTTTCAAAACACATTAGTATTGTATTTGTCAAACCAAAACATACACATACAATTAAAGCTATAGTACAATATTTGTGGTCTCCATGTCATAAGTACAAAGCAAAGGTGTGTAGAGTCAAACATATAATCTCAGTAAACATCCAAAATGGATTATTGCTGAAGTACAGAGGTATCAACAAATCAGAAAGAAATGATACGGCCCACAATGAATCAATTTATAATGCCACTTAAAGGTGTTCATGTAAGGGACTTGAGTGTACTACACACTTCATACAAAACATAACCAAGCAAAACAAATGAAAGCGCACAGTTTTCACATTTAGTACAAGGAATTCTTTATTACCCAGGTAACTTATTTCCCTCTACTTGACATAGACCAAGTAAGTATATGAACCTCGGAAACATAATCATGCAGTTATCAGGAACCTGTACTCACCGAGGCCGAGATGCTGAGGACGGCTCACCTTTGCGACCCTGCACAGTCCACTCTCTGGAGTTGAGACAGAGGAGGGAAGGCACAAGGAGGCACCGCTGCCGGAAGCAGGTTGGTAGACTTGGTGCGTCTGACGGTAGCTGAGCAGGCGTGGAAGACTGGAAACAACTGGAGATCAGGCAGACACTGGCAGGAGGTCCAGAAGAGCCAAGCAGGAGACAAAGACAAGTCCGGGTCACAGGCCGTGGGTCAAGGGCTGGAGAAGGCAGAGAAAGTCCGTAGGTACAAGCCAAGGTCAAAGGGCAGGAGATAGCAGCAATCCAAGGTACGTTAGCCAAAAGGTTAGAGGTTCCGGGTGAGAGGAGAGTCGTCAGGAAGTCCGGGTCAAAACAAGAAGATATGGCAACAGGTAGACTCACTAAAGCTGATGACAAACCAGCAACCTGTTCAGGGAATGCTGCTGGTTTAAATAGGAGTGTCAGTCCTCTGATTGGCCCCAGGGCTGCCACGTGCGCGCCCGTGCGCGCATCCACGCACACGACGCGCCGCTGCACCGCGCGCGCAAATTGCGCACAGGTAAGCGCCGAAGCACCATTCCACCGCGCATGTGCGGGAGTCTGTCAGAGACGGGACTAGTACCCTGACAGCAGTGCAGTTGGGGCACATGAATTTGTGTCATGAAAGTGTTCATGCGTTGTATTACCATTGACAGAGAGGCTAGACCTGGAGTGGTTAACCATCAGTCTCAAAGTTTGTCAAATCTTTGAATGCACCCTCCATGTTAAAAGGTAGTGTTTTCTCTGGAAATAATGGCATTTACTTGACCATGCCTAAAGCAAGAAGATGCCCATCTTTGCAATCTCTGATGTAAACATGTGCTCTGGAAAGGGGAGCACAGTGAGCTCAGTTGGTAATAGAAGGACCTAAACAACTTTAGTGCTTATACTACAATATTTGGGGATAAGTTGTTCCAATGTCTATTTAGGTACAGAAGTCAGAGAGGGCTTTCTTTATAGCTCTTACATTGCTTTTTAACCACTTGCCGTCCGCTACACAACTATTTACGTCGACAGAATGGCACGGGCAGGCAGATTAGTGTACAGGTACGTCCCTTTAAATCTGCCGCCCAGAGGGCGCTCGTGCCCGCCGCGTGCCTCGCGAGTGCGGCCACGAGTCTCTGGAACTCGATGTTCCCGGGAGTCCTGCGATTGCGGTCGGCAAGAGCTGAACAGGGGAATACCTTTGTAAACAAGGCATTTCCCTATTCTGCCTAGTGACACTGTCACTGATGACCTTCCCCCGTGATCGGGGAACGATCATCAGTGACGGGTCACATGTAGCCATGCCCCCTAACAGTAAGAATCACTTCCTGGGGAACACTTAACCCCTGCAGCGCCACCTAGTGATTAACCCTTTCACTGCCAGTGTCATTTTTACAGTAATCAGTACATTTTTATAGCACTGATCGCTGTAAAAATGACAATGGTCCCAAAATGGTGTCAAAAGTGTCCGATGTGTCCGCCATAATGTCGCAGTAACGATAAAAATCACTGTTCACCGCTATTACCAAAAATATGTAGAAGAATACATATCGGCCTAAACTGTGGAATATTTTTTGGGGATATTTATTATAGCAAAAAGTAAAAAATATTGAATTTTTTTCAAAATTGTCGCTCTTTTTTTGTTTATAGCGCAAAAAATCGCAGAGGTGATCAAATACCACCAAAAGAAAGCTCTATTTGTGGGGAAAAAAGGACGTCAATTTTGTTTGGGAGCCACATCGCACGGCCGCTTAATTGTCAGTTAAAGCAATGCAGTGCCGAATCGCAAAAAGTGGCCCGGTCATTGTGCACCAAAATGGTTCGAGGCTGAAGTGGTTAAGAATATGCACAGCTTGAATGTGTAGGCTCACTTAAAGCGGGGGTTCACCCTATCAACGAAAAAAAATTTTTTTTTTTTCTTTTACCATAAAATCAGGCATTGTAGCGCGAGCTACAGTATGCCTGTCCCGAATTTTTTACCCCCGTACTCACCTTGTACGCGTAGATCGAAGATACCGGGGAATGGGCGTGCCTATGGAGACGGAGGATGATTGACGGCCGGCTCTGGCGCGTCACGCTTCTCCGGAAATAGCCGAAATAGGCTTGGCTCTTCACGACGCGTGCGCATAGCCTGTGCGCAGGCGCCGTGAAGAGCCGAGACCTACTCCGGCTGTCTTCGGGGAGAGTGACGTGCCAGGGCCGGCCGTCAATCTTCCTCCCTCTCCATAGGCACGCCCATTCCCCGCGGGAGCCGAAATCTACGATCTCCGATTACAAGGTGAGTCCGGGGTTAAAAAAATCGGGACAGGCATACTGTAGCTTGCGCTACAATGCCTGTCTCGATGGTAAAATCGTGTCGGGGGGGGTGAACTACCGCTTTAAAGAGTTCCTGTACTTTTCTCATTCAGGCGTGTTATTATCTTTCCTGTGGGATTTCTTCGATATTCCATTAGTGAATGGGGTGTGTGATGGAGGATGGGAGATACGGCAGCTTAGAAAGCCTCTCTGTGGGTTGGCCAGGGAAGATGTTCATCAGCAGGGTCATGAGATGGCCAGGAAGGGAATGTGTGCCAGCAGGTTGGTGAGAAGACTTCTGAGCAGGAATGTCTGTGATGGGGAGTAAGGTGGCTAAGGAAGGGATGTGTGGCAGCAGAGACATGAGAGGGATAGATATCAGCATGGGATATGACAGCTGGGGAGTGATGGATGTCAGCATTCCCCTGAGCACTGACTGAACTGGGTCCTATTCTCTTGTGTAGCACAGTTTTGATACTTCCATTTCTTTTAACCACTTGCCTACTGGGCACTTATACCCCCCTCCTGCCCAGACCAAATTTCAGCTTTCAGTACTCTTTGAATGCCAATTACGCAGTCATGCAACTCTATACCCATATGAAATTTGCGTCCTTTTTTCACACAAATATAGCTTTCTTTTGGTGGTATTTAATCACTAGTGGGTTTTTATTTTTTGTGCTATAAATAAAAAAGACTGAAAATGATGAAAAAAACACATTGTTCTTTGCTTCTGTTATAAAATTTAGCAAATTAGTAATTTTTCTCCATAAATTTTGGCCAAAATGTATACTGCTACATATCTTTGGTAAAAAATAACCCAAATCAATGTATATTATTTGGTCTTTGTGAAAATTATAGAGTCTACAAGCTATGGTGCCCATCTCATTTCTTGCGACCCTAACAAGCCAGGAAAGTACAAATACCCCCCAAATGACCCCTTTGTGGAAAGCAGACATTCCAAGCTATTTAGTAAGAGGCATGGTGAGTTTTTTTGAGGTTTGTAATTTTTTTCCCACAATTGACAGACACTGTGACACTGATGGCACGGATGACACTGTGGCACTGATAGCACTGTGACACTGATGCAGGGTGACACTGATGACACTGGGGCACGGTGACACTGATGGCACGGTGACACTGGTGGGAATTGGGTACTGTTTGGGCACTGTAACAAATTGTAACAGATAACTTACGATCTCGCAGAAGCTCTCCTTCCTCACACAATGTTTCTGTTCGAGGGAAGGAGAGCTGTCAATGAAAGATGATCTCATATGTTTACATTTCATCTCTCATTAGACACGGTGATCACGTGATAAATGGCCACTGTGACTGGCCATTTACCACGATCTGTGATTGGCTGTGTCCCAGGGCGCACGGGGAGCGCATTCATGAAAAGTTGATGCTTGGAATAAACCACCAGCAGCAGTAGTGAGCCAGTCAACAGTAAATGGCTTCAATCATGCTTGGGACAAACATAGATCTATACTCATACAAAAACAATACCAAAAAATTAAAATACCATATGCTATATTTACCTGTACATGTAGAGTGTCAGAACATATGGAACTATCCTCCATCAACCCATGTTCTGTAAATGATTGCATTGAATCCAGTATATCTTGAATAACAATATATTGACCTGATAAATTGGAAGAGGATGTAGCTCTCTTTATTAAAGAAACTGGCTTAACGTTACCAGTATCACCCTTAGGTATTTTTACTTTTGGTGCTACTTTAGAGAAATCAGGGAGCTTGTAGTGAACCTGTCCTTGACCATACTTTATTTCACTAGAAGAAAGTCTTCTTTCTTGGTCTTGTTTAGGATGTTGGACTTCCTTTTCCATATTGTTAGCTGGTAATTCATGCAGTTCTTTGCCTCCCTGATCAAATTCAGATACATTCTCTTTAAGCAATGTTTCATCAGTATCAGAATTCACTTCATTAATAAGAATGTCTTCTCGGTCACCAGTGTTTTCATTTTTACCTATTTTGAAACTTTCCATTCTGAAATCTTCATCGTTAAGGACACCATTCTGGCTATGCTTAGTACAACTTTTTCTGCTAAGAACGGTTTCATCGCTGCTCTCTGCAATTGATATTTCGGGTATTGTCTCATAGTCAATGAACTCGTATGGATTTAGCAGATTGTCCTCAGTAAAATGGCGTAGGAGAACATCTGGTATTATTGTAGGAATGGAGACTAAATTATCACTGTTGTGTTGAGTGACTTCTTTGGCCTCACTTGGTTTAGCTATAGTCTCAGACAAACTAAATTCACTGTTACTGTCCAAAGAATAAACAGTTTCATCACTTGTGGTAGCAGATGCTATGCTAATGTTAACAGGCAGGCCTTCTTCCAGGCTTTTGTTTGATTCTTGCGGATAATCAGAAGGAATATCAGAATTTATTTGTAGATCACAAGTTAAGCTTGGAACTAGATAACATTCAAGAATCCCATCAAAAGGCAGATCATCTTGTTCATCATCAGTGGCAGCGTCATCCTCTGCAGAGTGGCCCCATGACCACTCAAGGTGATTGGGTGGCTGCTCATAGTTATGGTGATCCTTGCTACTTGCTGCAATATCCATGCGAAGGGCGTAAAGAGCATATATAAAATCTGAGTTGAGCCCTAAAAAAATAAAAAATACTTCTGATAAATGAATAGACAAATGTATATGATTATATTATATGAAAGATTCATGAACAAATGTACACATGCAAAAATGTCATACTTGAGGAAATAATGTACCTCCTGCTTAGAATGATCCATCCACCTAAAAATGATATTTCAATTTTAGTTATAGCAGTGAGAAAAGGCTTAGGCCAACACCAAGACTTCTGTTTTTTATCATTAAAAAAAGCTTCTCCTGTGTTGCCTCTAAAGATATTTCTACTCTCTCAATTTGTTTTATGACCATTGTCACTCAGAAAAAAGTGATAGAAAATCCAACAATATTACAGTTGTCACTGCAACAGTAAGTGAAGAAAATATTTTTCAATGGGGTTACCTGTTTCAGCAACAACTGTATCCCACTTTGGAGAGATTTCCTCTCACTTCCTGTTGCCACTGTGGGATGGGATGTGAAGGAGAATTTCTCTATTCTTTAAGATATTTAATAAAATTAATAAAACAATCAGTTTAAGAAGATATTAGGATGTGGTTAAGGAATTAAGCCTCAAAAATAGGCACCCATAAAAGAGGAGAACTTGTGTGGTAAAATAGGTTCTTTAGTGGATACACATATAACACTGTCAGCGTGTTTTGTGACTTACACTGGCTACTTCATCAGGAAGGTGCTTTAAAATAGTAAAAATACAAAGCCACTGTATGTATATACTGTAGACAGCAGCTTATCCTTAAAAAAGCTGACGTGTATGGCAAAGAAAATTATTATTGCTAAAAGCAAGCCAAATCCTTGTACATTCATGTTGTAAAATGCATTTCATAAACGTGTGTCCCCCTCAATACAGGAAGATCATTACCATCTATTGTCAGACTTGGAAAATTGATTGCAATAATAGGTGAATAATTGTATAATTTAAACCCACACTATCTAACTGGTTCCCCTTCAAAATATTACTGACTGCTTTATTTTATACCTTGTACCTGTAGTACTATGACCTGAAAGAATGATTGTACACTGTATTTTGTGTTAAAGTAATGCAATGTTAAAAAAACAAAAACCTGTGTAATATATATATATATATATATATATATATATATATATATATATATATATATATATATATATAAAACATATAATACCACTGTATACAATACTGTATAATAAATATGTATAAAACAATATATATTACAATATAATACACAATTTATGATGCATAAAAAATAATAAAAATAAAGATATTAGGATGTATACCCTTATTTTTCTTGTTGTATTTAAAACTTTAAATTTCTGTTTTTAATTAACAAATTGAACACAATACTAGGTGGTGAACTTTTATAATACCACAATTTACAAGAAAATAAGTAAAACTTTAAAGCAGAGTTGTAAATTGTCATTGGAGGCGTTTATGGCTAAAGTACTCAATAAGCAAGAAGAGGGATTTAGATAAGAAACCCTTTTAAAAATTACTCTTACTATTCCTTTTGCTACCCCAACCTATAGTAGCTATGCAGAGAAGCTGTTGTAAGCTGCTTACTTTTGTAACAATACTTTAGTGATAGTCCAGTGATCCCAAAATAACAGCCGTGAAATAGATGGGTAGAAACTACACACCTTTTCACGATAAGTAGCAATTATGTTATGAATTACATTTTAATGTATTATTTAAATTATTTCAAGGGCTAGTCACATATTCAAATTTAAAAAGCCTTTACATTACTATATATAACCTAGTAATGAAAGATGACGATAAGTGATGAAAGATAAAGATTGCTTAGACAGGTGATATACCAGTAAATCAGGAGCTGTAATGATGAATTTAGTAATGTTTGAGGATCTCAGTTAAAGTACACAGCAATATTTCAGGGATCTCAGTTAAAAGTACAAAGTAATATTTTAGGAATCTCTAATGTCTTTGAAGCTACTAAAGTGTAAAACAACCTTAAAATAGAAATAATTAAACTAGAAATAATTTGTCTCTTACCAATGTAATACTCACTTTCCTATTTTCTGCTGCTTTCACAGTCTCACTAAACCAGTTAATACTTTGCATGATGCCTGCGCTCTTCATTTGACAATGCATGCATCAGGTTACCTGTGCTGTAATACTGCCTGCTCTGTTCATCTCACATGGCTTGCTGGGGCCACTATAGTTTGTAATGATACACCCTGTCATTTAGCTTTCTGTTTCTACTTTGTTATTTTACACATTGCCAGGACGCTGTAACCCAGCAACCAGCTTTAGAAAATCCGGCAATCACCAGCAACTAACCATCAGGGGGGCTTGACACACCGTGACAGCTTTGAATTTGGGTTTCTTTCAGTTGGTCCAACAAACATGTACAAAGCTCATAAATAACAAATGTAATTAAAGATCACAATTTACCATCACATCTTAGAATCGTAACAAGGCAGACTTTAAGCATATCGCTGCAATCATATATGTAGCACTACCCCCGAAGGAGCTGCTGGTTTGTTTTGGGCGGCATGTTACCTCTATTACTTCGCCGTCCAGGGTACTTGATGAGAAAAGAGTTCAATGTCCACACGCTGCGTTTCTTTTTCTGTGCTTTATTTACCAAACGTGGTAAAATAATAAAAGTAGCAGTTGAAGAGGTGGAAGGGTAATAGGTAGTAGATTCAGGTGTATAACTTTTATTCGGAAGCACTCCTGCTTCCAGAAAACACAGCTTTCGTCGCTACTCTAGCCAGAGCGGGTACTGCGCACCTGGATAGGCATCTCACTAGCCTAGCAGCCAGGGTGTCACATGGAAACTTTAGCAAAGTCTCTGCCACAGACCTTCCCAAAGACGGAGATATATTTGCTCCAGAATCCTCTCAGCATAGGGTTAAGCACCCGGATCTCTTCTTGTAAACTCAGAACTGACAGGCGACCTTCACCTGGCCTCTCTGTATTAGTGCGTCCTTCAATGAAGTTCAAGGCCTCTCCTTAGCGTACCAGCCTTCTGCTCGGTGCTCTCCAGAATAGGTGCTTCCTCCCTCTAGGACGGACAGCACAGGACCACTCTGCAAGTGTAGACCCAGCCTAACTACCGGGCCTACTTGGTAGATCACAGCTCCAGACCAACGTGGTCCCGAAGCCAGGAACACTTGAACACGCACCTCCGGCCAGGAGGGCCACTCACTGGGGGTGGTGGGACGACCGACCAGGATCAGATCACGACGACCCAAAACGAATGACGTCTGTCCCTTAAGTACTCTCCCCCAGCATGCACAGCGAAGTGATCAACTCCCACTGATTGGCTGCCGAGAAAGAACACCCAATACACCCTGACTCGACTGCTGCCACCCTTGGCCTGGGGTGGTACCAACACCCCAGACAACAGTAGTGGTCACTCACAGTACAGCCACGGCTGGAACAGAGGCCCAAATTTGGTAAAACAGTTCAGTCAGAGGTAGTTAACCCCCTTAGCGGTAAACCCGAGCGTGACTCGGGGTTGGTTTTCAATGTTAGGATCGGTATCCCCGAGTCACGCTCGGGGTGGACGTGCAGAGTGTGCAGCGGCGCGGCTTACCTTCTCGCTGGATCCACAGGCAAGTTACTTACCTTGTCCCTGGATCCAGCGATGCCACCCCACTGTGTGAGCGAGCGGGACCTCCTCGCTCGATTCACAGTCTCCCCGTGTGCCGCCGATCTCCGTTCCCTGCGACGTTACGACGCACGGGAGCGGAGAACGGCGCCAAATTCAAAAAAGTAAACAAACACATTACATACAGTATACTGTAATCTTATAGATTACAGTACTGTATGTAAAAAATACACACACACCTTGTCCCTAGTGGTCTGCCCAGTGCCCTGCATGTTCTTTTATATAATAAAAACTGTTCTTTCTGCCTGGAAACTGTAGATTGTCCAAAAGTGTCCCTTTATGTCAAAAATGGTTTTAGATCAGCTAGAAAACAGCGATAATAAATTATAATCACTTGCAGAAATGTGCGATAGCGATTTGTGGGCAAATTCGTCATAAAAAAAAAATAATGACAGCGACAATTCTGCAACTGAGCAAATTTCAGTGATTTTGAGTTGATTACATTATTGAATCATTTTTATTATAATTATATTATTATTTGTTATAATTATTTATAATTATTTATTATATTATAATTTATAATTTTGTTTTTTAAAAAAATGTCATACCCGGGATGCCTACAAGATTCTTGTTTGCTCAGATTTAAGTGAGTTATTCCTAAGAATTACAGGCCTACAGTACAAATAACCAAATTTCCTTGCAAAATAATTGTACCGCTTTTGGTACGTAATTCCAGACAGAATCATACCGCCAGGGAGGTTAAATCTCTGACCATCCTCTAAATTTAAGGCAGTGCCAGCTATAAAAGTAGCAGGCCGCTACACATAAATAAATGCAGCCCTTTTATAAGGATTCTTGGATTGGACATTTTTATTGGTAACTAATGTAAAAATCTATATGAACCAAAAAAAGTTTGGATTTGAAGAGGTTAGAAAGAATAAATGTTTGCGATCAATGTAGTCACATAAGCAGAAGTAAAGTTTCATTTTAAACTTGTACCTACAGGTAAGCTTACGTTTTTAAAGCAGCTGTTTTTGGCTTCAGAAATTTTTTTCTACAGTTAATAAACTCCCCATCATGTTATTCTATGTATCCATGCACACGTGGCTGGGGTGTTTTAACCACTTTACATCCGGCCAATTGACAAAAGACGGCCACAAGGTGGCTCTCAATTGCCGGAAGGACGTCTATGGACATCCTCCGCTCCTCCAGCCACTGGGGGGCACGCGCCCCCGCCGCATCACTGAAGTGCTGATGCGCGTGCCTGGTGGCCGCGATGTCCGCCAGGTGCCCGCGATCAGCGGATACACAGACAAGGACGTGGATCTGTGTGTGTAAACACACAGATCCACGTCCTGTCAGGCAGAGGAGACCGATGCTGTGTCCCTTGTACATAGGGACACAGATCGGTCACCTCCCCCAGTCAGTCCCCTTCCCCCACAGTTAGAAACACTATGCAGGGCACACATTTAACCCCTTCCTCGCCCCCTAGTGTTAACCCCTTCCCTTCCAGTCACATTTATACAGTAACCAGTGCATCTTTATAGCACTGGTCGCTGTATAAATGTGAATGGTCCCAAAAATGTGTCAAAAGTGTCCGATGTGTCCGCCGTAATGTCGCAGTCCCAATAAAAATCGCAGATCGCCGCCATGCCTAGTAAAAAAATAAATAATGATTCTGTCCCCTATTTTGTAGGCGCTATAACTTTTGCGCAAACCAGTCGCTTATTGCGATTTTTTTAACAAAAATACGTAGAAGAATACGTATTGGCCTAAACTAAAAAAAAATTGGGATATTTATTATAGCAAAAAGTAAAAAATATTGTGTTTTTTTTTTTAAATTTACGCTTTTTTTGTTTATAGCGCAAAGAATAAAAACCGCAGAGGTGATCAAATACCACCAAAAGAAAGCTCTATTTGTGTGAAAAAAAGGACGTCAATTTTGTTTGGGAGCCACGTCGCAAGACCGCGCAAAGGTCAGTTAAAGCGACGCAGTGCCGGAAGCTGAAATTTGGCCTGGGCAGGAAGGGGGTATATCTGCCCAGTAAGCAAGTGGTTAAAAAAACAAAGCTAGCAGGTTCTGAGAGGAGTTGTTTTCAGCTGTAAAAATGCTCTAACGTCAAACGCAGATAAATGCTCAAAAACGTGGCTCTCCAGCAATCTTGATCCATTGAAAAAAAAAAAAAAAGCTAATGCAGAAAAACGCTACAAAACGCTATTGCAAAAAGGTTGGAAAACGTTGAAAAAATCACTGCAAAGCTACTGGCGTGTTTCCAGTGTGCATGAGGCCTGAAGTCTTACCTGTAGATACAATGAATGGCTCCTAACCCTAACCGTGCACAAGGGGCTGGCTGATTTTTTTTTCTGACTTTCATGCACACTGGACATTAACCACTTCAGCCCCGGACCATTTGGCTGCCCAAAGACCAGAGCAGTTTTTGCAATTCGGCACTGCGTCGCTTTAACTGACAATTGCGCGTTCCCAAATGCATGGACACATAGGATAACATGATAGGGAATTTATTGACTGTAGAAAAAAAACGTCAAAGCCAAAAACAGCTGTAAAAACGTCCAATGTGCATGAGGTCTTTATCACTTTAATTCAGCCAATTTCTAACAAAAAGCCCTGTAATGTTATGAACAATGTGCACTGTAACACAGAAAAAAGGAAAATGAAGAGAATAGGAAATAAGCATTCCATGAGAAACAGTAATTACTGAAATAAATGATGAGGCTTACCCTTAATACAATGCAATACAACATAAGGGGTTCATTTACCAGCGGGCAGGCCCATGTTCACATACTCTCATGTTAACTACCACCTGCGGAAAGAAAAGAGAACAGAAGGAGCATCCGATCACATATGCAGCTTTATTCAGTCCATTGTTCTATTCAATCTGCTAAAAACATCGAGCAAAGCAAAACAAATAGGATAAAAAACATGCCCTACCTTTTCTGTTCATTGTAAAGAGCAATGGAGCGCAATGTGCAGTAATTCATAGCAACCAATCAGACTTCAATTACTAAACATATCAGTGAGGTGGAAATTCTTTTGTTCAGACAGCATTCAAGGTGTCATGAAAACAATAGGGTTTCTTTCACACTGGCGGGATACGCCTGCTCAGTAGGGGACATCTTTGGTGATCCCCGATGAGCAGGCAGATGACAGGTCCGTGTCCCCTCCGCTTATGCGGAGCAGACACAAACACATCCCGCTTTCCTCTATGGGCGGATGGATGTAAACGGACTGTCTGTCCATTTACGTCCGACTGTCATCCAATCCAATCTGACAGAGGGATGGGGAGCAGATCCCCCATCTGTAAATTTTCCACGGATCACTTACATATTACCCGCAAACCAAAACGTTATTTAAACTAACTTTATTTTAAAGTCACCTGTAGAATCAATGTTCCAAGCAGGATTCTATGCTGTGCATGGTAGCCAGTCAGCTTCTAACGTTGGCTTGTTCAATTGAGCTTTGACAAAAAAAAAAAAAAATGGAAGCTGATTGGTTTCTATGCAGAGCTGCATCAGATTTTGCACTCTCCAGTTTTAGTATTTCAACCCCAATGTGTTCAAGGTTGACACTGCCATCCTTCTGATGGATACAGCACCCTTAGGCTCGATTCACACCTATGCATGTTGCTTTTGAGCATTTTTGCAATGCTTTTTGCGGTGCCTGCTGCGTTTTTTGATGTGCGGTTTTCCGTGATTTTACCGCGATTTGCGTTTTTTTTTAGCCAGTAATTTTTTTTTTACATTTCCTTTAACAACCAGCTATAAACAGGTTGAGAAAAAAACGCAAATCGCGGCAAAATGCGTTTTGGATGCAGGTACATTGAATTCTATTGCATGCAAAACGCTGCTTTTTGCTGGAAAAAAAGTCCCTGACCCTTTTCAAAAACGCAGAGGCACAAAAAAGCATTGATGTGAACATGTTCCATAGGAAACCATGTTAAAAAAATTCCTTGCATTTCTGCAAAATGCACCAAAAAAAGCATTAGTGTGAATGGAGCCTTATGGCTGACCCTAGGTAACTTGTACCGCATGGTGTGCATTTGGGACTTCCATTTTCTTTATTCTCATTTCAGCAACATCTAAAGGCACACACAATATTGTCAGTGTAATATTGCCCCCCTTGCTTTATCTATACCTAAAAAGCTGCTGTTTCATTCAGACTATTATGCCGCGTACACGCGATCGGAATTTCCGACAAGAAATGTTCGATGTGAGCTTTTGATCTGAAAAGTTACGACCGTGTGTATGCTCCATCGGACATTTTCTGTCGGAATTTCCAACAACAAAAATTTGAGAGCTGGTTCTCAAATTTTCCGACAAAAAAAGTTCTTGTTGGAAATTCCGACGCACAAATATCCTAAGCATGCTCGGAATCATTGAACTTCATTTTTCTCGGCTCGTCGTAGTGTTGTACGTCACCGCGTTCTTGACGTTCGGAATTTCTGACAACATTTGTGTGACCGTGTGTATGCAAGACAAGTTTGAGACAAAATTCCGTCAGAAAAAAATCCACGGTTTTGTTGTCAGAAATTCTGATCCTGCGTATGCGCCATTAGTTTCTATTATTTCTATTTTACTATTGGATATTTTTTTTTTTTACTATTGGATATTTTTTTTTTTTTTACTATTGGATATTTTTAAACAAATGACAGCACTGAAAATTTCCAAGAATATCTCCATTCTTTTCCATTTCTGTGCATGTCTGTGCAGCTCTGTCCTGACAGATATGGAAGATCCCTTTAAAACTTGTCAAGAAAATGCATTGTTATGCCCTGTACACAAGATCGGTTCATCCGATGAAAACGGACCGATGGATTTTTTCATCAGATATCTGATGAAGCTGACTTTCATCAGTCGTGCCTACACACCATTGGTTAAAAATCCGAAAGTGTCTAATGCGGTGACGTAAAACACAATGACGTGCTGAGAAAAATGAAGTTCAATGCTTCCGAGCATGCGTCGACTTGATTATGAGAATGCGTGGATTTTTGACCGATGGATTTCCCCACAGACAATCGTTTTTTTCTATCGGTTTTTTAACCATACGAAAATTTTAAAACAGGTTCCTTTTTTTTCACCGATGGGAAAAAAACTGATGGGGCCCACACACGATTGGTTCCTCCGATGAAAACAGCATGGCAAAGCTGACAGTTACAAGCATGACTCCCACAAGCAGAGGCATGATGGGACTTGTAGTTCCGCAACAGCTGGAGGGCCACTAGTTTGAAACCCCTGCTTTAACCTTTAGGCCCCTTTCACACAGGGACGGATCTGCTTTTAGCAGTCTGCCAGCTCAGCGGGAGATCTCTCTGCAGATCCGGCAGATGACAAGTCCCTCTCTGCTCACTGAGCGGGGAGGGGCTTGTCCAGCGCCGCTGTCTCCTATGGAGAGATCTCACCTAATCCGATCCACCATGGATGGATGGCGACGTATCGCCATCCATCTGATTTTAGCGGATTGGATGTCAGCAGAGACATGTCTCTGCTGACATCCGATGCTCCATAGAGATGTATGGAGCAGCCGTTCAGGTCCGCCGACAAAACTGACAGGCGGACCTGAAGGGTGCGACAGTGTGAAAGGGGCTTTACGCAGAACAGGCCTCTTTCTTGTGGGATATTGTATCCGAAAAGAAATTTAATCTTTTAAAGTTAACTTTATTTTATTAAAGTTTGTTTTTAACTAGTTGCCGATCAGCCGCCGTCGTTTTACGGCGGCAGGTCGGCTCCCCTGCGCGAGAGCCCGTAGCTATACGTCGGCTCTCGCGCAGGCCACCGACTCCCGTGCGCGTGCCCGGTGGGTGCGATCGCCGCCGGGCACACGCGATCGCTCGTTACAGAGTGAGGACCGGGAGCTGTGTGTGTAAACACACAGCACCCGGTCTTGTCAGGGAGAGAAATGCTGATCTTCTGTTCATACGATGTATGAACAGAAGATCGGTCATTTCCCCATATCAGTCCACCCCCCCCCCTACAGTTAGAACACACCCAGGGACCATACTTAACCCCTTCCCCGCCCCCTAGTGTTAACCCCTTCACTGCCAGTGGCATTTTTATAGTAATCCAATGCATTTTTATAGCACTGATCGCTATAACAATGCCAATGGTCCCAAAAATGTGTCAAAAGTGTCCGCCATAATGTCGCAGTACAAAAAAAAATAATCGCTGATCGCCGCCATTACTAGTAAAAAAAAAATATTAATAAAAATGCCATAAAAATACCCCCTATTTTGTAAACGCTATAACTTTTGCGCAAACCAATCAATAAACGCTTATTGCGATTTTTTTTTACGAAAAATATGTAGAAGAATACGTATCGACCTAAACTGAGGAAAAAATTGTTTTTTTATATATTTTTGGGGGATATTTATTATAGCAAAAAGTAAAAAATATTATTTTTTTTTTAAATTGTTGCTCTATTTTTGTTTATAGCGCAAAAAACTAGAAACCGCAGAGGTGATCAAATACCACCAAAAGAAAGCTCTATTTGTGGGGAAAAAAGGAGGCCAATTTTGTTTGGGAGCCACGTCGCACGACCGCGCAATTGTCAGGTAAAGCGCAGTGCCGAATTGCAAAAAGTGCTCTGGTCTTTGACCAGCAATATGGTCCGGGGGTTAAGTGGTTAATATCACTATATTATGAGTAAAATATGTTATCAGATGCTTATTGAATTTTCTGTGTCTGGCCTATCGTCATGTTCACATACAATCCTGCCCTTTGTGTTCAGTCATACGTTTTGATGAAGGGATACAGGTGGTATCTACCTTCTGTTTTTATTAGCAATGTTATGGGTGGTCCTATGGAGGTCAGAGGAGGAGGAGCTAAACCACAGTATGCTGACGTGAAGATGGGAAAAATACGGTATGTCTCTGAAAACAGTTTTCAGTAGCGTATAAATGTATATATGTATGACAGGCTCTTAGCAATAAAATAATACATATTTAATAAAAAAGCAAAGAGGAAAAACAAAAAAACAAAACAAAGGCTCTGTCTGAGTAGAATGTTACCTATGGTATATCTAAAACATTTGTTTCACTCTAGATCAGTAGCGGCCCATCTATTAGGGGAAGTGGGACCTGAGACCGCACTACCCGCCTCCTATTCAGCCGGAAGGAGAAGCAGCGCCCCCCGGCAGCAACAGCCTCTTTCCGGAGCCCTACCCCGGATTCAGCAGTGCACCACCACCTCGTCCTCCTCCCCGCACCTCTACCGCAGTATAAAGTAAGGCCATGGATTGTGCGGTGGAGGGAGGGGGCAATAGGGAGAGTGGAACGACGCCTATTGAGTGCCGGGGAAGAGGGGGGGGTGTAGTGCGAGTGGATTGCCGATCTGATTGATCGAACGAACAAGAGCCGCGGGGTGGGATTTGTGATAGTGCTAGTGAGGGGGCCAGGTCTGTTTGTCACCCCCCCAAATATTTACCAACAGCCACCAATTTCCCTGGGCACCGGCTAACCCTGGCACTGACTACTACTACTAACATGGCTGCTATTTTTAGATCTGAAAGCGGGAGTTCTGATTGAACACAATTCACTATCCTCTCCCCAGATTGATAATGCTGCTTTCACGAGTTGTCCCTTTCTCCTCCAATGGAGTGGAGGAGAAAAGGAATTTTTTTTTATATATATATATATATATTTTTGGGGGATATTTATTATAGCAAAAAGTAAAAAAATATTCATTTTTTTCAAAATTGTCGCTCTATTTTTGTTTATAGCGCAAAAAATAAAAACCGCAGAGGTGATCAAATACCACCAAAAGAAAGCTCTATTTGTGGGAAAAAAGGACGCCAATTTTGTTTGAAAACCACGCCGCAGGACCGCGCAATTGTCAATTAAAGCGACGCAGTGGCGAATCGCAAAAACTGGCCGGGTCCTTTACCTGCATTTTGGTCCGGGTCTTAAGTGGTTAAGAGGCAGATTCCGTTTCTCGGGGTCCTTCTGGCGCGAGGTGCGTGCGTGTGATTTAAGCTTTGGGGATCACGTTGGTCTGAGGCTGTGTTCCTATCACGTAGGCCCAGCTATGCTGGCTGGGGCCAATGGTTCTAGAAGGGACCCCAAGCTGTCCATCCAAGCGGGGGAAGCTTCTTAACGAAGGAAACTGGGGGAGGACCTGCCCTGGAGAAGACCAAGCAAGGCAAGCTGATGTCTCGGGATAGGCCTGGTGACCTTGTTAAAAAGAGATCCACTCTTCAATTCGTCTTACAGTCCGCCGGATTGGCTTAAAGGCTTTTTTGCTGTAAGACAGGAAGTTTGGGACTGAAATCCTGTGGCAGAGGATTCCTGACTATCCATCTTTCGTTCTCAGACGGTCGGTGGCAGAGACTGTTTCTATACTGTCCGTGCATCATTCCGGCTGCTAGGCCATGTGAGAGGGGTCTATCCGGATGAGCAATACCCACTCAGGAGTGAGTGGTAAATACTGGAACTATAGATACCTTTTGTGCATTCTGTACCGTGTACCTGAACCTTCCCCTTCTCTCTATACTCTCTACTTCAGGGGTCCTCAAACTACTGCCCGCGGAGGACTTGTAACCGGCCCACCCGACCCTGACAGGCAACGCCGGTTACACTGCAGGTTGTAACACAGCGATCCCGCTGTGTCACGGAGATGACAGTGTTAACAGTTTGGGCGCGCTGTGATAAATGTCTCGCCCTCCTCCTCCTAGACTAGCTTGTGTGATAGAGTGAGTGTTCTGTCTATCACACGAGCTGGTCTAGGAGGAGGAGGGCGGGACATTTATCACAGCGCGCCAGAACTGTTACCAACACTGTGAGCTTTGTGACACAGCGGGACCGTCACAGCAGTTTGGCACAGTAAGGAGAAACGCTGTGAGGGGCTTACGATGGTGAGGGAGGGGGGGTTGCGATGGTGAGGGGGGCTGATGATGATGTTATGATGATGATGGTGGGGGGGGGGGCTGATGATGAAGATGAAATGATGATGATGGTGGGGGGGGGGGGGGGCTGATGATGTATTGATGAAGGTGGGGGGGATTACAATGAGGGGCTTGCAATGGTGAGGGGAGGTTGCAATGAGGGGCTGATGATGGTGAAAGGGGCTTGCAAAGGTGAGGGGGGGGTTGCAATAAGGGTCTGATGATGATGTCATGATGATTGGAGGGGCTTGCAATGATCTTGATCGGCTTGCAATTAATGATTGTGAGGGGGGGGGGCTTGTAATGAGGAGCTTACAATGATAATGGCGAGGGGGGGCTTGCAATGAGGGGATGATGATGATGAGGTGGGGGGGGCTTGCAATGATCATGATTGGTTTGCAATTAATGATTGTGAGGGGGGGGCTTGCAATGAGGGGCTTATTATGATGAAGGGGGAGGGTTGCAATGATCGTGAGGGGCTTACAATGGTGAGGGGGGGGCTTGAAATGATGGCTTGAATTTGAAATGTTGGTGGGGGGGGGGCTTGCAATGAGGGTCCGAATGACAGTGAGGATGGGCTTGAAATGACGGTGAGGGGGGCTTGCAATGATGGCTTGAAATGACGGTGAGGGTGGGCTCAAAATAACGTATGTGCAGTGTGCATAGGAAATTGTTCATAGTTTTTTCTTATAGTCCGGCCCTCTAACGGTCTGAGGGACAGTGAACCGGCCCTCTTTTTAAAAAGTTTGAGGACCCCTGCTCTACTTCCTTCTCAAGTTTTATGCAGCAAAAATAGAACCTAACAGTTGACGGTTTTACATCTTGTGTGAACATTGCAATTTCTACAGACTTTCTCCCCTGGACAACGAACTTAGAGGTAACGTGCAAAACCCAATCTAAACCAGCAGCTCCTTCGGGGGTAGTGCTACACAACTATTGATTTGGAAGACTCATTGAAAATGTTTTCTTTCCTACCTATTCATATTTATGAGAAGCAGGTATGTACTGTATATATATAAGCATTGGTTGCATACCTTCAGCTGGAGGGTATGTATTCTTCAAGACTTCCCTGTTGTCCTATTCACATACACTTACGCTAATTTGTGAGGTTTATAAAGCACAGCATAGCTGGTTTATATAAAGGGGACAATTTCAATATCTAAAGTGGGTCATGTAGGGTGTGCTAACAAATAGCCACAGGCACTGTGACAATCCCCAAGATAAAATCTGTTACATAGTGAACATTGTATGGGCTAGGTTTACAATTCTGGGTAATGCATTGCAGAGTGAATAATTAGATTCCATTTTTTATAACATTGGAAAAGCCTGCAGTGGGCTGGCGTGCCAAAGCTGTAACATAGAAAACCAGAGCACCAAAGTGCCCCTAGCACCAACCTACACATTATTATTCTCTGGGAAAAGAAAGCAATAGGGCTGATTTCCTAAAGGAATAGAGGCTCTCCACTTTGCAAAGTGATTGTTAGTAAATAGCAATGGGGGGATATTTACTAAAACTGGTGCACACAGAATCTGCTGTACATACTAACCAATCAGCTTCCAGGTTTTATTGTCAAAGCTTAAAGGGTTTGTGAATCCATTTGTAAAAGTCTATGCCAGCCCCTCTATTAGAGGCTGGCATAGCACACGAGTGTTGTAAATACCAATTTTTAGCTGTCTTCAGGCCGGTCACATGACTCGCAGCCGCTTTCGAGCTTGGGTGGATGGCTTCTGCGGGAGGGGCCGTGATCTCCCTCTGACGTCAGCCGGGGTGATCACGTGACCGCTCCTCTCCGCCGCTGAATCCCCGTCTCATAGCTGTAAAGCGGACGCGAGTCATGTGACCGGCCTGAAGACAGCAAAAATAATGGTATTTACAACACTTGAAAAATGCTTAACACAGTGTGCTATACCAGCCTCTAATTGCGGGTCTGGCTGTGACAATTATAGGTTTATTGTTTTCTTAAAGTGGTAGTAAACGCTGTACTACCACTTTTACCTACAGGTAAGCCTATAATAAGGCTTACCTGTAGGTATAAAGAATATCTCCTAAACCTGTACGGTTTAGGAGATATTCCCCTCGCAATGCGCCGCTGATTGCAGCGGCGCATGCGCAGGGGGGATCCTCAGCTAAAGGCCCGGCAGCCGCCGGACCTTGCCGGAATGAAGTCTCCCACGCGAATGCGCGGGAGCGACGACATTGCCGCTCCAGCCAATCACAGCGCTGGGGCGGCGATACCGGGAGACATGCTGAGGAAAGATGACATTTCCCGCGGCGTGGACCAGGTAAGTTCCCCACACCTCGTTCCAAGGTAAGTATTTCATAATGAGCTAGTATGCTCATTATGCCTTTTGCCTTTCAGGTGTGTGGAAAAAAAACTGCTGCAGGTATACAACCGCTTTAAAGGGGTTGTAAACCCTCCTGCTTTTTCCCTTTAATGCATTCTATGCATTAAGATGAAAAAACTTCTGTCAGTCACCGGCCCCCCAGCCCCCCGTTTTACTTACCTGAGCCCTGGAATGTCCCACGGCAAGGACGCGCCGTCTATCTGCCTGGGGTTCTCGGCTCTTGATTGGATAGATTGATAGCAGCGCAGCCATTGGCTCACGCTGCTTTCAATCGAATCCAATGACGCGAGCACCAGGGGGGCGGGGCCGAGTCCTGCATTCGGCGGCTATGGACGGCAAATGCTGAACACGGCAGCGCGCCAGCAAGGTAACTCCCGGGAGATCGGTTCTCCTAGGGGGTTATCTGATGCAGGGAGGAGCCGCGAGAGTCGCCGGGGGACCCCAGAAGACGACGTTCGGGACCACTCTGTGCAAAACGAACTGCACAGTGGAGGTGAGTATGACATGTTTGCATACCTCCCAACTGTCCCTGATTTCGAGGGACTGTCCCTGATTTGGAGCAATGTCCCTCTGTCCCTCATTCTCCTCATTTTGGTCCGATCCATATAGTTGTATATAAAATGCACTTTTTATCTATCAAAAAATGTTTCCCAGTGGTAAACTTTTCATCTGATTTCTAAATTGCTGCATTTGTAAATTCCAAAAGCCAATATAAAGGAATAGTGGTGATAAAAAAGCACTTGTGGGTTTTATTTTTTTGTACAATTCTCCTTTAAGGGGGCGTGGCAAGGGGTGTGTCTTATGCCTGCATACTTTTGCTGATAGATGTCCCTCATTCCCATCTCAGAAAGTTGGGAGGTATGTGTTTGTTATATATAAAAAAATTTTTTATTGTAAAACCTTTGGTATCACTTTAATAATAGAGGTGGGGCGGGGCTGAGCGGAGACAGACAGATAGGGCACTGACAGGGAGGAAGAAGGGGGTGGGAGAGGAGAGGAGACAGCAGCCTATCACTGAGGGAGGCACTTTGACTTTGAACATGGTGATCAGGGCAGAGCTGTCCTGGTTATCGTGGTCTGTTTAGAGAGGGCATACAGGAAGTGGTAGGTTTATTTTATTTTTTAAACAGTTTAGAGGGGGGCAGATTACATAGCACAAGTGCTGTGCTATGTAATCTTCTTTAAGGGACCAGGATATAAAAAAAAATTGGGTTCACAACCGCTTTAACTGAACAAGCTGAAGATAGAAGCTGATTGGTTACAATGCACAGCTACACCAGATTGTGTATGCTGCAGTTTTAGTAAATCCATCAAATGTGTTCATTTGTATTTATCATGTGCTGGCAAAAATGCATTTTTTTCACATGATTAGATATTCAAACTGGATTTTGCAAACTGAGCTGAACACATGTCCATTTTGAATATTCAAATGTGTGTTTTATACTGGAGTTGAGTTTTAAACGTTCACTTACATGTGTGGCTGTCATCACTGCCCCTCTGAAAAGTGATCTGCGGTGGATCCCTTATTAGAGGAATTTGATAGGTGGCTCGTAGGTGATATGTCATCTTTTTAACGCCTGTGTCAACCATAGAAATTCTGACACAATGTGCACATTACACACGGCTGCAGACCAGTCCCATTCACCTGAATAGGTTGGGTTGGACAGCATTTCTGCCTGCGGAACCGACCTGAGTGTAAATTTTGGTGTGCTGCACCCGGACCATGACAACGTGGTTGATTTACTAAAACTGGAGCACATAGAATCCGGAGTAGCTATGCATGGTAGCCAATCAGCTTCTAACTTCAGCTTGTTCAATTAAAGCGGAGTTCCGCCTGCCACGTTGAAAATCAAAAGTCAGCAGCTACACATACTGTAGCTGCTGACCTTTAACATAAGGACCGGAGTCCAGCGATGTTGGCCAATTTTTTAAATCAGCTGGTCGGGTGCTGCCGCCGCCATTGTGGGTAAGGGAACCCGGCAGAGTAGCCTTTCGTCTTTACCGCCGGGTCCCTACTGCGCATGCGCAAAGCGCGCTGCGCTCTCTCAGGCCTCGTACAGACGAGGGGACATGTCCGATGAAAACGGTCCGCGGACCGTGGTGACGTAGACGACACCGACGTTCTCTATCGCGCGAGTTCAATGCTTCTACGCATGCGTCGAATCAATTTGACGCATGCGCGGGATTTCGGTCCGCTGGTTAGACGTATTAACCAGCGGACATGTGCGACGGACAGCTCTCCAGCGAAAAAGTTTCTTAGCTTGCTAAGAAACTTTTGTCCGCTGGAAATCTGTCCGCTAGCCTGTACACACGATTGGATCTGTCCTCTGAAACTGGTGGGAGGGGTTAAATCAGATAAGCAGAAGTTCCACTTTTGGGTGGAACTCCACTTTAAGCTTTTCAAAAATTCTATGTACTACTCACAATTGATACATTAGATCCCTAGTGCCCACCCTGCAGGCCTTTGTGTGACCCTCAGGGCCCCTGTAGACACAAATCTGTGTTTTCTTTATCTCCCGGTCATGGCAGTGACTTTTACCCATCTCAAGTAATAGGTCTCCAGATTATGACGTTCTCATGAAGCATGTCCCCAGTCTCCAACAACTTCTGTAGCATGTCCCTGTCTCTGACAGTCTCCTATAGCATGTTCCCAGTCTCTGACCGTCTCCTATAGCATGTTCCCAGTCTCTGACAGTCTCCTATAGCATGTTCCCAGTCTCTGATAGTCTCCTATAGCATGTTCCCTGTCTCTGACAGTCTCCTATAGCATGTTCCCAGTCTCTGACAGTCTCCTATAGCATGTCCCCAGTCTCTGACAGTCTCCTATATCATGTTCCCTGTCTCTGACAGTCTCCTATAGCATGTTCCCAGTCTCTGATAGTCTCCTATAGCATGTTCCCAGTCTCTGACAGTCTCCTATAGCATGTTCCCAGTCTCTGATAGTCTCCTATAGCATGTTCCCAGTCTCTGACAGTCTCCTATAGCATGTTCCCTGTCTCTGACAGTCTCCTACAGCATGTTCCCTGTCTCTGACAGTCTCCTATAGCATGTTCCCTGTCTCTGACAGTCTCCTATAGCATGTTCCCTGTCTCTGATAGTCTCCTATAGCATGTTCCCAGTCTCTGACAGTCTCCTAAAGCATGTTCCCAGTCTCTGACAGTCTCATATAGCATGTTCCCTGTCTCTGACAGTCTCCTAAAGCATGTTCCCAGTCTCTGACAGTCTCATATAGCACGTTCCCAGTCTCTGACAGTCTCCTATAGCATGTTTCCAGTTTCTGACAGTCTCCTATAGCATGTTCCCTGTCTCTGACAGTCTCCTATAGCATGTTCCTGTCTCTGACAGTCTCCTATAGCATGTTTCCAGTCTCTGACAGTCTCCTATAGTATGTTCCCAGTCTCTGGCAGTCTCCTATAGTATGTTCCCAATCTCTGATAGTCTCCTGCAACATGTCTACAGTCTCTTACCATCTCTTGTATCATGTCCATAGTCCCCAACCATCTCCTGTATTATTTCCAGTCTCTGACCATCTGCTGTATTATGTCTGCAGTCTCTGATTATCTCCTGTACAACATACAAAGCCTCTGACTATCTCTTGTAACATGTCTGCAGTCTCTGACCATCTCCTGTATTATTTCTAGTCTCCAAACATCTCATGTGTTATGTCAGCGGATTCTATCTCTCATATCATGTCTGCAGTCCCTGACTATCTCTTGTATCATGTCCATAGTCTCTGACTATCTCTTGTATCATGTCCATTGTCTCTGACTATCTCTTGTATCATGTCCATTGTCTCTGACTATCTCTTGTATCATGTCCGCAGCCTTGATCTCTTGTATTATGTCTGCAGTCTCTGACTATCTCTTGGAGTATGTCTGCAGTCTTTATCTCTTGTATCATATCCACAGTCTCTGACTATCTCTTGTATCATGTCTGCAGTCTCTCGCCATCTCTTGTGTCATATTCCGCAGTCTCTGACTATCTCTTGTATCATGTCTGCAGTCTCTTGCGTCATATTCCACAGTCTCTGACTATCTCTTGTATCATGTCTGCAGTCTCTCACCCTATCTAATCTTGTATCATGTCTGCAGTCTCTCGCCATCTCTTGTGTCATATTCCGCAGTCTCTGACTATCTCTTGTATCATGTCTGCAGTCTCTTGCCATCTCTTGTGTCATATTCCGCAGTCTCTGACTATCTCTTGTATCATGTCTGCAGTCTCTGACTATCTCTTGTATCATGTCCATAGTCTCTGACTATCTCTTGTATCATGTCTGCAGTCTCTCACCCTATCTAATCTTGTATCATGTCTGCAGTCTCTCTCCATCTCTTGTGTCAAATTCCGTAGTCTCTCACCATCTCTTGTATCATGTCTGCAGTCTCTCGCCATCTCTTGTATCATATTCCGCAGTCTCTGACTATCTCTTGTATCATGTCTGCAGTCTCTTGCCATCTCTTGTGTCATATTCCGCAGTCTCTGACTATCTCTTGTATCATGTCTGCAGTCTCTCACCATCTTTTGTGTCATATTCCGCAGTCTCTGACTATCTCTTGTATCATGTCTGCAGTCTCTGACTATCTCTTGTATCATGTCCATAGTCTCTGACTATCTCTTGTATCATGTCCAGAGTCCCAGACTATCTCTTGTATCATGTCCATAGTCTCTGACTATCTCTTGTATCATGTCTGCAGTCTCTCACCCTATCTAATCTTGTATCATGTCTGCAGTCTCTCTCCATCTCTTGTGTCAAATTCCGTAGTCTCTCACCATCTCTTGTATCATGTCTGCAGTCTCTCGCCATCTCTTGTATCATATTCCGCAGTCTCTGACTATCTCTTGTATCATGTCTGCAGTCTCTCACCATCTTTTGTGTCCTATTCCGCAGTCTCTGACTATCTCTTGTATCATGTCTGCAGTCTCTCACCATCTTTTGTGTCCTATTCCGCAGTCTCTGACTATCTCTTGTATCATGTCTGCAGTCTCTCACCATCTTTTGTGTCCTATTCCGCAGTCTCTGACTATCTCTTGTATCATGTCTGCAGTCTCTGACTATCTCTTCTAGTAGGTATAGAAACATGAGGCTTAACAATGTATATCATATGTAGATGAGTCAGATTTCCAGTCCTTAATTGCATATATATGGCTTTCTTGCTAGAATACTTTTCTATATCCATCTCTTGTATCATGTCTGCAGTCTCTCGCCATCTCTTGTGTCATATTCCGCAGTCTCTGACTATCTCTTGTATCTGTCATGTCACCCGACATTGGGGCTGTGTGTACCAGGCTTTACCTATATCCTGCTGCATGCCTTCTGTCTCTGACACTTAGGGCTCTTTCACATGGAGCGGATCCGTATTGATCCGCTCTGTTAGCCCGTTGGGCTCGGCGGGGATTCCTCCGTTAATCCCCGCTGAGCTGTCGGCTGACAGGGCGGTCCCCGCACACAGTGCAGAGACCGCCCTGTCTCTCCTCCGCTCTCCCCTATGGGGAATCGGATGAATACGGACCGTCTGTCCGTATTCATCCGATCCGTCAGACGGAAGAAATGTAGGGTTTTCTTCCGTCTGAAAAACCGTATCCTGACAGAGGCGGGTGATTACGGACGTTAGCGGATGCTCCATCCGCTAATGGCCGTGATCCCATAGGGAACCATTGTAAGTCCGTAAACGGACTTATGAAAAGCGGACCGTTCGTCCGCTGGTGTGAAAGGGCCCTTAGGCCCCTGTCACACTTGTGCGACTTGTCATGTAACTTGGGACTGCAAAGTCGCATAACAAGTGCGGACACTACTTTGATGTGACTTGAGGTCCATAGACCTGAAGATTACACAGCATTGCTTCAAGTTGTTTGGAAGTCACACTACTTCCAGGTCATACAAGTGTTTTCCTGGGTTTTATGTGGGGGTCGGGGCCCCTTGGTGAGGAGAATGGCAGCACTCGTGGGCCCCCATATAAAGAAAACTGACCAGCACTGCATTGGATGTTGTCATGGAAACAAGTGGTGAGACAGACAGTCACCAATATAAACCTGACAGGGATTCTAATCCCTCTGCACTCTATCCAGCACTAAACAATGAGTTTAGTTAGTTACACGTCTATATCTCTCGGTGACGTCCTGGCCTCTCCCTCAGTACACCGTCACTTCTAGTCCCGGCATGTATTGGCGGCTTCTCTCACACAGCCGTTTGTCACACACAGCGCTCCGTCACAACACAAGAGCTCAGCTCACAGCCCAGCGCAGCAAACAGAGACGTTCATTGAACTTCAGTGGGCCAATCACAAGTCACCACCCGCTTAATCTGCTTCTGTGATTGGTCTGTCCAAATGTCGCGCCCTCCCCATTCTTTACCACAGGATCGCTCTGGCTGGGGCGGTAGTTGGCGTTTCAAATGGGCCGGGGGAGTGGCTTGCCGGGGGAGTGGGCGTGGTGTGGCGGCGAAGGGGGGAGGAGGGAAAGAGAGAGGAGCGGAGTGCACCGACACATAGCAAGGAGTTACCGGACTGAGGTAAGTGGCCGCGGAAACTTGTAGAACACATGTACATTGGAAGGCGGGGAATGAGGGGCTTCCTGCTAAGCTGTGGTGTCCTTAGGGTGGGCAGCAGGCCGTGTAACCCCTTGTGTGCTGGACGGTGGGACAATAACAGAGCAGCTGGCATGTGTTACCGGCTCTATGTGTCCTCTATGGTGGCCGGGAAGGTGCTTTGTGCTGTGAGGAGCCGGGGTTACTATGAATGTTCTTCACTCTCCTGTACAGATATTACAAGTTGTGGGAAAGCTAAAACTTTTTGTTGTTTTAGAATAGAAGCGGTGAAAATACCTGACTTATTATTATCCCTACAGAGAAGAATTCCCTTCACTTCCTGTCCCGGGGACACAATAGGAAGTGAGAGGAAATCTCTACAGAGGAGTCCCCCTGTTAGATGTCACATTCCCCCCTGTCTCCTGTTCTGATGACAACTCCAAGGCTCCACGTATCTTGAGCACGCAAGGGTTTTTTGTACTTTGCATTTAGGGCAACACAATCATTTCAATGGGCTGCCCTAGGCATGAGAAACGGGCAAAGAAGTGTGCCTGCCCCACTTTAAAAATGTTGCTGCCCGGTGCTGCGGCAGCATGTGTTTTGGCTTGCGCAAATTTGCAAGCCTTGGGTGCCATTAAGAATCAAAGGCACCGCTGTACGTCTGCAAAGGTGCGGCGCCTTTGTGTGCTGCAAAGAATGCGTGCAATTGCGCATGCGTTCCCATAAAGCACTGGTGTAAACAAAGCCTGACATTTGGAGGAGGTTTGCGTAAGGCTTGGTTCACATATATGCGATGCGGGAAACGCAGCAAATCCTGAGCTTTCCTGCACTGAAATCGCACTTTGTTCATGCGATCTGCCACCAGTGTCAATGTTAAATAATGACAGATCACAAGATGCAGTGCGATTGCAAGGATCGGATCCGATTCCGGTGCGGCAAAAAAAAAAAAAAAAAGCCTGCACCTTTTCTGTACAGTGTGAATTGAGCCCACACACAATGAATGGGCTGAAATCGTACAGCAAAGAATCGCATGTGATTTTAATAGGAATTGCAATTCCTGTCTGAATCGCATGCAGCTTCCCGCACCGCAAATATGTGAACCTAGTCTAAGGGCTTGTTCACACCATGCATGCATAAAAAGTAGTGCGCAAATTTGACTTGCAGAGACACGCGTTTACATCAGGTTGACATCTGTCTTCCTGCCTGTCAGTTATGTGCCCTGATCACACCACAGTGTTGATGTCATGTCAGTCCCCCCCCCCCCCCCCCCCACAGACAACTGCATACACGTTGCAGATTCCTGCGCAGAAAAATATCGGCATGGGATACCAGTGTTGTAGTGTGAAAAGGGCTGACAGAATACATTTTTTTTGTATGTGCCGTTGCAGAATGCGTGCAGAAAAAACTGACATCTCTGCGGAATGCGTGAACAAGGCCTAAAGAGTCCATGTTTAGGGCTCATTCACATGGCTGAGCAGACCCATCCTCCAATCGGAGCCGCTCTCTGCTGTGTGTGAGCTCACCCATAGAAGTGGACGCAGGAGGTGCATGGACACGACCGCGTGTCAAAGTTGAAAGACGGCTACAATGCGGCTCTCCAGTTCTGGGAGGATGTCCATGGATGTACTCCCAGAACGCACTCTGCTGTGTCCTTTGGACATAGCTGATCACAGAATGCGGTAAAGGGCCAATCACAGCAGCCTTTTAGCATGTGATCAGGTGTGTCCAATCGCAGCTGGTCACATGTAAAAGGACATGCCAGTTATCTGTAGTGTTTTTCTCACACAGTGGAGTTGCTTTACTAAAACTGGAGAGTACAAACTCTGGTGCAGCTCTGCATAGAAACCAATCAGCTTCCAGGTTTTATTGTTAAAGCGGAGGTTCACCCAAAAATCAACTTTCTGCCATTAGATCCAGCATACTGCTGACATCTGCAGTATGCTGTTTTGTTTTTTTGTACTTATCGTTTTATCAGCCGTTGTTATCCGGCCCTGAGCGGGGATTCCTTATGGGTATAGGCATTCCTAAGCCAAGCGGAGTTGATTGACAGACTGCTAAAGCGCGCCACACCTTCCGAAAATACTCGAAGTGACACTCGAGTGTTTACGGCGCCTGCGCAGTCAGCTCTACACGGCAGACGCCGTAAACACCCGAGTGTGACTTCGGGTATTTTCGGAAAGGCGTGACGCGCTTTAGCAGCCCGTCAATCAAATCCGCTTGGCTTAGGAACGCCTATTCCCCGCTGAAATCCCCGCTCAGAGCCGGATAACAACGGCTGATAAACGATAAGTACAAAAAAAACAGCATACTGCAGATGTCGGCAGTATGCTGGATCTAATGGCAGAAAGTTGATTTTTGGGTGAACCTCCGCTTTAACTGAACAAGCTGAAGTTGGATATCCAATGCTTCCAACAAATGCTTTGAGCTTTAATATGTGACGCACATTTGGTGGATCTGCCCTTGTCCTTTCCTTCTGGTCCAAAGAGTTCGGCACCTTTCAAACCTATTTAACCACTTGCTGCCCGCTTTGTCGGCAAAGTGGTTGTGTTATCCTGACCGAACATCATATGACGTGGTCAGGATAACAAGCCGATGCACGCTCCCGGGGGAGCGCATTGCGGCGATCGTTGTTGCGGTGTGTCAGTCTGGCACACCGCAACTCCAATCTAGGTAGAGTCTCTGACGAAGACTCTTTACCATGTGATCAGCCATGTCCAATCATGGCTGATCACAGTGTAAACGGGAAAAGCTGTCTATCGGCTCTTTCTCGCTCGCATTTGTCAGACGCGAATAGAGGAGAGCCGATCGGCTGCTCCTCTGACAGGGGGGACGCCACCAGGACCAGGGATGCCCGCCAGTAGTCACCACCAGATGTGCCCACAATGCCTGTCAATCAGTGATGCCCATCAGTAGCATCCATCAGTGTACATCCTTGCTGCCTTTCAGTGCCACCTATGTATGCATGCCTATTAGTGCCCACCATCAGTGCCTGTCAGTGAAGGAGAAAACGTACTTATTTATAAAGTTTTTGTAACGCAGAAAAAAAAAACCTTGTCATTCAAAGTGCGACAGCACTGAAAGCTGATAATTGGTCTGGGCAGGAAGGTGTGTAAGTGCCCTGTATTGAAGTGGTTAAAGTGGTGTTAAAGCAGAGCTCCACCCAAAAGGGGGAGCTTTGCTTGTTTGCTTCCTCCACTGCCACATTTGGCACCTTTTTGGTGGGGAGCGGGTACCTGTTTTTTGACAGATACCACCTGTCCCCACTTATGGGTGACCTCGCCACGACGAGGTCCCCTGTAAGTTCGGCCCCCTTCCCTCAGTACCGGGCATTCACAAAGTGCAGTGCGCTTTGTGTATGCGCAGTAGGGAACCGGCAGCAAAGCTTACAAGGAATGGCGGCAGCACCCAAGAGTCAATTGAAAAATCGTCTGTGGTGCTGACATCTCAGGATAAGTGTCCTAATATTTAAAGTAAACAGCTACAGTATTTGGGGGGGGGGGGGTTGGGGAGCTGGAGCTTCTCTTTAAACTCAATTTGAAAAAACTCTGACAGGCAGAGTTTTTATAACAGGAGGGACCCTAAAGGTCTCCTCTGTCATAATTGCTTCCCTCAACATGTACACTGAGCCACGCATGCACAGCTTGGAGTACATCTACTGCAGCCACTCCTCTGTACTGTGATAAAGAAACTCCTATGTGCAGAAGTAGTGTAATTTCTCTTTTGTTCATGGACGGACACAGCATCCTTTGACAGTAGGGTTATGCACCTTCCTTCCAGGAGAGTTTAGGCAGAAAAAAACTACTGTCAAAGGATGCTGTGTCCATCCATGAACTTCAGAGAAATGGAGTTTAATTTTTATTTTTTTGGGGGGGGGGGGGTTAAGAGGAGTGGGTACCTAATTTTGACAGGTATCCATCTCCCACTTCTGCTCGGGCCGCCTAGGTGACTCAAGCAGAGGTCCCCCCCCCCCTCACTTGCAATCTTCTGAGACACATCACAGATCCCAGAAGATTGCCCGGCAATTCAGGATGCGCAGTGCGTACCCGGCTGTCACAACCGGGTGCCCACACGAGTGATGCTGGCACCGGGGAGAGGCAGGGGAGAGAACCGAGGCTTCGGGCGGCCACATCGCTGGATGCTGGCACAGGTGAGTGTGTGTTTATTAAAAGTCAGCAGCTATACTTTTTGTAATGGCATCACAAACGCATCCCGATAATTGCGGCAATTCTGCCCTCAATTCGGATCGCTCAGGTGTGAACAGAGTCTGATTGTACAGTTGCCTATATAGTATCACTATGTAGTGCAAAAACTTGCCAGATTTGATACAAACTGAAGATTTGTATCCATATTGCATAGTGTTGGAGATTGTAGAGCCCGTGGGTCCTCCCTGACTAGCAGACAACCCCAGTCCAATCGATCTCAGACTGGATAGATGCTCATCTGCTCCCTCCTCCCTGGGTATAGTATACACCTAAGCTGAGTGTGAAGGTACTTTTTTGTCGCATTTGACAGCAATACTGTGCATATCATCCAAGGTTTGTAAGCATCTTCCAGGGAATCTAATACATGATCTGTTCAAGCCATAGGAATAGGTTCTTGTGAAAGCTTGCCTTCACTGTGCTCCCTCTCCTTTCCATTTGTCTGTTGGGACCCTGACTCTAATTCCTGTGTCTGTCATTGTGTACAGAGGGTTAATAACCTGCTCCCCTTCCCCACATGACAGTGTTCAAGCTTGGCTGATGGCTGTCAAGGCCAAGCATTGCATCCTTATTCAAAGAATAGACAAGGTCACCTTCTTCCCAGTACTCACAAGTGATGGATATTTCTCAGGGTTCCAACCAATAAACAGATAGGTGAGGGGGAGCATAGAGAACATAGAACTGGATGGTCTATTAAGAGAACCTGTCTGTCATGAAAGGATTCTGGTTTCTGTCACCTGCTATACTGTCCCCAACACAGGGAAGGTGAACTCTTTAGTATTTGGTTATCATCTTCTTTAGACTTGTGACTTGTGGTGACTTGCACAGTAGCAGTGGCACACATGTTGTCTGTCAGAAGATAATGAGCCAACCAACCAGTAGCTGCGCTGAATAAATTCCAGGCTTTGATACATGTCCCATACTGTGGCTGTGATCCAGTGCCTGGATGGAGCCCAAAGCTGCTGTACTGTTCTAGGATTATTAGATACTGTTTGTGTGTATGTGTGTGATTATTTTTATATATAAGCCTAAGTTCACACTGCTGCAAATTCGAAATCGCGGTAAAATGCGCGATTTTACCGCGATTTCGCGGCTGTGATTTTTCCGCGATTTCGGCCGCAATTTAATGTAAATCGCGGCCCGAAATTGCAAAAAGTAGTACAGGAACTACTTTTTGAAATCGCAGATGTGGCGTCGCACTGATTAGGACAGTGCCATTGCCGCGATTTCGCGGCTGCGATTTTTCCGCGATTTCGGCCGCAATTTAATGTAAATCGCGGCCCGAAATCGCAAAAAGTAGTACAGGAACTACTTTTTGAAATCGCAGATGCGGCGTCGCACTGATTAGGACAGTGCCATTGCCGCCAATTTGAGATGCGATTTGACATGTCAAATCGCATCTCAAATCGTTCCAAATCGTACCCAGTGTGAACCAGGGCTCAATCTCATGTCTCCAGACAGAATTGTTAATCATTTTACTGTACATTTACTTTTGGACTTTGATGCATTTCATAGACTAGCCAATAAAAATATTGCATTAAAGCTGCGATCACACTATAGTGTTTTGTTGATAAAAAAAAAGTGTAATGCTCGATGCTTAAAAAGGTGCATGAGTTACTTTGCTGTGTGTATGGTTGCCCATTGAAATGCATGGACTGCCCTTTACATGTAGTGAGTAAACACGCATATGTACAATGCCTACTGTCATGTGAATGAGGCCTAGGGGGAGGTTAGTAGCTCAAAGGGGAAACACTTTTTTCCTATACAACTCTCTAATGGCTAATCTCTGTACCTGTCCCTGTCGGTGTTAAATGATTTACCTCAGACTTCTTGGCAGGGTCAGCTGGTCAAACTAAAAAGGGCCTAAAATGAATGCAGACATTACATCTAAGAATTGGTAGGCTGAAATACAAAATATTTGCTTTATTTATTACAGGTACTTTATTGGTTCCCGCAAATTTACGCAGCGATTTACACATATGTTGTACATTTACATCAGTCTCTGCCCTCATGGAGCTTACAATCAAAGGTCCCTAACGCATACATACATACATACATACATACATACATACATACATACATACATACATACATACATACTAGTACCAATTTAGACAGGAGCCGATTAACCTACCAGCATGTCTTTGGAGTGGGGGAGGAAACAGAAGTACCTCAAGGAAACCCACAAAGACACAGGGAGAACATGCAAACTCCATGTTTTTGTGTTTAAGGCCCCTTTAACACTTGTGCGTCTTTGGGAGGTACACCCTAAGAATTCATAACATTAGATGGTGCAGCTATAACCAACGGAAAAAAAGATTACCAAGCACATGCTAAAATTACATTTAAATCCTGCAAGGCTATTTAAATTAAAACGCCTGAACATATACAGGAAATAAGCAAAAAATATGGGGATTTGGTCACATTATATGGCCATGCTTAAGCCCACTACTGCGTCAAAGTACCCCATTATCAGTGGGTCCGACTCCTACACTATTCATAGAATGAAAGATCCTGCTTCTCAACCATGGGAGAAATCCACTCCTCTATGGGAGAACTGAAAGGACTCCTATAACACAGGTGGACACTAATGAGGGGGAGGGGGGGTGCTCCAGCCCAAGGGTTCTGGTCAGGACCCTTACAATAGGCAAACAAAGATAGACCTGGGGGGCACACCCTAAGGCCACACATGGGTCGAATTTCAAAAGAATTTTCTTTCGGAAATCGCACCCTTAGTGGGCAGCAGCAACAGCCGATTTTCGTGCGGCCATCGAATTTGAGTAATTGGGCATGTTGGAAATTTTTGGAAAAACAAACGATTTTCTAATTAATGATGGGAGAATCGTGCGAGAAATGTAATCGCAAAAGAAATGCGCATGTGCAAGATAAAAGAATTCCCGGAAAGAAGATTCCCAGCCATGAAAATTCTTTTCTGTAGCAACATGTGGTGAAATTTGAAGGCTTAGTTGGTCGAATTTCGAAATCAATGGTGGCACCATCGGATCACAAAACGCACACATTTTCTAATTTCCCTGTTCGTCTTTCAGGACAGGTACTGTAGAGAGACACAGGCTCCTCCCCTCACAGGAAACACCGCCTTCCAATTAAGAATTTAAGCCTCATCCTCCCTCAGCTCCTCAGTTTATGGTGTTTCCTCCGGAGGGGAGACACCGCTGGGGGCCAAGGGCCAGACAGCTGGGGAAGCTGAGGCCAGTTTTCCTGAGAGGGGGGACCTGTTCTCCCTGGGCTCAGGGCTATTTTTTAAACGCATGGCGTCCTGGTTGACTGGGGAAGTCACTTACCCAGGACATCGCCGTGTAGCGTCCCGCGGACATTCCTGGGGTGGATTCAGCCGCGGAGGCCTATTCACTCAACGCACAGGGGTGGCGCTGCAGGCGGGGTGCACGCTCCCTGTGAGATTTCACAGTCGGCCAGGAGCTGGGCCGGACCGGATGACGAGTGACGTCAGTTCCGGGGGGGGCGGGCACTTCCGCCGGATACGCGTCACTGGTCCCGGACGCTGCAGTGTGAAAAGGCCTGACGCTGGGCTGGTGCGGCCTCTCTCTTCTCAGCCGTAGGGTCGGCGTTTTGGCAGGCAGTCGCGACCACATTCCTCAGCGAGATGTCGGAAGCAGAGGCTTCCCGTGCACCTCCGGATGACGACAGCACCAGCCACTCTAAGGTAAGGAGAACCCTGGGGTGGTGTTCCCTTATCATGTTGTACAGCTTCACTGGTGATTTTTTTTTTTTTTTTTGTTTTCTTCTCCTGGTGGTCGGGGAGTTTGTTAGTGTAGTGTGTCTGGAACCCTGGTGGTGGTTGGTCCTAGAACACTCCTGGTGGTTACCTGTGTTATGCGCTGGTCTCTCTTTTAATCTAGCCTCCACTTTCTTCTGTGTTTTTCAGAAATCCACAGAAAAATCAGCCCACAGCAGGAAGAAATGTCCTTCCTGCAGATCTTCACTTAGTGAGAGTTGGAACAAAGCACTTTGCAGGAGATGTATTGAGGGGCTGGTTAAAGAAAGGGAGGCAGAGCAGGCATCTGAATTAGCAGCTTCTATGAAAGAGCTTTCTGGCACCTTTCAATCGTTTAAAGATATTTTTGCTAATTTTCAATTGCCCCAAAGCAGCCCTTCTGTAGCGCAACAGGTAATTCCACCGAATCCTGAGGTTCTTCCCTCTGGGAGTAGAGAGAAACCTGCGGATATCAGAGAGGATGCTGAGGAGGAGCAAGACAGTGCCGCTTCTAGCTCCCAAGAGGAGTCAGATAGTGAGAAGACAGAGGCAGGGTCCTCAAAGGTCTCTCGCTACAAGCTTTCCCTTGAAGAGGTGGAAGAGTTATTGGAAACTATCCACGCTACTTTAGGGATAGTTGAGGAGAAAAAGACACTGTCACTCCATGACCAGATGTACAGTGGTTTGGGAGAACAAAAGAAAAGGGTTTTTCCAGTCCATGAAGTACTGGTCAATGCCATCAAAAAAGAATGGCAGGACCCAGAGAGGAAACCTTTCTTCTCAAACTCTTTGAAGAGGAGGTTTCCTTTTTCTGAAGAGGAGGCTTCAGTATGGAACAAATCCCCCAAACTAGATGCCGCCTTTTCGCAGGTATCCCGACATACGGACTTGGCGTTCGAGGACATGGGGGTCCTTTCAGACCCCATGGACAGGCGGATGGATTCGCTATTAAAAAAGTCCTGGGATGCTTCCCAGGGGAACCTTAAGCCAGCTATGGCAGCAACAGTGGTGGCCCGTAATTTAGAGCATTGGCTCTTACAAATTAAGGCACATATTGAGGCCGGAACGCCAAAAGAGACTATACTTTCCTCTTTTCCAACTTTACTGAGTGGCGTACGGTATGTAGCGGACGCCTCAGCAGAGTCAATCCGCATGTCTGCCAGATCTGCAGCTCTATCTAATTCTGCAAGAAGAGCTCTCTGGCTCAAGACATGGCAGGGGGATAGCGCCTCAAAGGTTAAATTGTGCGGGATCCCCCTTACAGGAGACTTATTATTTGGGCCAGGCTTGGAGGCTGTCTTAGATCGTACAGCCGACAAGAAGAAGGCTTTCCCCTTAAAGAAAAAATTTGGGGGACAGACAAAGAAAAAATTCTGGACCCAAAAGAAGGTGGAAGTCCCCAAACCTGAGGGAAAGAAAAAGTTTTGGGGACCAAAAGGGAAAGGCCGTGCCGGGGCACTTTTTCGTGCTCCTGAACAGCCCCAAAAACCTCAATGACGGAGTCAAGGTGGGAGGAAGGTTGGGGGCCTTTCTCCCACAATGGGAGACGATCACCAGCAACCAATTTGTGCTGGGGATCATAAGGAGAGGGTACAGACTAGAATTCTCAAGTCCCCCCCCATCCAGACTCTTAGTCACCAATTTGCCCCAATGCAAAGAGAAATCTGTGGCTCTGATCTCCTCTCTTCAGGAGTTGGAGGATCAGGAGGTGGTAGTTCGGGTTCCATCGGAGGAGATAGGAAAGGGCTTCTACTCCCACATATTTGTGGTCCGCAAGCCTTCAGGGAAATTCAGGCTTATACTGAATTTAAAACCTCTAAACACCTCGGTCACGTACAAACGGTTTCGGATGGATTCCATCTATTCCGTGAGGACACTCCTCCTTCCGAACTGCTTCATGGCATCCATAGATTTAAAGGATGCCTACCTACACATCCCAATAGCGGAATGCCATCAGAGATTTCTCAGACTGGCCGTGAGGTCCAGAGAGGGGATGTTTCACCTGCAATTCAAAGCACTCCCCTTCGGGCTCTCCTCTTCCCCCCGCATATTCACCAAAGTGATGGTGGAGGTACTAGCCTTTCTACGTCTCAAGGGCATCCTGGTGATAGCTTACCTGGACGATCTGCTATTCTTTGCAGACTCTCCGACACGGTTGTCCCAGGACCTCCAGGTTGCAAAGGGGATTCTGGAGAACCTAGGTTGGTTACTCAATCTGGAAAAATCCAGCCTGACACCCTCCCAAAGAGTCACTTTTCTGGGATATGTACTGGACTCAACCAGACAGATGACTTTTCTCCCAATAGAAAAGGTTCAGAAGGTGGACAACGTAATATCACTTCTTCAGAGCAGTTGCCAGCTTCCGATAAGGAAAGTCATGTCAGCTCTGGGGTTATTAACATCTTGTCTTCCTGCAGTGCAGTGGGCGGGTCTGCATTTCCGACCTCTACAACTGTTCATACTGAACATTTGGGACCACAAACCGGAATCCTTGGATTCCCTGATATCCATACCGGTTCACATCAAGAGGTCCCTTTGGTGGTGGAGGAAGGGGGCGAACCTTTTACAGGGCCTGGATTGGATCTCCCCGATTTCCAGAACAGTGACAACAGATGCCAGTGGCTCCGGTTGGGGAGCACACCTGGACTCCCTTCTGACACAGGGTCGCTGGGCAAAAGAGGACTCGCAAAAATCTTCGAATTGGAGAGAACTAAAAGCGATAGAGTTAGCCCTCAAAGCCTTTCAGAAGGAGCTGCAGGGACAGCATGTTCGAATCAGGACAGACAACTCCTCGGCAGTAGCTTATGTCAACAAGCAGGGGGGCACCAGGAGCAAGTCCTTATGGGATCTGACAAAATCTATTCTCATATGGGCGGAGGCCAATGTCTTGTCCCTCTCAGCCATACATCTGAAGGGAGAATTAAATCAGGTCGCAGACTTCCTCAGCAGGAAGAAACTGAGGGAGGGCGATTGGGTTCTGAATCAGGAAGTTTTCAGAGCGATCACTCAAAGATGGGGTCTTCCGGAGGTGGATTTATTCGCCTCAAGAGAAAATGCCAAAACTCGGCTCTTTTTTTCCCTAAACAGATGGGATGGAGCTCTGGCGGTGGACGCTCTGGCCCAAACCTGGAAGTTCTCCAGGTGTTATGCTTTCCCCCCTCCGGTTCTAATACCAGCAGTCCTGAGGAAACTGCAGGGGGAGAACACAACACTCATTCTCATCGCACCTCATTGGCCCAGGAGACCATGGTTCTCTATCCTAAAAAATCTATCGATAGAATCTCCTTGGATTCTACCAATTCGGGAGGATCTCCTTTTGCAGGGTCCAATCTGCTGCCCGCAGGTAGAGAGATGGAACCTGGCAGCCTGGCTTCTGAGGAAGAGCTGCTGAGGGGCAAAGGGTTTTCAGAACGCTTGGTTGAAACACTCCTAAGCTGTAGAAAGAAGGAGACGCAAGCCATTTACCAAAAAGTGTGGAAACGGTTTAACATCTGGTGTGCAGAAAGCTCATTCAGTGTCAACAGCTCTGTGGCTGTTTTAGAATTTCTTCAAGCTGGAGCTGATAAAGGGTTGGCAACTAGCACGCTGAAGGGTCAGGTGTCAGCGCTAAGTGTATTTTTTGAAAAACAACTAGCATTTGACCCTTGGGTCTCTAGATTTTTTAAGGCTTTGAGTAGACGGAGACCTGTTAAAACCTCCAACTTCCCAGTTTGGGATCTCTCATTGGTTCTTCAAGCCTTTACAGTAGAACCATTTGAGCCTTTAGACAAATGTAGTTTAAAAGTGATCACTCTCAAAACAGTATTTTTAGTAGCGATCACTACTGCCAGGAGAGTGAGCGAACTCGAGGCCCTATCTATTAGGGTCCCCTTTTTTCAAGTTTTTCCGGATCGCATCATTTTTAAGACAGATCCGGCTTTTCTACCAAAGGTAGCTTCTAAGTTTCACAGAAGTCAAGAAATAACATTGCCTTCTTTTTGTTCAAATCCTGTGAGGGAACAGGAACACAAGTTTCACAACCTAGACGTTAGGAGGTGTGTCCTACAATACTTGGATTACACAAGTCAGTTCAGGAAAGCTGATTCACTATTTGTTTTGTTTTCTGGGTCCAAGAAAGGGTCTAGGGCTTCTAGACGCACGATAGCCAGGTGGTTAAGGGCAGCCATCGTTCTAGCCTATTCTTCTAGGGGAGTAGAGCCTCCACAGGGTATCAAGGCTCATTCCACCAGGGCAGTAGCAACTTCCCAAGCAGAGTGTGCTGGTGCTTCCCCGGAGCAGATCTGCAAGGCTGCAACATGGTCTAGTTTCTCAACGTTTGTAAAACATTACAGACTGGACCTACTTTCAACCAAAGACCAGGCTTTTGGACGCAAAGTACTGCAAGCAGTTGTCCCACCCTAGGGTAAGGTGCTCGCTTATCCTCTCTACAGTACCTGTCCTGAAAGACGAACAGGGAAAAACGGGGTTACTTACCGGTAACATCCCTTTTCCTGGAGTCTTTCAGGACAGCACTGGTACCCACCCTCTTTTGTTGTAGGGGATATTATGGAAACTCATCAGACGAGGCCGTCAGGTAAGATGTAATTTTATACTTTTATGACGTGTTCTTGTGTCTCCCCAGCTGGCCGGAGGTACTCTGGAAAAAACTGAGGAGCTGAGGGAGGATGAGGCTTAAATTCTTAATTGGAAGGCGGTGTTTCCTGTGAGGGGAGGAGCCTGTGTCTCTCTACAGTACCTGTCCTGAAAGACTCCAGGAAAAGGGATGTTACCGGTAAGTAACCCCGTTTTTTTTTCAAAAGGCAACTCTTTTGAAATTCGACCACGTATGTCCTGCATAAGAATGCTTAACATTGGATGGTGCAGCTATAAGACCAACAGGAAAAGATTACAGGACACGTATACTAAAAATACATTTTGAGACTGCAGTCGCATGACAAGTTGTTCCCCATGATTTCCAATGAGTGCCATTCCTCTCTGTGCAACTTCAAATTAGCCCGTGCACTACCTTGGTCCGACTTTGATGCGATTTGAGGTCCATAGACTTCAAGATTACACAGGCATTGCTTAAAGTGGTTGTAAAGCTTTGTTTTTTTTCACCTTAATGCATCCTATCGAGCCCCCGTTTTTACTTATCTGAGCCCCGAAACTCTGTGGGCGTGATCCCGCATTGCTTTCCCCCAGGTCTTGTCAATTATTCATTGAATAGATTGATAGCAGCGCAGCCATTGACTCTTGCTGCTGTCAAGCAAATCCAATGACGTGGCCGCCGGGGGGGGGGGGGGGGGGGGGAGGTGGGCCGAGTCATACAATTGGCGGCTATGGACGCCAATTGTATGGCACAGGAGTGCGCCCGCAAGCTAACCCCCTCTGGACAGAGCTTCCCAAAGGGGGTTGGCTCTTGTAGGGAGGAGCCGCGAGAGCCGCCGTGGGACCCCAGAAGAGGACGATCGGGGTCACTCTGTTTAAAATGAACTGCACAGTGGAGGCAAGTATGACATGGTTGTTTTAAAAAATAAAATAAAAAAAATAGCTGAATCTTTACAACCCCTTTTAAAGTCGCATTAAAACTGTGGTAAAATCTTGCGATTTTCAGAATGCAAAAGTGTGAAAGGGGCCCTAATACAATTAAGTGCTATGGACACATCATTTAGTAAAAATATGGTGATATTTTTGGATTACTAGCAGACATTTTAAAGCGGTAGTTTACAAAAAAAAAAAACCTGCAAGGTAAAGGCATAATGTGCTAGTATGCATTGCATACTATTACATTGTGAAAGACTTGCCTTGAAACAAAGTCCTTCAGCAGCGTGCTGACTGGACCTCCATTTTCACCCGGTCTCCGTGGTTCGCAAGCTGCTTGAATGGCCGAGACGCAATGATGTCGCTCCCGTACATGCGTGTGGGAATCGCGGTTTACGGCACAGGTACGCCATTCCTTCAGAGCGCATGCACTGGTGACGTCACGGCTGCTGCTCCCTAGAATATTTCTTAAATGGTGCATGTTTATTAATTTTACCTGCAGGTAAACTTACCTGTAGGTTAAAATACAAACTCGGTTTACTACCACTTTACTTCGAATTGCTTTGTCTGCTAGGCAGCCTTTAGTTCTTTTGCTAGAATGTTTTTTTTGGAGGACACCTGAACTTATTTTTATGTTTATGCCCTATTCATCTAGGCAATGAACACGTCTAGGGTTTGCTGTATTTACAAGGGAGAAAATAAGCAGTGAGGCGTACTCTGCGTTGTCAATGTATTGCTTGTTTCAGTTCAGACAAGTTGAAGCACGCCATTGCCTCTATTCAGACTTGCATGTTTATTGTGAATAGAATGGTAGTAATGGCTACAGGAATTATTGCCTTTAGAACATACTTTTTTATAATTGTTAGGAAAAGTTTACAGGCGGCAACTGATATGCTTCTTGCTTGTCTAGTAATGGGATACTGTTTCCGTAGCTTTTTATAGCACTGAAGGAACCTTAAAGTGGTGTTATAGCAGTTCCACCCACTTTTGAAAGGTGGTCATAAACTAAAGACCACCCCTCAATTTTGGATATTTAAAAATGTTTTTATTTTTATTTTATTTTTTTATTGTATTTATTTTTTAAGTACTTTTGTCCTAGGTCGGCCATGGCCCAGGACGTTATGTCCTCTTCTGCGGCGAGCCCTCTTCCTTCTCTCCATTGACTTCTGGAACCTGTGTGTGTGTGTCCCAGAAGACAAGCTGGCCATTAACAAAGCACTGTGCGACTGGCACATGCGCAGTAGGTAACCGGCTGTGAAGCCGCATGGCTCCACTACCAGTTTCCCTTGGGTACATTGGTGGTGCCTGCACCCAATCTGATAGGCGGATCGGCTTGATGGGGGGGGGGGGGCACATTGCAGGCTCCCTGGACAGCTAAGTGTCCTTATTAAAAATCAGCAGCTATAGTATTTGTTAGGGTTGTCCCGATACCAGTATCGGGACCGATACCAAGTATTATTAATACCCCCGATGCCAAAATTGAATACTCCGCCCAAAACACCCTCCCCCCCCCGCCGTCGTCGTCGTCGTGTGTCGCAAAGCCGCCGCCGCTGCTGCATTAATCACCGCGGCGAACATTACAGTCAGCTTTCGTTTGAATAGCTGTTTTCCCTGCCGCGCATAGACACTCCCCCTTGGACGGATCTGTCTAATCGCGAGCAAGGGGGAGTGTCTCTATACACAGCGCGGCAGGGAAAACAGCTATTCAAACGAAAGCTGACTGTAATGTTCCACCCGCGGTGATTAACGCGGCAGCGGCATCATTTAGGTATGTGGGAGATGGTTGCATGTGGGGGGACATGGCTGCATGTGGAGGACATGGCTGCGTATATGGGGGACATGGCTGCATATGTTTGGGGACATGGCTGCATATGTTTGGGGACATGGCTGCATATGTTTGGGGACATGGCTGGATATGTTTGGGGACATGGCTGCATCTGTGGGGGGACATGGCTGCATCTGTGGGGGGACATGGCTGCATTTGGGGACACATTTAAAACAACCCTAGTATTTGTAGATGCTCACTTTAAAAAAATAAAAATGTTTGTGGCTGGAACTCTGCTTTTAAAACCAAACAAAAAAAAAAAAACGACCGCTGCCTAGCCATGTTTACTTTTAGGCTGCATTCACACCTGAGCGTTTTCAGCTCTTAAAACGCCCAACAATAAAAATCTCATTCATTTCAATGGCGCCTGTTTACATCTGAACGTTTTGTCGCCTGAAGCAAAACGCCTGAAAAACGCCCTAAGCTCAGAAAAGAACATGAGCTTCTTTGAAGCAGATTACAGGCGTCTTCTCATCTTTGGAGGTAACTTCTTTCACTTGTTTTTTCCTGGAGTACTATAAAGTAGTAGTAAACTATTCACTTCTTTTTTTACTTACAGGTAAGCTTATAATAAAGGTAAAATTAATATTTTCTAAGCGCACCATTTAGGAGATATTCCAGTAAGCAGCAGCCGATGACGTCACTGGCACATGCGCTCTGAAGGAACTGCATACCCGTGTTATTCCTTCAGAGCCCTGTGCCATAAACAATTACTCCCGCACTCATGCGCAGGAGTGACGTCATCTCGGCTTGGCCATTCCAGTGGTTGCAGCCTGCGATCCTGGAAGGAAGACTGAAATTGGAAGCCTTTGTTTTAAAGTAAGTCTCTCCTAGGTAATCTGTAAAGGCTTTTTGAAGCGTTTCTTATGGATAGTAAAATGTACGCGGTTTGTCGCTGTTGCACAGCCCTGCACAATTTTACAATGTGAAAAAACCGCTGCGCAAATACTGTGTGACAAAACCTACCAATTTATTCCCTAGGGCATTAGGACTTAAAATTCATGGGGGTCCAGTCAGTAACATTTTCTTCCAGCAGAGGTCCGAGTGTCATGTTTGTACTATGACTTGGATCCTTCACATCACAGCCTCTTGTGCACATGACAGAGCGGGAACTCGCAGTCCCACATGCAGTTTTAATTTTTTTTTTTAAAGCTGTACTCCAAATCGCGCGACTTTGGGGGGTCGCAATAGTGGAAATACAGCCTTAATGTACTTCTTTTGCAAAAATATCAAAGCTTTCCATTAATTCTGCAGACACTTGCTTCACCGTCTGGCCATCTTTATTCACCTAAAATTACTAGTTGCGCCTTCAAGCGGTGGTTCACCCTGCAGAACAACATTTCAGCATAAAATCCGGCATAGTAGCGCGAGCTACACTATGCCGGTCTTAATTTTTTTATCCCCGTACTCACGGTTATATCGTACATAGACGATTCCGTCTGCCGCGGGGAATGGGCGTTCCTAGCAAGAGGGAGGGTGATTGACGGCCGGCTCTGGCACGTCACGCTCCCCGAAGACAGCCGGAGTAGGTCTCGGCTCTTCACGGCGCCTGCGCACAGGCTATGCGCAGGCGCCGTGAAGAGCCAAGCCTATTTCGGCTATTTCCGGAGAAGCGTGACGTGCCAGGGCCGGCCGTCAATCACCTTCCCTCTTGCTAGGAACGCCCATTCCCCGGAATCTTCTATGTACGATATAACAGTGAGTACGGGGATAAAAAAATACAGACAGGCATACTGTAGCTCGCACTACTATGCCGAATTTAATGCTAGAGGGAAATATTTTTAATTTTTTTTTTTTATATAGGGTGAACCCCCGCTTTCAGTGTGCCATTAATTAAGGGCACGCCGAAGCAAACGCACATTTTGCCATGTGAAAAAACGAGTGGCAAATGCTGCAAAACACACAGTAAAAAAAACGCATGTGGAAATGTGAGTTCCCGCTATGCAGAGATGTGAATGGGGCTTGGCAGCTGAGTGTTTCTGTCTACGCCCTCCTATGTACTTGTATACAGTTGGCCATACACTATGCAATCTGATTGTATATTGTGTATTTAGTGAGAAGGGTGATCACTGATTGCATTTCATTTAAAAAAAAATGTGCAGCTGGGAGTGGGAAGGTAGGTAGGAGGGTGGATGATGCAGGGTGTGTGCGCTAATGTCAGCAGGTCAACTCCTTCCTGGGTCATGACCTAAAGTCTAATCAGGAAGTAAGGCAAAACTAATGGATACGTTTGGAAACAAGTGAAGTGTCTGTAGATTTAATGGAAAGCTTTGTTGCTTTTGCAAAATAAGTACGTGAATGGTAAATGGGGGGGGGGGGGGGCTGAAATTAAGGAAAGGGGGGGGGGGGACGTGAGCAAAGGTGAACTTAGCCTTTGGACCCCTTTCACACTGAGGCAGTTTTCAGGCGTTTTAGCGCTACAAATAGAGCCTCGAAAATGCCTCCCTTTCTCTGCAATGGGTGCTTTCTCACACGGGCGGTGTGCTTTAGGGACATTAGAAAAAGTCCTGCAAGCAGCATCTTTGGGGCAGTTTGGGATCGCTTTATACAGCGCTCCCAAATCGCCCTGCCCATTTGATATAAATGGGCATAGCTTCCGAAACACCTGAAAAGCGCCACAACATGGGAGTTTTTAACCCCTTTACAGTTAAAAGCACCCCCCGCTAGCGACTGTAAAGCAATGCTAAAACAAGAGCCGCTTTACCGCTTACGGCTGTCGTTTTCAGTGGGAAAGCGGCCTTAAAGTTGGATTCTTCTACTAAATTAGTACACAAAACCGTGTCCTCACAGCAGTTTTGCACAAGTAATTTCCAGGCAAAATGTTGTTTACTCTCTAGATAGACCAAGGAAAGTTTCTCTGCCAGGTTTTTAGTGCTCTTTGTGTCCTTGATGGGGACATTTGCATCTTTAAATATTTTACATGGTAAGATGCAGGGTCTTCTGAGAAGACAGTAAACAGACCGAATGCCAGAGGGCGTGTCGCTGGATTTCTTTTCTCTTTGCTTTCATTCACTTTCCCAGCAGTTTGTTTGGCTACTCTGCCATTTCAATTGTTAACTCTTTTTAAAGCGGGGGTTCACCCAAAAAAACTAATTTTTAACATTAGAATGAGGCTAATTGTGGGAAGCACAATCGGGTGTTTTTTTTTTTTTTTTTTTTTTAAATCAATGCAGTACATACCGTTTTAGAGATAGATGTTCTCCACGGCTTCCGGGTATGGGCTGCGGGACTGGGCGTTCCTATTTGATTGACAGCCTTTCCGACCGTCGCATACAGCGCGTCACGAGTTGCCGAAAGTAGCTGAACGTCGGTGCGCAGGCGCCGTATAGAGCCGCACCGACATTCGGCTTCTTTCGGCAACTCGTGACGCGCTGTATGCGACGGTCGGAAGGCTGTCAATCAAATAGGAACGCCTAGTCCCGACGATCATACCCGGAAGCCGCGGAGAACATCTATCTCTAAAAAGGTAAGTACTGCATTGATTTTAAAAAAAAAACACCCAATTGTGCTTCCCACAATTAGCCTCAATCTAATGTTAAAAATTTTTTTTCGCTTTAAGGACTTTGCTTAGGAAATGCTATGAATATACATTATATAAATGTATAAAAGATTTAAATGTGAGTTGGTGCAACTCTGCATAGAAACCAATCAGCTTCCAGGTTTTATTGCCAAAGTTTAGTAGAACAAGCTGAAGCTAGAATTTAATTGGCTATCATACACAGCTGCACCAGTTTTAGTAAATCAATCCCAATATCTCTTCATCTTTGCGTTATTTTTGATCAGGAGTCCTGGTAAATCTCTTACTTTTTATCTTTATTTAGGCTTAATAAAGTGCTGAGGCATGCTGCTTTGACTGCTAGTTTGTCATCCTGTTTCAGAACATGGTGTGACCTTGGTAAGGTCAATATCGGTCACTACGGAAAAAAAACCTGACTGCTCCAGTCGGGAGCCGCTGTACTAACCATGCAAGGTTAGTTCAGCGATCTCCCCTGCTGAGCTGTTGTGTTCTGACAGGGTAACGGCCCACCTGCCAGAACACTCTGATCAGCGCTCTCAGCCATTGGCTGATCGGGAGGAGTCAGCTGCTGGTTTTGCAGCATGCGCATCAGACAGAAGCTGGACAGGCCGACCTACACACGGGCAGAATGTCAGATGGTATTTTTTGTCTCCCGATATTCTGCCTGTGTGTACGGGGCTTTACTCACTTTAGACATTTTGCAATATACATACAGGTTGGAGAGGAATCCACGTGGGAGAGAGTATTGGAGTCCCAATCAATGATGTAGAACAGGCATCACTAAATGGCGGACCGTGGGCTAAATGCGTAACGCGTGACATTACCATTCGGGCCTGCCGCAGTACCGCCATTTAACAGCTCCCCCAGCCATCACTCTGTAATCCTCACAGAACCGACAGTGGGAGGCGGGACAGTTTTGGCTGGAGGGCGGAGCTGCCCGAAGTTAACAAGCAGGTGATCGGCTACTAGGATGATAGGCGGTCCTAGCAACCAATCACCATCTTGCAACACCCAACCACCCACCCTCCACCCAGACAGGCTGAGCCTCCCTCCGATCTTCGGTCTGTTTAAAGCGGAGTTCCACCCAAAAGTGTAACTTGCGCTTAATCCACTCCTCACCCCCTTACATGCCACATTGGGCATGTCATTTTTTTGGGGGGGGGGGGGGAGTGGGGGCTTCAGGAGGAGTGGGACAGCCTGTCCCACTTCCTCCTTCCGCCCAGGGACCGCTAAGGCGATACATCATGTCGCCTTTTGGCAGCCCCTCCCTGTAGGCGATCGCCTGGGACACGTGACGGGTCCCAGACGATCGCCTGTCCAATCAGGTAGCGCAGCGGCGATCGCACATGTACATCAAAAAAGGCTGGAACTCCGCTTTAAGGTAACATAGTGATGGAGAGGGCGAAGTAAGGACACTAGTATGAAAAGTTGAATAGGAACTGAGGAATGTGTGTGCTGATGACACTGAAGTAGAGTTGCATCAAAGTGGGGGGCTGAGGACTGGGGTGTGTGTGTGTGTGTGTGTGTGTGTGTGTGTGTGTGTGTGTGTGTCCATGGACATTAAAGGAGGGGCTAATGTCTGTAATGTGGGACTGATGATGGTAATTTGGAAGGAGCTGAGAACATTAAAGGTGGGGGACTGAGGACTGTAATGTGTGCAGGAGGTAATGAGGACAATAAAGGGGGGGGGGGGGCCTGAGGACTGTAATGTGGAGGGAGCTAAGGACTGGTGTGTGTGTGTGAGAAATGTATTGTGGGTGGCAATGAGGACAGTAATATGAAGGGGGGGGGGATACTGATGACAGTAATGTGGGGGGGGGGTGGGCTAATGTAAATGGGACAGTACTGTCGGGGGATTGATGTCAATGAAGTATGAGAACATTACTGTGAAAGAGGTGTGATGTAAAGGGGGACCTGAGGACATTCATCAAGAGGGAGGGGACTCTGAAGTGCACTGGGGACACTGATGTAAGAATGGGTTCACATCTGTGCATTGGGTGCACATGTGGGTAGGTCAGTATATTTTACTGCACTACCCGCAAGTAACATGGAGAATGGTCCTTGACCTTTTTTCCAAAATGGCACCGCACCAAGCCGCATGGTGCTGCAGCAACATGCGATTTGGCACATGCGAAAAGGCGCCACGGGTACTGACATGATGTTTGGACCTCTGCTGGAAGAAAATTTTGCTCACCGGACCTCTGTGAATTTTAATTCAATACCCCTGATGTAGATGATCTGCTTTTTTTTTTTTTTTTTTTTTTTTTTTTTTTTTTTTTTTGGGGGGGGGGGGGGGGGTGGATTTAAGGAAAGCAATGTACAAAGTAACTTTGTGGTAGACTTCTGGGCGAGTGATGCCACACTATGTGTGAGAAGCACTTTTTGCATGGAAACATTTCACTCAGTTAAGCTGGATACACACTACTGTATACAATTTTTTTTTTAGATTTTTTTACTTTAAAGCGGGGGTTCACCCTTAGAGGGCACTTTTCCCCCTTAGATTCCTGCTCGTTTTCTCTAGGGGAATCGGCTATTTGTTTTAAAATATGTGCAGTACTTACCCGTTTACGAGACGCATCCTCTCCGTCGCTTCCGGGTATGGGCTGCGGGAATGGGCGTTCCTTCTTGATTGACAGTCTTCCGAGAGGCTTCCGATGGTCGCATCCATCGCGCCACGATTTTCCGAAAGAGGCCGAACGTCGGTGCGCAGGCGCAGTATAGAGCCGCACCGACGTTCGGCTACGAGTGACGCGATGGATGCGACCGTCGGAAGCCTCTCGGAAGACTGTCAATCAAGAAGGAACGCCCGCTCCCGAAGACCCATACCCGGAAGCGATGGAAGAAGATGCAGCTCGAAAACGGTAAGTACTGCTCATATTTTAGTACAAATAGCCGATTCCCCTAGACCGAACGAGCAGGAATCTAAGGGGAGAAAATTTTTTTTTTAATAAATGGGTGAACTCCCGCTTTAAGGTTTGACCTTCTATTATATGGTTTTGATAAATCTAAAGAGTTTTTCAATTTGTATGCAATCAGGCAGGCCCTTTTCACTACATGGTTTTGGTAAATCTAAAGGAAATCGGACAACAAAAGTTGTATAGTGTGTATGGGGTCTAAATGTGGTATGTTCAAAGCGTAAATTGGTATCTGTTTTAAAATTAAAAAGCTGACATGTTGCCAGTGAAAGAGAGACAAACTTTAATGCATGAATGTGATGCCTATGAACATTTTCCAGCACTCGTGACAAACAACTCTGTAATGTGCTCTTTAACCACTTCCCGCCCGGCCTATGGCCGATTTACGTCCGGGAAGTGGTTATGAAATCCTGACAGGACGTTCCAGAACGTCCTGCAGGATTTCATGCCGCGCGCGCCCGTGGGGGCGCGCATCGCGGCGATCGGTGATGCGGGGTGTCAGTCTGACACCCTGCATCTCCGATCTCGGTAAAGAGCCTCCGGCGGAGACTCTTTACCACGTGATCAGCCGTGTCCAACCACGGCTGATCACGATGTAAACAGGAAGAGCCGCCGATGGCTCTTCCTCCTCGCGTCTGACAGACGCGAGTAGAGGATAGCCGATCGGCGGCTCTCCTGACAGGGGGGGTTCGCGCTGATTGGTTATCAGCGCAGCCCCCCCTCGGATCGCCACCCTGGACCACCAGGGATGCCCACCCTGGACCACCAGGGTGGGCAAAAAAAAACAGAAAAAAAAAAAGTTAAAAAAAAAAAAAAAAAAGCAGAAAGAAAAAAGATGCCAGTCAGTGCCCACAAATGGGCACTGACTGGCAACAATCAGTGCTGCCACCCCAGTGTCCATCAGCGCCACCCCAGTGTCCATCAGCGCCACCCCAGTGTCCATCAGCGCCACCCCAGTGTCCATCAGCGCCACCCCACAGTGCCCATCCATGCCCAGTGCCCACCTAGCAGTGCCCATCTGTGCCACCCATAAGTATACATCAGTGCCGCCCATGAGTGCCCATCTGTGCCGCCTATGTGTGCCCATCAGTGCTGCCTATGTGTGCCCATCAGTGCTGCCTATGTGTGCCCATCAGTGCTGCCTATGTGTGCCCATCAGTGCTGCCTATGTGTGCCCATCAGTGCCGCCTATGTGTGCCCATCAGTGCCGCCTATGTGTGCCCATCAGTGCCGCCTATGTGTGCCCATCAGTGCCGCCTATGTGTGCCCATCAGTGTCGCATACCAGCGCCGCCAATCAGTGCCACCTCATCTGTGCCCGTCAGTACTACCTCATCGATGTCCATCAGTGCCATCTCATCGGTGCCCATTAGTGCCGCCATATCAGTGCCCGTAATTGAAAGAGAAAACGTATTTACAAAAAAATTAACAGAAAAAAATAAAAACGTATTTTTTTTTTCCAAATTTTCAGCCTTTTTTTAGTTGTTGCGCAAAAAAAAAAAATCGCAGAGGTGATCAAATACCACCAAAAGAAAGCTCTATTTGTGGAAAAAAAAGGACGCCAATTTTGTTTGGGTACAGTGTAGCATGACCGCGCAATTGCCATTCAAAGTGCGACAGTGCTGAAAGCTGAAAATTGGCTTGGGCGGGAAGCTGCGTAAGTACCTGGTATGGAAGTGGTTAAAGTAGCCACAAACTAATATAATGCAGATCTTTGTAAATATTGTGTTATGCATGTAAATGTCATCATAAAGTCTTACTACCACACCCTAACCATTGTAATTCATATGCTTATGAAATACACATTTCAGTTCCTTAAAGGATCTTCTCAAATCTCTAAATACTAACAATTAAATGGGTTGTAAAGGATTTTGTTTTCCCTAAATAGCTTCCTTTACCTTAGTGCAGTCCTTCACTTACCTCATCCTTCCATTTTATTTTATTTCAAATGTCTGTCTTTATTTCTTCTGAGAAATCCTCACTTCCTGTTCTTCTGTCTGTAACTACACACCGTAATGCAAGGCTTTCTCCCTGGTGTGGAGAAAGCCTCTTGAGGGGGGAGGGGGTGAACAGGCAAGTCAGGACACTCTCTACTTTGCAGATAGAGAAAGGAGCTGTGTGTTAGTGGGCGTCCTGACACTCCTGCTCGCCCCCTCCCCCCTCAAGAGGCTTTCTCCAAACCAGGAAGAAAGCCTTTCATTACTGTGTGTAGTTACAGACAGAAGAACAGGAAGTGAGGATTTCTCAGAAGAAATAAGGACATTTAAAAGCAAAATCGAAGGATGAGGTAAATGAAGGAGGACTGCACTAAGGTAAAGGAAGCTATTTAGGGAAATTTTTTTCCTTTACAACCCCCTTTAATATCCCATATTTTATCATTTTTGTGAGGGTAGGGTGGTGCTCCTTTCCTATAAAGTTTGGTGTTTCTCAGCGCAGTTGCTTCACTATGCTCCTGCGACATGTTATTCCTGGCATTCTCTTCTGTTAACAATCGTGGTATCACCCCGCCCTGTTGTGGCACAATGTTATGCAGTGTATTCACGTAAACTTAAGTTTTGAATAATAATTTTAAAATGAAGGGGATCTGAAAGTGTTATGCCCCGTACACACGTCCGAGGAACTCGACGGGCAAAACACATCGTTTTGCTCGTCGAGTTCCTTGTGAAGCCGCCGAGGATCTCGGTGAGCCAAGTTTCCTCATTGACTAACAAGGAAATAGAGAACATGTTCTCTATTTGGCCCGACGAGATCCTCGTCGGCTTCCTCGGCCAAAAGTGTACACACCACCGGGTTTCTCGGCAGAATACGGCTCCGATGGAGTTTCTGGCTGAATTCTGCCGAGAAACTCGGTCGTGTGTACGGGGCTTAAGTTCACCTTTGCATCACCTTTTCAAAAAGTTACCTATGCATTCCGGCTTCTCTAGTATACTAAAGTCCTCAAGTTTTAGAAAAGATGCTTAATTTCAAGACATATGAGTAGACTGTGCATGACCTCTCCCCAGCCCGCCCCCAAAAGTTCCTAAATGGGTAGGTCGCTCACCATTGCTGGAGGAAGAAGGGTAAACTGCTGTGACATCATTTAAAAGAAAAGTACAGGCAAAAAACGAAATAAAAACATTCATACTCGCTTATGTCGATGTTGCATCGGTCCCCCTGCTGCTTCTAGACGGAGAATCAAGTAATCAAGTAATCAAAGGTTCATGGCCTTCAGTAAACGGAGAACTATTTGCTCTGCCCCTCCAGTGCTCACTGGAGCGCTGAGCTGCAGAGGGTGCGAGTGCTACTGGCTCAGGCTCTCAGCAGTGCGCTCAGAGGCTGTGCCAGCTGCCGGTCTAGGCATCCAGGAAGATCCTAACATTCAAGTTAGGATCTCTCCAGAGCCTTGGTCGGTTGAGTGACGTGATCTGACAGTGGACTTCAGCCTACTGTCGGCTGAATACGGGTCACGGGAGTACAGAACAAAGTGCACCCCTGAAACCCCCAGGGGAAAAGAGGTCAAAAGAGCTTTGGCCCAAAACTTCATATTCCTGATTTGTGCCTGTTGTACCATGTACTTGTATGAGAAAGTATCCTGTTCTTTGTGTGAAGTTCCTGCCAGTCTTCTTGCTTTTCTATAAAAAATGACCACACTAAGCAAGAGAGCACATCGTGATCAGTTCTTTAGCTATGCTGGGAACTCGGCCTGCTCTCTAATGATCAGACTTGTCCTGACACGCCTTTGCTGCACAGCCATTCACTGGGAAGATCAGTGTAGTGCTGCCCCCCCCCCCCCCAGTTCTTATGCAGCTGAGAACATTCATTGTTTTCATTGTGTTTGTCTTTTGCTTAAACTGTGCAATACAGTAGACTGTTGGCTTCCCAGCCAGTAGTCCTGTGGTAGGTTGCGTTTCTTTCCCTCAAGGAATGTATAAAATACATTCGCATATTAACCACTTCCCGACCTCCTCATGTACATTTACGTCGGCAGAATGGCACGGACAGGCACAATCACGTACCTGTACGTCCTCTGCTAGACGTGGGTGGGGGGTCCGATCGGGACCCCCCCGGTACATGCGGAGGTCGGGTCCGCTCGGGGAGCGATCCGGGACGGCGATGGCACGGCTATTTGTTTATAGCCGCTCTGTCGCGATCGCTCCCTGGAGCTGAAGAACAGGGAGAGCCGTGTGTAAACACGGCTTCCCCGTGCTTCACTGTGGCGGCGCATCGATCGGGTGATCCCCCTTTATAGGGTAGACTCGAACGATGACGTCATTCCTACAGCCACACCCCCCTACACTAGTAAACACATACACAGTGATCCCTAAATGTTACAGCGCCCCCTGTGTTTAACTCCCAAACTGCAACTGTCATTTTCACAATAAACAATGCATTTAAATTGCATTGTTTATTGTGAAAATGACAATGGTCCCAAAAATGTGTCAAAATTGTCCGAAGTGTCCGCCATAATGTCGCAGTCACGAAAAAAATCGCTGATCGCCGCCATTACTAGTAAAAAAAATAAAAATGCAAAAAAACTATCCCCTATTTTTTAAACGCTATAAATTTTGCGCAAACCAACCGATAAACAATTATTGCGATTTTTTTTTTTTATTTTTTTTTTAAACAAAAATAGGTAGAAGAATACGTATCGGCCTAAACTGAGGGAAATTTATATATATATATATATATATATATATATATATATATATATATATATATATATATATATATATATATATATATATATATATATATATATATGTGTGTGTGTATGTGTGTTTTTGGGGGATATTTATTACAGCAAAAAGTAAAAAATATTGAATTTTTTTCAAAATTGTCGCTCTATTTTTGTTTATAGCGCAAAAAATAAAAACCGCAGAGGTGATCAAATACCACCAAAAGAAAGCTCCATTTGTGGGGAAAAAAGGACGCCAATTTTGTTTGGGAGCCACGTCGCACGACCGCGCAATTGTCTGTTAAAGCGACGCAGTCCCGAACTGTAAAAACCCCTTGGGTTTTTAGCCAGCATATTGGTCCGGGGCTTAAGTGGTTAATACAGAGGAGTCGGAAGTACATAAAACTGAGGAGTCGGAACATTTATCTACCGACTCCACAGCCCTGGCTTTGAGGGGTGGAGGTAGCTGATGGGAGACGGTAGGTGCTTGAAATGCAGAATATTTCCTGTAGTCTGTAAAGGAGAAGTAGGGCCTTTGACTTTGCTTCTCCTGGGGATCACAAGTGCACTCTTGTGACACGTATTTAGCTGACAATGGGCTAAAGCCCGCTGTCGGCTGATGTCACTGAGACGGTCCAAAGTCTGGAGCGATCCCAACTTTAATGTCAGGATCCACCAATCAGCCTTCTGAAAGCCTGAGCCAGCCTCTCCCACCCCCTGCACAGTCTGGCACTGAAGGAGCAGCGGTCATTGATTCCTCCATTCTTGGTCTTGAAAGCGGCGGGGCACAGATGCAGCATCGGATCGACGCTTACTCCAAATAGGTGAGTATGGTTTATTTTTTTATATCTCTCAATTCTCTTTGAAATGTCACTTTAAAGCCCATCTCCAGCACATACCTGCAGCCCTGCTACTGCAACTGAATCCTTGGTCCTTCTGATTGGAATAATTTCAAAACCTCTTGGTAGTGTTGGCGCTTGCATGCCCACTGCTAATCCCTATTGGTTATTGGGAAAGCCCAGAATAAGCAGGGAAGGAATATATGAGGAGGATGAGGCAAGTGAACACCATTTATCTAATCCAGTGTTTCTCAACTCCAGTCCTCGGGGCGCACCAACAGGTCATGTTTTCAGGATTTCCCTCAGATCAAACTGCTGTGGTAATTACTAAGGCAGTGAAACTGATAAAATCACCTGTGCACAATAATGGCAAGCCTGAAAACAAGACCTGTTGGTGCGCCCCGAGGACTGGAGTTGAGAAACACTGATCTAATCATTAGAGATAATTACATTCGATTCTACTGTAATTATCTCTCAAAAAAACCTTCCCGACAAGCAACATTGTAATTTTTGTATAGGATGACTATCTTATCTTTTGCTTTAAAGTGTTTGGTAGACTGGTAAGATTCATCTCAATAATATGTTTTGATTAACAAAATCTGTAAACTTTACAATACATATGTAAGAAAAAATACATAAAATTGGATGTAAACCCCAAAAAATGTTGTTGTTTTTTTTTTTTTTTTATGTCACAATGTAGAGAATACAATTTACTATCATCTGTGCCCAGTCTTGCCACACAGAGTTAATCCAGTTCTGAGCAATCCTCTTTTTATTGTTCAGTGAAATAAAACCGGCTTCCAGATAAAGACCAAAGTCCTTGCTTGAGTGACAGGTTATTTACATATGTCGTGCACTAGATTGCAGACATGCACAGCTTCTGTAAAGTGCACAATATATATATATATATATATATATATATATATATATATATATATATATATATATATATATATATATATATATATATATATATATATATATATATATATATTATATACACACACACACACATATATTCTGTGACTGGTAATCAGCATTAAAAATGAAGTATTTGGCTGTATGTCTGTCACTACCTTTCAATCTTTCCTCCACATTGATCAGATTTCAGCAATCTAATGTACAATGAGCGTTTTGTTATTGCTGCGCTCTTGAATTGCTAGTAATCGGCTTTCTTGATGCTGGGTGCTTGCTTCTATGCATTATGACATCATCGTTAATTATATAATCCACAGCTAAGGTGATTCTAAAGAGCTTTGATGCAATCTGACACCTCTTTAAAACTTGGCCAGCATGCTACCTCTGCTGAAAATGATTCTCTTGGCATCCCAGAATCCTGCTTGCCTTTGTCACCATAGCTACTGTGCGACACATGTCTCTCCAAGTCATTGACTGCTCAGTCAGCATGGATCACTTTGCTTTTTCCACTCTGAGGGCTGCTATGGTCTGTTGATGGAAAGACAAACGTGAATCCTCAAGCCAAGCATCTTGTGTTCCTTCTACAGAGCAGAAACCGAATGGATCCGAAAAGGGTTCAAGAACCAGGGACCGGTGTGGGCAGCATTTTACACCTAAGTAAATGAAGATCTGGGTGCGTTAAATACCTGACATTTTGTACTTTGGAACTATTTCTCGGTGGCAGAGGAAAAACGTCTTGGTGCAAACCCAAAACAGTGAATAGTTATTATTCTAATTTCCAATTTAATGGTTTTGAGAATGCATCTTGATGGAGGGGACTGAAGGTTTAATAAGCATGCGTGAAGACCCTAGCTTTCATGTTCGCTACAGGTAAGAAAGTATTTTGTGCTTTTGTAGATGTAGTTATAGTTGTACAAGTAATTTGTATATGTAAAATAAAATCTTCTTTTTGAGGGTTTTATAATCAAGTTATTTTTTGTTTTATTCCAATTCTATTTATTTGCAGTCTATATCATATTTACCCACTTGTATGCTTTCCTTACTTTTATTTCCTATGTTGAAGTTTTTGTATTTTTATTATGTATTTTTTTTTTTTGTTTTGTTTTTGTTTTTTTTCCCTCATACATTTTTCTTGTTGAAGGGTTGATGTCAATAATGGCATGTGCATGCAGTCATACTAAGGCTTCATTTCCACTGGTGTTTTTACAGCCACTGTTGTTAGGCTTTTTTACAGCTTAAAAACGCCTGTCCATGTTTATTTTGTAAAAAAAAAAAATATATTTTTTTTTGTGAGCTGCAGCTTTAAAAATGCTGCGGTCGCGTTTTTGCGTGTTTTTGAGCGTTTTTTAACGTCTGGCGTTTTTACAGCTCTACTCTGGAGCTTCAGAACGCCCTGGTCCTGCGTTTTTTTTACAGCTCAAAAAAGCCTATGCCATTTGCAGCTCAAAAACGTCTATGTGGGCATGATGCCATAGAATAACATGGACAGGCGTTTTTAAGCTGTAAAAAACGCTCAGAAAAGTGGCTGTAAAAACGCCAGTGGAAATGAAGCCTAAATGTATTGAATACTTGTGAGCTCATTTTTGTGTGTTGCCTTTGCTATATGTATTTGTTTTAGTTTCAAGTGTCCAAATGGCTCAGAATTCACCTACATCTACTTTTTTTATTATTATTATATATTTTATTTTTTTTAAATGAAAGAATGTTCATTTCCAGTACATGTAGGAAAGAGTAGCATAACCCCACATAAAATCAGAAGCATCAGACACGGTACAACCGGACCCCATATAGGAACAATGAGGGTAACGACGCTCCCATACAAAAACTGTATTTGTTTTTTTAAATATCCAGCTACATTTTAAAATATTTTCTATATTTTAAAAGCTTGGTTAATTCATTCCAGTATATCTGGTAATCGCACATTCTATTTATTAGGGCCGAAACAACTAATCGATTAATCGACAACTAATTGATTATTAAATTAATCGATTGTGAAAATTGTAATCGATTAATCGGCCAGTAACATAATGGGGTTAAAAAAACTAAAATTAGCCCTTTATAGTACAAAAAAGCAAATCACTACTGTAAATATTACTTTCACTGTCCCACAGTAAAAAAATGAACCCCTTACAGTAGCAATTATTTGTACTTATTTTAGTTTTTTTTTTAGCCCCGTTATGTTACTAAACATCTCAGGCCTGGGTTCACACCTCTGTTTTTTGGTGCTTTTTGCAGAAACACACTACAGTTAATTTACATTTTTTCCTATGGGACACATTCACATCCATGATTTGTTTTCAGCTTCTGCGTATTTGGAAAGGGCAAGGACTTTTTAACGCAAAACGGTGCCATTTTTTTTTTGGTTCAATATACTTCAATGGAGAAGTTGCAGAAAAGCATGTAATGTGTTTTTGCGGCAATTTGTGTTTTGTAATCTGCCCAACAACAAATTGCCCCAAAAAAAAATTAATGCTAATTATCTTTTTTTTTTTCTATGCTATTATCCGATTTAATCGAAACAATAATCGGCCAACTAATCGATTATGAAAATAATCGTTAGTTGCAACCCTACTATTTATTTATTTTTGTTTAACTTATTTGGTCTACAAATGTTTTATGGAAGGTGTGTGTGTGTAATTTTTTTTTTTTTTTTTTTAACTGTTAGTTTTTAGTAATTAATGGCTCAATTAACATTTTCTTTTGTAAATAGGAATTTTATTTTTGAGAGAGAGAGAGAGATATATTTAGGTGACCTAGAGGTTTGGGACTTTATACAAAGGTTGTAGGTGTGGGAAACTGATTGAAGCCATAAATGACTTCTAGATATCTTGAGCTGCACTTATCCCAGCAAAGATGTCTTTGAAGTGTCTACCTTCACTCAAGGTAGTGTGTTTTAAATATATGCGCTTTTGGAAATATTTCACACGTGCCTTTCTGTTGACATGTGAACCATATGGCTATTTTCACCACTATTTCTAATGCATAGCACATCTAGCTTGAACTTGCCCATTAACTGGTACCTACTATGAGAGGTACGCCAATGACTTGTTTTAAAAGGGTATGTAATAGGAAGAAAAGAAAAATGATATGGTTTTTGGATCTAGTGGGGAAGGGTTAGTCCCTCTGGCAAGTTTGTATTGCCATCTCTGTCCATGCTGGGGAGATGCATCCCTCTATTTGCTTTGGTGACTTTTGGTACTGAGATGTAAATTGAAGGCAAGTCCAAAAATCTAGAGTTGTCATGAAAGCAGGTGGTGAGGGGAACGTATTCAGAAGGGCACAAATGTTTAGGCAATGCCTATGGTGGGAATTTTCCTTACAGTGGAGAAATTTCCACGGTTGCTCCTCAATGACAGGACACCAGCAGCAACAAATAACTTTAATATTAGTTTTAGGCTGCATTCAGTTTTATGAGCTGAAAATGCTCAAAAAGCAAAATCCCACTCATTTTAATGTCACCTGAAGCAAAGCGCCTGGAAAATGCCTTAACCACTTGCTTACTGGGCACATATACCCCCTTCCTGCCCAGGCGAAATTTCAGCTTTCAGCACTGTCACGCTTTGAATGACAATTGCGCGGTCGTGCGACGTGGCTCCCAAACAAAATTGATGTGTTTTTGTTTGTTTTTTTTCTCCACAAATAGAGCTTTCTTTTGGCGGTATTTGATCTCACCTGCGGTTTTTATTTTTTGCGATATAAACAAAAATAGAGCGACAATTGTGAAAAAAAACACAATTTTTTTCACTTGTTGCTATAATAAATATCCAATTAAAAACATATTTTTTTTTCTCAGTTTAGGCTGATACGTATTCTTCTACATATTTTTGGTTAAAAAAAAAAAATCGCAATAAGCTTGTAGTGATTGGTTTGTGCAAAAGTTATAGCGCCTACAAAATAGGGGATAGAATTATGTATTTTTTATATTATTTTTTTACTAGTAATGGCGGCTATCTGCGATTTTTGTCACGACTGATATTACGGTGGACACTTGACACATTTTTCGGACCATTCACATTTATACAGCGAACAGTGCTATAAATATGCACTGATTACTGTATAAATGTGACTGTCAGGGAAGGGGTTAACACTAGGGGGCGAGGAAGGGGTTAATGTGTGCCCTGCATAGTGTTTCTAACTGTGGGGGGAGGGGAGTGACTGGAGGAGGTGACCGATGGTTATCCCTATATACAAGGGACACACCATCGGTCTCCTCTCCCTGACAAGACGTGGATCTCTGTGTTTACATACAGAGATCCATGTCCCTGTGACTGCCGATCGCAGGTGCCTGGCGAACATTGTGGCCGCCAGGCACGCACATTGGCACCTGAGTGACGCGGCAGGCTTGCGCGCCCCCCAGGGGCGGGAGGCCGTATATAGACTGCCTCCCGCCAATTAAGATCCACATTGCGCCCGTAAAAAGTCGTTGGGCCCGCGGGAAGTGGTTAAGCTCTAAGAACACGAGCTGCTTTGGGGCAGATTACAAGCGCTTTTCTGCTTTTTACATTGGTGACCATTTGACCTGTGCAAAAATCGTGGTAAAAACGAGCGACTTTGAAATGCTCAGGTGTGAATTAAGCCTTAAAGGGGTTGTAAAGGTGTTGTGTTTTTTTTTTTTTTTTCTAAATGGGTTCCTTTTTAACCTAGTGCATTGTTGGTTCACTAACCTTTTCCTTCAATTTCCCTTCTAAAAAATGTTTTCTTTGTCTGAATTTCTCACTTCCTGTTCCTCCTCAGTAAGCTTACCCCATCATCTGAGCCGTTCTGGCCAGGGGTTAGTCAGTGTGCTCGTCCCCTCCCTTGGGACTACATCCCTGCGGGGAGACGCTGTGAACACACTGTACTTTATTGTTCTCCAAATAACATAAAAAAATAAGAAATGAATGCAGCTACCACATCTAAGGACTGTTAAGCTGCATTGTATTATATGTTTTTTTTTTGTTGTTGCCGGGTTTAGTTATCCTATAAGTACAGCCATTATAGTTGCACTTGTTAGAGCACTAAAATTGCTTATCAGCTGCTTTGTAAGATTGTATCTATAGTGTTACAAAGTAACAAAGTGTGATGAATGCTGTGGTACAGTGTGAGTGACCGAAAACTGCCTATTTTTGTATTAACACCTATAAACTTTGTATGCAAAGTGAAATGCAATTGTAACAATTCAGAGTGCTAGACTTGCCTTAAAAACTTTTATGATTTTCAGTGCTGTTTCTTTGTGACATGTTTGCCATTTGGTAATGAGCTCTAGATCAGGAATATCACTGTTATTTTATAGGCCGCATGCGGCCCTCTAGCTGCTTCTTTGCAGCACTCATCGGGTTTAGGATAATTGCAACCAATGTGCCTAAAGCCGTTCCCAGTTGATGGGTTGCACTTATCACTATGTGCATATTCGTTCTCCCCCGAACCCCCCCCCCCCCCCCTTTTTTTTTTTTTTTTTTTTTTTTTCTCCACTTTATCTGGGGGCAGCTATGGCTGTGCTGGACTTTAACATGTCTGCCTAATTTATACCCATTACATGGTGGATTGATGGGACTGGTTTACACAAAAATATACAATTCTTTTCTGCCCTGTTCTTAATGACCAAAATAATAAATGGCTAAAGCTCCTCTTTAAGGACAGTAACCTCAGTCTAACTTTGAGAATTTTACTCAAACCCTACACTACGGGGACAGTCTGTAATATTGATTTGGGCACTCACATTAGCACTTTGTTTGCTGCGTGTATTCAGCCGTAGGGTTTTATATAGGTCCAGTGCCGTAGTCCATCCCTATGGAACCTAGTCTCTGAAGGCCCATTTGGGATTATGCCCACAGTGACGGGCAGAAAATAGACCATATGTAGGGACCTGCAATTTTGTCAAAATTTCTCTTTTAGCCTAAACGCTCAATCTCCTAAAACTGACAGTCGGATGTAGTAGTGCCTCACATCTCTCACTGCAGATATACATAAGATGTGTAGGCACTGGAGTGCCCAGGCACCTTTATAAACCAAAAAGTGCAGTTTTATATTTTCAAGACTAAAGGTGTGTTGCTGTATAGGCACAATTGACAATTCTTGATGTTCCCTATAACCTACTCAACCTTCGTCTTTTACGTTCAGTTTTACATTATTGCAGTGATGGTCAACGAATGAAACTTCAGAAGCAAAATGGCAGCAGGCCATAAAGACCCAGTTTAGGAATATTTACTAACCTGACGGCTTACTCTAAATGGGAAACCTTCTTTTTTTTTTTTGGCAGATATTAACGATTGTAACTACCAGGAGGAAGGAGTCCTTACATTTAAAGAGCACCTGTCATTTCAGATCCATCATGGCAGAGCCTGTTAGCGGGCATCCACTCACCTGCTGCCACCACATCCCTCACCTTGGTGTATCACTTCCGCATCACCAGCCGTCCCACTAGTTAATAAGACTGTCGGTGAGTCAACAGCGGGTCAGAGAAGGAGCCTCTGCTGGACAGATGACAGTTGCTCTTTAAATTTTTTGATTTAAATCAAGTTGAATTAAATTGAGCCTTTTTACTAGTGATTTAAATCAAATCCACCCTGATTTGTTTTAAGTTGTAAACGGTATTTCTTGACAGCCTAGGCTGCATTATCTGGGGTCACAAATGCAAATAAAATTGCTAAAATAGATGGCTTGCTTTTAATTTAAACATGTGACTGGTCTGTTGGCAACTTGTTTGATAAAACTTGGTACTTTATGTACTCATTACAAAGAGCAGATTGTGCGTTACTCTTCACAATACTCATAGCCTTGAACATTAATATTAAATCCATTGCAGTGCTTTTAATGTCGTTTCTTCCATGTTCTCATTCACACTGCCTTTAAAAGATGTATTTTAGTGCACATACCTTACACCTGTCAAACTCTTATAAGGGGCCCAGTCAGATTATAGTGTTGTGGTACTACACTTTATTTACCACAATGTGCAGAAATGAATGTTGCATACATTGATGCAATTTCATTCTAAATTGCACCCCAACACACTTTGTCATTGCATGTGTTCTGCAGCATGGCAATTCACTGCCAAAAAATGCACAATTTTTGCAAATCGCACACTGGGGTGCCATGCAGAATGAATGGAATCGCATTGCAGAAGGACTCATAGAAGCAGTTATGTAAACACTTTACTTTAAACTGCTGCATTACAACTAAATAGAATAATTGTGGCAAGCAGCCGTGTTCGGGCTTCGCCTGATACTGAATGGTCATTACCTTGCATCCCTTGGTGCCCTTTTCCGAGTTTAAGGAGAGGAGCTGCAACATTGCCCAAAAATCATTCCCTCTGCAACCAATCCAAGAATAGAATATTCTGTCTTGTAGTATAACGTTTCTACAAACTAATCGGATAGTTTTCAGCATGTTAAGTCATGGTAGGTACGATTAACCTCATATAACAGACCACTGTTCTCAATGTAGATTGTGTACTGTTGAAAATGATCAGCTCCGCTCTTGGTGACTGGAAAGGCACAGTATTTATGTGTGGGACATATGCAAGGCCTCCAGTGATGATATACTGATTTCTGAATCTTCTTGGATTTCTGTAGCTGTTATTGAGTGGGCAGTATTCGAACAGGTCACTGGCTTTATAAAGTGGACGGTAACGTTAACTTGCTTAACACACACACAGCTGACTACAGTTTGGGAAACACTAAGGTTCGGATAACACTGTAAAATATACCGTCGTTTCTGATTCTAGAAAAACTGCCTACATCACCCATTTTCCGCCAAGGTTCCTTAGAGGTTGCTGGGGGTTCCTTGAGCTGTGGCCAATTGATTCCCCTAATCTGATGGTGCCTGCATAGTTCCGAGTCCAGCGCCACTTGTCAGAGCAAGCAGCGTGAGACTAATGATATTTTTAGCTGTCTGTGGCATTCTTTCCACTGAAAACAAATATGTAAAGAGCATTTTCTCATTTTTAACACTTGAATTAATCTTAGCCAAGATTCCCTGAGACTTTTTTATTTTTTTAGCGTTAACATGTTGACTAAGATAAGACGGAGAGCAGCACTCAGACAAAATGCTCAACAATATAAAAAAAATGTTGGCCTATAAAAACTGGTATAACCTATTCCTTGATTTGTGTATTTTCGCATAGTTAAAAGGGACATTAACCTTTTTTAGAAAACTGACTGGAAAAGCATGTATTTATCACACTGGTGTAATTCCAGTCTCATCAGGTCGATAAAAAGGAATTGAGCACGGAGAGTTGACTAGTTCACCATGTGGCATTCATTCTGTCTGAGCCAACTAGAGCTGAATATCTGCAAATGGCTTGTGACGTATTGCAGAAAAAGTTAACCACTTAAGGACGAAAGGTGTTTTTCAGATTTGGTGTTTACAAGACTAAAACATTTTTTTTTTTTTTTTTTTTTGCTAGAAAATTACTTCAAACCCCCAAACATTATATATATTTTTTTCTAACACCCTAGAGAATAAAATGGCGGTCATTGCAATACTTTTTGTCACACCGTATTTGTAAACATGCCTTGTAATAGAAAAAAGCATGACAGGTCCTCTTAAATATGAGATCTGGGGTCAAAAAGACCTTGGATCTCATATTTAGACTTGAATACAAAAAATATAAAAAAAAAAATGGAAATTTTGTCATTTAAAAAAAATGACAACAAAAAAATGTCTCTTTAAGACTCATGGGCGGGACTGACGTTTTGACATCACTTCCGCCCAGCAATGCTATGGGGATGGGTGGGGGCCATCTTGCCCTCACTCGCATCCCCACACAGCAGGCAGCAGGACCCGATCCACTCCGCCAATACCGACGGCTCCGGTAAGCGGCGGGAGGGGGGCCCCTCTCCCGCCACCGATAACGGTGATCTTGCGGCGAATCCGTCGCGGAGACCGCCGTTATCGTTTACAGGACCGCTCACACTAAAGATGGATATCTTGGTTGTGGCAGCAGCTGCTGCCGTTACCGAGATATACATCTTTAAAAACAGGACGTATATATACAGTGGGCGGTCGTTAAGTGGTTAAGATTTAGGCCTTGTGCACACTGGACGTTTTTACAGCAGCTGTTTTTGGCAGTAGACGTTTTTTTCTACAATCAATAAACTTTCCATGTTATCCTATGTGTCCATGCACACATAGGCTGTCACGGCAGTTTTGGGCAGTGGCGTTTTTTGAGCAGTAAAAAAAACCCCAAAACTAGTGGGTTCCGAGACGTTTTTCAGCTGTAAAAAACGCTCTAACGCTGATAAACGCTCAAAAACGTCACTCATCAGTGTTTTTAACAGTTTTTGATCCATTGGGGAAAAAAAACGCTAAAAAAGTTGAAAAATTCGCTGCAAAGCTACTGGCGTTTTTATAACTTTATTTTAACGTCCAGTGTGCATGAGGCCTTACAGGTCTGATCACAAAGCTGGCAGAAGTTATAAAAAAAAAAATAACTTTGTAATGATACAAGCTTGAGAAATGATCAAGCAAAAAACACATACTGATGTTAATTAATAGTGTCAGTTAACATGCGGTAACCAGAGCAGACAGCCTGGTAGGAGATTAGCTGAGATTACCCATGTTGTGTTTTTAATCTGAGCCCAGTTCCCAGTGGCAAAGCATATTTTTAAAATCATTCCTCCTTTTCCCAATTGTACACGCCATGAAATCCCCTGAGCAGCTTTTCACAGTTTCATTGTTTGGGATTTTCCCTGAAGACTTCCCTGCATAAAGAGGCATGGATTTTTCCACTGGATTTTTGATTTTTTCTGGCTTTAACCCCTCCAAGCAGATATCAAGAGCGCCGTGCTGAGAATGTCTGCCATGACGTTCTGCCTAGGTTGTAGAAAGTCCCCAAGGTATTAAATCCAATGTGTCTTCTTTGTGTTTTTTGTGTTCTTCAAATATATTCGCCCACATTTTGGTGTTGTATCAGATTCAATATGTTTCTAAATAAGGCAGTTACCTGTTTATTTTATGTTAAGTAGATCGCTTGGTTTTTTATACATCTCATTAAATATTCTTTAGTGTTTTTTGTTTTTATTCTGAAAAAAATCACACATTCATTTTTGTGTGTTATTAAGGCGTCTAGAGTTTTTAGTCTGTAGATTCCTTTTTTTGTTTTGTTTTGTTTCTTAGTAAATGTTTGTTTCCTATTCTAAACCTATAGATATGTTGGCTACGTCTATTACATGCCTCTTATCTGAAAGAAACAGTAGCTTGTTTTCTAGCAGCTGTTTGTAAAGATGAGCCCTCTACAGTATGACAGTGGGAAGTATGATTTAAAAATATCCCCGTATTTTATTTTAGCACACTTCTTATGCTGCGTACACACGATCGGAATTTTCGCTGAAAAAAGTCTGATGGACTTTTCATCGGAAATTTCGATCGTGTGTGGGCCCCATTGGACTGTTTTCCATCTGTGTTTAGAAATGGAACATGTTTTATTTTCCGATGTGGGGGGGGACAATAGGAAATTCCTATCGTCTGTGTGCAACTCCGACGGAGAAAAAAACCCATGCATGCTCAGAATCAAGTTGACACATTCTCGGAAGTATTGAAATTCATTTTTGTCGTAGTGTTTTACGTCACCACGTTTTGGACAGTTGGAATTTAGTCTGAAGCCTCGTACACACGACCGAGGAACTCGACGGGCGAAACACATCGTTTTCCTCGTTGAGTTCCTTGTTAGGCTGTTGAGGAACTCGACAAGGCAAGTTTCTCCATTCCTGTAGAGGAAATTGAGAACTTTTTTTGGCTCGTCGAGTTTCTCAACAGTTTCCTCAACAAAAATGTACACACGACCGGTTTCCTCGGCAAAAAAATATCTCCCAGCAAGTCTCTTGCTGGTTTTTGCCGAGAAACTCGGTCGTGTGTACGAGGCCTGACAGTGTGTATGCAAGACTGATGGAAGTCGGCTTCATCAGAATTTCAGAATTCCGACGGAAAATTCCATCGGAAATTTCGATCATGTGTACGGCTTTAGACGTTTTTGGGGCTCTGTCTTAAAAAAAAAAAAAGTTACCAGGATGAGTTTGTTTGTTTTTGTTTGTTTGTTTTTTTTTAAGTTGGAAAGGTATATGTCACACAAGGAGTTTTTCGGTAGGTAAAAGTGTGCAACTAGAGTTCTTTTTTTGGAATTTCTTGAGATTGCATATTGGGAGAATTGCAAACAAATATTGCAGGATTGCATTGGCTGTATTTGACATTGTATTGTGTGGGAATTGCTTGAGATGGGTTCCAAATAAAATGCACTGCATATATTGTATATGTGACCTTTACAAATACTCTGTTCTACTTTCTGAAATGTTGATTGGTTGGCATTGCTCCTGTTTAATAATTCATGCCCTGAGACCTTTGTAAGTGAAGATCCCTGCTGTTTCACAGCTGAAACATCATTAATCATTCAAATCCTTAGACAAATCCAGTATTACAGTTTTTTTAACCCATGCATGTGGGACCATGTTAGTGCATGGCAAATGGTCATCGTAGGTACTGATTTATTCTCCTGGAAAATGCCTTCTTTTCCTTGGTCTCATAAAAAACAATATTGTGTCTTAAGAATGGAGGCGTCCTGTCTGGAGCTGGCTTTGGAAGGGGAACGGTTGTGCAAGGCAGGAGACTGTCGGGCTGGAGTTTCGTTTTTTGAGGCGGCCGTGCAGGTGGGAACCGAAGACCTGAAAACATTGAGTGCCATATACAGTCAACTGGGGAATGCATATTTCTACCTGCATGAGTACAACAGAGCATTGGAATACCACCATCATGATCTAACACTAGCAAGGTAAATACGAAAAAGGAGTGAGATGGCAAATGTTGGGAGATAAAAGGGTGCAAAATTGTCTAAGGAATGCATGGCCTGCTTTCTAGGATTACTATTGGGTATCAGTGTTGGCTATACATGATGAAGCCTAACTACAAACTTGTATGTGAACAGTAATTGTAGACTTTACTACACAGGAGGAGAATAATAATGAATGCACTGTTAAAGAATCACACCTATATTTATGACAAAATGTGTTTTTTGGACGGTTACCTGCTCTTTTTAAAGTGCTGTTCATACTATTAGCGATTTGCAGCTCTAGCCACTTAATGTTGTTTGAAACTTGTCTTTCCTAAATGTACATTGGCTTCTTTTGGGTTAGAATTGCTTGCTTAGACCCCCAGTAGACTTCACTGGGGGCACCAGAATTTTCACGTTTTCTTGCCTAGCTTTCCATTGGCTTAAAATTGGCAAAAAGAAATATATCACAAGCCTGAAATGCATACAAATAAAAAGGTCTGAAAAATTCACTAAAGGCACTTCGCTCAAGTGTAAATGGGGCCTTGGGGGTTTGTTTACTAAAGGCAAGTCCATTTTGCGCTGCAAGTGCACTCGCTCTAGATCTGAGGGGGCATGCAAGGAAAATAAAAAAACAGCATTTTTGTTTGTACGTGATTGGTGATAGAAATCAGCAGAGCTTCCCCTCAGATCTAGAGTGACTGCACTTCCAAGTGCACTTGCAGTGCAAAGAGGATTTGCCTTTAGTAAATTAACCCCTTAGTGTGTTTAAAAAGACTCCCACCTCTCCCAGTGTTGGGATCAAAGCTAACACCATCTTACCTTGTCAGCCGGGTTGAGCTGAAATTACATACTCTGCCTTCCAGCAATTCCAGCGCTGTCCTGCTGTGATCCACCAGATGGTACCAACGGCACACCATTATTATTATTATTATTATTTAGCTTGTTGAAGTCTTCAAGAGGCCGGCTGTCCTAACACTTTTAGAATCGGTTCACACAGCAGCGGTACGACTTTGGGGGCGACTCTGCAAGTCGTCCTGAGGACGACTTCAGAGGCGATTTGCAAAACGACTTCTGTATAGAAGTCAATGCAGGTTGCCCCGAGCCGCCCCAAAGTCGTACAGGAACCTTTTTCTATGTTGGAGCGACTTGCGTCGCTCCTATTAGAACGGTTCCATTGCATTCAATGAGATGCGACTCAGCCGCCTGACGTGTCGCCCCTGTGTGAACCGGGTCTTAAGGTGTTATATATCTACAAAAAAATTAATTGCAGAAGCTATACATTGTTTCTCTTTGCTTGTAGAGCTTATAATTATAAAAGAAAATTTGAGTGTTCTGTAAATGTATTGTTTTAAATTGCATATTAATTTTTTTATATCTTGCAGAACAATTGGTGATAGACTTGGGGAAGCCAAAGCCAGTGGAAACCTTGGAAACACTTTGAAAGTCTTGGGTAATTTTGATGAAGCAATTTTATGCTGTGAGAGGCACTTGGACATTTCCAGAGAGTTGTTTGATAAGGTATATTATATGATGTGATAGAATTTTTTGCTGTAGCATTTTCATTGCCTTCCTTCTGAATATGTGGCTGGGCTTATCTCACATTTCATGTTTGCTTAGGTGCATCCTTCTGACCATGGCCCTCATTTTCTATTTATGATGTAGATCAGCTTGCAGAGCATCTACATGCATTCCCAGATACAAAGCAGCTTGTTGTATCTGGAGTTGTTAGAAGACAAATATAAAATGGGATATCTGTGGAAATATTAGAGGAGGACATTGTACAGTAATGGATTAGTACCAGTGTGGGTTTATATTAAAGTGTTATTACTTTAAAGCGGAAGTTCACCCAAAATGTGTCGCATTTGGCACCTTTCAGGGGGGAGGGGGTGCAGATACCTGTATAAAACAGGTATTTGCACCACTTCCAGGTATAGACTCCCACGGGAGTCCCGACCCTTCGCGTCAATCCCCCCCCCCCCCTCCACTGTGTTCTGAGAAACATACAGCTGCCAGAATACAGCAGGGACCAATGAGGACGGCGCAGCGCAACTCGCGCATGTGCAGTAGGGAACCGGGCAGTGAAGCTGCAGCGCTTCACTTCCCGATTCCCTCACCGAGGATGGCGGCGGGGGAAGCCGAGGGCCAAGTGGTAGCTTGGCTTCGGCTGCCGACTACGCGGGTGACCCGGACAGGTAAGTGTCCATTTTTTTTTTAAAAGTCAGCAGTTGCAGTATTTGTAGCTGCTGGCTTTTTAAAAATTCCATAGAACCTCCGCTTTAACTTTGCCTTTAAAGGGGTTGTAAATAGGTTCCTTTTAAGCTAGTGCATTGTTGGTTCACTTACCTTTTTTTTTCAATTTCCCTTCTAAATAATTTTTTTCTTTGTCTGAATTTCTCACTTCCTGTTTCTCATCAGTAAGCTTGTCCCCATCATCCAAGCCTTTCTGGCCGGGGGTTAGTCAACCAGAACAGCTTACTAAGGAGGAACAGGAAGTGAGAAATTTAGACAAAGGGGAAAAAAAACATTTAGAAAATAAATCAAAGGAAAAGGTAAGTGAACCAACAATGCACTAGCTTAACCGCTTAAGGACCACCGCATGGCTATTTACATCGGCAGGATGGCGCGTACAGGTACGTCTTCTTTAAGATGGCTGCTGGGTGCCCGATCGTGGGTCCCGTGATCGTCTCACGGAGAGATAGAGCGGGGATATGCTAATGTAAACAAGCATCTCCCCGCTCTGCCTAGTGAAAATGACACTGATCTCCACTCCGTGTAATCGGAGCAGAGATCGGTGTCATGTCACTCATAGCCCATCCCCCCTACAGTAGTAATAATCACTCACCAGGTCACACTTAACCCCTACAGCGCCACCTAGTGGTAAACCCCTTCACTGCTAGTGTAATTTTTACAGTAACCAATGCATTTTTATAGCACTGATCGCTGTAAAAATTACAATGGTCCCAAAATGGTGTCAAAAGTGTCCACCATAATGTCGCAGTCACGATAAAAATTTGTAGAAGAATATGTATCGGCCTAAACTGAGGAAAAAATATTTGTTGTATATATCTTTTGGGGATATTTACTATAGCAAAAAGTAAAAAATATAGAATTTTTTTTTTTTTTTTTTTTTTTCAGAATTGTCGCTCTATTTTTGTTTATAGCGCAAAAAAATAAAAACCGATAGGGTGATCAAATACCACCAAAAGAAAGCTCTATTTGTGGGGGGGAAAAAAAGGACGCCAATTTTGTTTGGGAGCCACGTCGCACTACCACGCAATTGTCAGTTAAAGCGACGCAGTGCCGAATCGCAAAAAGTGGCCTGGTCTTTGACCAGAGAAATGGTCTGGGGCTGAAGTAGTTAAAGGAACCTATTTAGAACCTTTACAAACCCTTTAAAGTAAGCTGATAAGTCTTACATGTGGGTACTTTGCAAATCATCTAAACCAGCTTTGTGTAAAATAGAGATGTCACTTCCACATGTGCTGTCACTGTGCATTCATGGCATGATGCCTGTACCGTAATCGCTAAGGCCTCGTACAGACGAGCGGATATCCGATGAAAACGGTCCGCCGGACCGTTTCCATCGGATATGTCCGCTGGCGGATTTTGATCTGATGGCTGTACACACCATCAGATCAAAATCCCAGCGGAAAACATCTGCGGTGACGTGGCCGCACCATCGCGGCGACGTACGCGACCCTGGAAGGTAAATACTTCGACGCATGCGAGGGATGGGGATCGGGCGGACTTATCCGGTAAGTCTGTACAGACGACCGCATAAGTCCGAGGGACTGGATTCCAGCGGATAGATTTCTTAGCATGCTAAGAAATTTTTTCCGCTGGAAATCCGTCGGTTGGATTTTTATCCGCTGGGAAATGTCCGCTCGGGCCTACACACGACCGGATCTGTCCGCTGGAACTGATCCACGGATAAATCCCAGCAGACAGATCCGGTCGTGTGTACGGGGCCTAAGAGTAGCATGCCATGATGGTTGCTTCCATGCGTGTGAAGCAGTGACAACTCTGCGCTGGAGAGCTTATATTCACAGGTAAGTCTGTCATAGTGTGCTAATATGCGGTGCATACTAGCACATTATAGCATAAACCACATGAGACCCGTATAAAAAATGTATACAGCTTTAGGAACATTCTAAGTAATCTCAATGGTATATGATGCTTCAAAAACATACAGAATAGTTCAAATTGTAAACTTATTGCATCTTTGTGACCGTCATTCTGCCTCTCTCAGGAACAATGTGGCTGGCGGACATCGGGCACCGGACGCTCTGATTGGCTCTCCCTCTGTCCAATCATCGCACAATCGCGCCTCCGGTGGCGCACATTCGCCCCCCAGTGGCTATTGCATGAAATGACGTACAGGTGCATCATTTCGTGCAATCGAGTCGACCTGCCGCAGTATATACACGTTAATGCAATACTTGCATACTTGCACAGTATAAATGCACATGGTTTCTGTCTCATTAGGATATAGAGGCTAGCTATCCACTGGATCAGTGTAAAGCTTGCCAATTCTATTGTAGTCTGTTATGTTTTTAGCTAGAAATTTGTGAATTTTCGGGAGTGTAGTTACACATTTCAGTTCAAATTATTATTTAATCATTACATTTGTCTCTGACCCATATAATGTGGACTTTAAGATTGATGAGGATACAACTTTATTTAATAAAGAGAATGTTGAAAAGGCTACCTGTAATTATTTTTTTTTTTCCTGGACCCTTCTGAGGTTTTAGATTTATAAAGCTTTGCTAAGCTATAAATTGTGGCTTACCAATACTTCGATGTGGTGGCTACATTCGTGTTTTATTAAAAATAAAATCAGAAAAACTCAGTAACATTTTAGTCTCATCTGACCATATGGCCTCAGAATGGTCAAATGAGACTAAAATTGTATTATTTGGCCTCCACACCAAACAGTATGTCTGGTGGAAATCCAATACAGCTCACCATCCAAATAACACAATTTTTACGGTAAAGCATAGAGATGTTTCTCTGCAACAGGGACTGGAGCACTTGTCAGGATAGAAGAATGGATGGGGAACAATACTGTTGAATTCTTGAGGAAAATCTGCTGCCCTCTGCCAGAAAGTTGTCAATGGGAAGAAGGTTTACCTTCCAACATGGCAATGACCCAAAAAACACAGCAAAAATGACCACACAGTGGTTAACCACTTAACCCCCAGACCTTATTGCTGGTCAAAGACCTCTGCGGTTCTTAGTTTTTGCGCTATAAATAAATATAGATCGACAATTTTGAAAAAAAAATATATTTTTTGCTATAATAAATAACCCCCAAAAATACATAAAAAAAACATTTTTTTTCCCCTCAGTTTAGGCCAATACGTATTCTTCTACATATTTTTCGTAAAAAAAAATCACAATAAGCATTTATTGATTGGTTTGCGCAAAAGTTATAGCGTTTACAAAATAGGGGGTATAACTGCGGCTGGTCGGCAAGCAGTTAAAGGAGAAAAGGGTCATGGCCTAGTCAGAGCCCAGACTTAAAGAGGTTGTAAAGGCAGAATGTTTTATCCTTGATGCATTCTATGCATGAAGATAAAAAGCCTTCTGTGTGCAGCAGCCCCCATAACGCTTACCTAAGGTCCCTCTCTGTCCAGCGATGTCCACGAGTGTCTCAGCCGCCAGATTCTCCTTCCTGATTGGCTGAGACACGGCAATGGTGCCATTGGCTCCCGTTGATGTCAGTCAGCTAGCTAATCGAGAAAGAGGGAGCTGGGTTGGGGCTCCGTGTCTGAATGGACACGGGGAGCAAATTGCTCGCTGTGGGGCACTGAACAGGAGGGATGGGCCAGGAGCACCAAAGGACCTAAGAAGAGGAGGATCTGGGCTGCTCTGTGCAAATTCACTGCAACAGAGCAGGTAAGTATAACATGTTTGTAAAGTTTCTGTCTTCATTTCAGGTTGCAAAGCAACAACAATGTGATTATTTTAAAGGAGGTTGCTTCTTTACTATAACCACTGGAAATCTCAAGATACAGTTATTGCAGTGGGTACACTAACTAACTTAAAGTGGAAGTTTCACCCACATGTGAAACTTCCACTTTTCTGATTCCAACACACACACCCCCCCCCTTCGAGTGCCACATTTGGCACTTTTCGGTGGTAACTATTATTTAACATGTAACCTGTGCCCACTTCCGGGAGACCAGGCCGCGGCAAATTACATCAGCATCTCCTCCTCCCTCTCCCTCCCTTCTACCGGGCCAGTGAGAGGGCGCAGTAGGGACCCGGCCATGAAGCCGAAATGCTACACCTCCGGGTTCCCTCATCCGCAATGGCAGCAGCAGCCCCTGACCAGTCGCTGTAGACATCGGCTGCAGTGCCGACATTGCTGGACTCTAGGACAGGTAAGTGTCCTAATGTTAAAATTCAGCAGCTGCAGTATGTGTAGCTGATGACTTAATTTTTAAAGGGGCGGAACTCCGATTTATGCAGACTTGCAGTATTTCCTAGATTGCAATAGCCATTCAGTCAATTAATTCACTTGTTGCTTTGTTTTAATGCACTCAAGCATTGATGTTTTAAAAGTTTGTTTTACATTATGGTCAATATCAAAGGGTTCGTAAATTTATTTTTTTCTTCTGAACTTGTTTAATGCTGATCTGTCCTGATTATTATTTTCTTACCCAAACAGGTTGGGGAAGCTAGAGCACTTTACAACCTGGGAAACGTGTACCACTCGAAGGGAAAAAGCTTGGCATGCATTGGGACACGTGATCCTGGAGAGTTTCCAGAGGAGGTGAAAATGGCTCTACAGAAGGCTGTGGATTTTTATGAGTAAGTAGGCGGGAAATGTTTTGTGCTTTTGAGGATAGCGGACCTAATAATCTAAATGAGCTCCATGGTTAATTTGTAAAGCAGAACTACGGCCTCCCTTCTAAAAGGAAAACCTTCTGCATCTGCACTTAGTTTTCTTAGTCCAGCTGTAAAGTCTGACAAATATCTGTTGAACCTGCCAGTGATGTCCACCTAATGCAGCTTCCTGTGATGGTGTGGCAACAATGCTGCTCTTTTCCTGTTTTCAGAGAAGTTGTGACTCCCATTTAGGCTGGGTCTGCTTGCACTACACTGAAATAGTTATTGGTGATCCGCATGGTCACCTGTAGCTTGCCAGTAAGCAACCTGCCACACCTAGTCCAGCATGCTGTTTTCTGGATTGGCAGAACTGCCTCTGTTGCTGAAACTCTCCCACTGTGAGCTGCAGTGTCTGGGAGAGGAGTGTATAAGGCAAACATTTAGTATTTGGCTCATTTAAATGGAAGAATAATGCTGTGTACACACGATCATTTTTTGGGTTGTAAAAAACAAAATTTTTTAAAAATGTCATTTAAAACGATCGTGTGTGGGCTTCAGAGCATTTTTCGGGTTCTGAAAAACGAAAAAAAAAAAAAAATATTTGAACATTTTTTTTTTACAACGTTTTAAACAATGTCGTTTTTCCGGTTGTAAAAAATGGTCGCGTGTGGGCTTTAACGACGTGAAAAAAACGCACATGCTCAGAAGCAAGTTATGAGACGGGAGCGCTCTTTCTGGTAAAACTACCGTTCATAATGGAGTAAGCACATTCATCACGCTGTAACAGACAGGAAAGCGCAAATTGTCTTTTACTAACACAAAATCAGCTAAAGCAGCCCAAAGGTGGGGCCATCCGAATGGAACTTCCCCTTTATAGTGCCGTCGTACGTGTTATACGTCACCGCGCTTTGCTAGAGCATTTTTTTTCTCACTATCGTGTGTAGGCAAGGCCGTTTTAATGATGAAGTTGAAAAAAAAAAACGTTTTTTTTCCTAGAGGGTGAAAAACGTCCCGAAAAATGATCGTGTGTACGCGGCATAAGAGTGTGGGTTTTTTTCTTTGCTTTTTTTATGTTTGTGTATTATATACAGTCTTGTCAAAGTACACCCCATTAATTTGACTTTAACATATTTAAACTATCAAATGCAAGATCTTCATGCAAACCGTGCCTACAGATAAAGGTGATTTACTTTAACAAATGACACACAAAGTTAGCATGGCGTATTTGTTCTTAAAGCGGAGTTCTGTTGAAAAATGGTACAAATACTGCACCTGCTGACTTTTAATATATGGACACTTACCTGTCCTGGTCGCCCACGATGTTGGCACCCGAAGCTGGTCTGTTCCTTGGCACATTTTCCTTGTGTTTTTTATTCAAGTATATCACCTTTTATCTGTAGACGGTCCCAATTTTTATGGGGTGCACTTTCTTTTTCCCATGAATGTAATAACTGGATTTGTTACTTATTAAAGTGGAGTTCCACCCATAAATATAACATTACATCAGTAGTTTTAAAAAAATGTCATTAGTCCTTTAAGAAAATAATTTTTTTTTTAGATGCCTTCAAAGTGTTGTTGCTAGGCAGAATAGTTCATCTTCCCTCTTCCTGCACCTAGGTGCTTAAGCTTCCTAACCTACACCGCACAGACTCCTGGGAATGTAGTGGGTGTAACTTTCCAGGAGTCTGTGCACTCCCCAGTCTCGAAGAATCATGTGACTTGGACAGTACAGGTGCTGAAACCTGATCTGAAACCTATTACACTGCTTGTGCAGCACTGAGCATGTGCGAGATCTGCAAGGCTGAAATCCAGGAAGTCATACAGTCTGGCTTCATGATGCCCACACTTAAGATGGCCCCAGTCAATTTCTATTTTATAAAGTGTCTAAATGCTGTAACAACCTAACAAAACGGACCTTAGTTTACAGACTAACTTTACTAGAATACATTAAGCTTGTGTATTACAGGGGTATTTATATTTAAAAAGTGAAATTGTGGCCGGAACTCCGCTTTAAGACTGTAGGACAGGAGCCTTTTAGTTGTACATCAGAAAGTGGTCTGTGTACAATAACCTTTTTAAGCAGCATATTTTACATAAATACACACCAACACAGGAGGTTTAGATGGAGGCGCTCACATGGCTTTTATTTATCAAGTTAAATCCATATTTGATAATACATATTTTAAAAAATCTAGCACATTCACCTGCTTGGCATAGTAGCCACACAAATTCAGTTGTGAGGGTTGTAACAGGAGTGACTTTAGGGGCACAGGGTGAATGAGAACCCCACTATGGTCTGTGCTAGTCACATTTAATGCGGTCAGATATTGTGTATATATATATATATATATTGTGTGTTGGCTGATGTATACTAGTAAGCTTGCTGTGATGAAAGGGGTGGGGTGTGATTGCATTCCATTGTCTATTGTGGTAATTAAGTCTGCTATGTGGATTGGAGCTTGGTAGACGGTCTGAATACCTATTATGGGATGTTAAAGTGTCTTGCTGTGAGGAAAGGGGGGGAATCACTCCAGCAAACCCCCCTCCCCTGCTAAGACTGTTTACTGAAGGAGAAGTTTGAACACACCTGACCTGTATCACCATTGTCATTGGACAATTTAACCCACCCTGTTTCCCAAGGGTGGGAGGGATGTATTTTGAAGAGAAATGTATTACCATGTGCAGATAATAAAGATTGATTCCCTGTTTTGAACCTCAACCAGAGCTGTGTGTCTCGTTTATTGAGGGAATTCTTATGGAATCGATTGGGTCTGCCTGTTGGTTGGAGTGTCGATAAGCTGTCTTGGATGGGATGGAAGGTCGTAAACGGTGGTGACCGTTACAAGGGTGTTCTATGATTCAACAATATGCATTTGTAGAGTTGCGTTCTCAGTCACTAAGGATATTGACATTGCGATTTTTCACACGATTCTGCTGAATGGGCTGCCATCTGCGCATTTGTCGCTTGAAAAAGAAACTCCTTTTACGGGTAACAAACCTTTCCCAATCATTGTAGCAGAGTCGCATCACTTTTGGGGTGTCATTGAAGGATACCAGCACTCAAGTGATGTAGCGCATTGTGCTGCGATTGCCACAAAATTTGGGATTGCGGGCAGAATTGCAGCAATTTTGCCCATTCTCCCAAATCGAGATGTGAATGGGGCCTACCTACGTTTTCTAAACCTCAAATAATTGACTGTGTAAATGGGTTAAAATATCCAATCAATGAATGCATTTGTAGATGTTATCTGTGACTGCATATAGCTGAAGAAAATAATTGATGCATTTTATTTATATCGCATTTTGTATACATTTGTGCTTGCAAAAATATAATGTTTTCTCCTCTTCACAAACAGAGCAAATTTATTCATTGTAACGGAATTAGGAGACAGAGCAGCGCAGGGACGGGCATATGGCAACCTTGGGAACACACACTATCTGCTAGGAAATTTCCAAAATGCTGTCGTATCCCATGAGCAGGTATAGTACATTTCTGTTCAGGTTCTTTCTTTTTCATTTTACAGTATTTTTGTCGGCATGTTTGTTTATTGAACATATATTCTTGTGATTTTTAAATGTTAGTGCTTGAGGTAATAAAATGTTTTCCCTTACAGCGACTTCTTATTGCTAAGGAATTTGGTGACCGGTCTGCCGAAAGAAGAGCTTACAGCAATCTTGGAAATGCATTTATCTTCCTTGGTGAATTTGAAATGGCAGCGGAGTACTACAAGTAGGAAATGCCTCTTTACCATATATATCTTTCAACCCCCTCCCCACTTTAAAGCGGTGGTTCCCCCTTAAAAACAACTTTTTTTTATTCCACTGCCCCCCCACATTACAATCGAATTAAGGCTCTTATTTTTTTTTTTGCTGCTGTACATACCTTGATACAGCATATTCACCCGTGCATCCGGGTTGCGAGTCCCGCGGGAGTGGGCGTTCCTCACATGCTGTTGATTGACGTTTTGGCCAAAAACGAGCTCTCCCCCCGTCGCGTAAGCCGCGTCACGATTGGCGAAAGGAGCCGAACGGCGATGCGCATGCGCAGTATAGCGCCGACTCGCCGTTCGGCTCCTTTCGACCAACCGTGACGCGGCTTACGCGACAGGGGGAGAGCTCGTTTTTGGCCAAAACGTCAATCAACAGCATGTGAGGAACGCCCACTCCCGCGGGACTCTCAACCCGGATGCACGGGTGAATATGCTGTATCAAGGTATGTACAGCAGCAAAAAAAAAAAATAAGAGCCTTAATTCGATTGTAATGTGGGGGGGCAGTGGAATAAAAAAAAGTTGTTTTTAAGGGGGAACCACCGCTTTAATTTATATACTTTCGTTAAAGCTCTTCACACCTGAGTGTTTGCAATCGTGGGCAGAATCGCTGTAATTCTGCCTGCGATCCCAAAGCGCTCTGTATAACTGACAAATTGCAACACACTTGTTCAGGTGGCATTCATTTTTAACCACTTAAGACCCGGACCATTATGCAGGTTAAGGACCTTGCCCCTTTTTGCGATTCGGCACTGCGTCGCTTTAAGTGACAATTGCGCGGTTGTGCGACGTGGCTCCCAAACAAAATTGTCGTCTCACTGGCCCGTTTTTTTTTTTCTCCCCACAAATAGAGTTTTCTTCTGGTGGTATTTGATCACCTCTGCGGTTTTTTTATTTTTGCGCTATAAACAAAAATAGAGCGACAATTTTGAAAAAAATTCAATATTTTTTTACTTTTTGCTATAATAAATATCTCCCAAAAAAAAAAAAAAAAAATATATATATATATATATATATATATCCTCGGTTTAGGCCGATACGTATTCTTTTACCTATTTTTGGTAAAAAAAAATATCGCAATAAACGTTTATCGATTTTGGTTTGCGCAAAATTTATAGCGTTTACAAAATAGGGGATAGTTTTTATTGCATTTTTATTAATAATAATTTTTATTTTTATTTTTTTACTACTACTAATGGCGGCGATCAGCGTTTTTTTTTCTTTTTTTTTTTCTTTTCTTTGTGACTGCGACATTATGGCGGACACATCGGACAATTTTGACACATTTTTGGGACCATTGTCATATTCACAGCAAAAAGTACTATAAAAATGCATTGTTTACTGTGAAAATGACAATTGCAGTTTAGGAGTTAAGCACTAGGGGGCGCTGAAGGGGTTAAGTGTGACCTCATATGTGTTTCTAAATGTAGGGGGACGGGGCTGGACGTGTGATGTCATTGATTGTCTTTCCCTATATCAGGGAACAGATGATCAATGACACTGCCACTGTGAAGAACGGGGAAGATGTGTTTACACACACCTCTCCCCGTTCTTCAGCTCCGATGACCGATCGCGGGACACCGGCGACGATCGGGTCCCGCAGGCACGGTCACGGAGCTTCGGACCGGGTCGCATGCGCGCGCTGGCGACCCCACGGCTGGGCTTAAAGAGACACGTACAGGTACGTGATTGTGCCCAGCCATGCCATTCTGCCGACGCATATCGGCGTGAAGGGGTCCTTAAGTGGTTAATGGCACCAAAAAAATTGCTCTGCAATCGTGGCAATCTGCATTGTGCAGAGCTTGTCGCTCAAAAAGGGCAGGAGCTGCAAACCCTGCAAATGAAAAGCATAATGGGCTAGTGTGCATCGCATACTAGCCCATTATGTGTCACTTGCCTGCAAACGAAGCCCACGCCGTCCCCTGTAAACGCCGCATCCATTTTCTCCCCTCTTCATTCTGGGGCTGCGGACTCCGGCTCCGTGATTGGCTGGAGCCACATTGCGTCACTCCTGCGCATGCGAGTGGGAGCCGTCAATAACGGCACACGCTAGGGAAGAAACGGCACGGAGGTCCGTTTCTTCCCAGCGCGTGCGCCTATTACATCATCGGCGCACTACAGGTGAAATATCTCCTAAACGGTGCACATTTAGGAGATATTTCCACTGCCTATAGGCAAGCCTTATTCTATGTTATTTTTCATGTGTCATTCTCTTCTTGGAAACATGCTGCACAATAGATCTTCAATTTTAGAAGCTATAGTCATTGATTTCCTTGTAAAGTGAGGGCTTTATAGCCATATTAAAGATGTAGGTAGATCAGTTGTGTGTTGGCAGAGCAGTAATAACTTAATGCAGTTTTTCTGAGCTGTACTGATCTCATGAGTCTGCATTGTTTCTGCAGGCGCACATTGCAGCTGGCCCGTCAGCTGAAGGACAGGGCTGTGGAAGCCCAGAGCTGTTACAGCCTGGGCAATACATACACCTTACTTCAAGACTTCGAGAAGGCTATTGATTATCATCTGAAACATCTGGTCATTGCTAAGGAACTAAGTGACAGGTGAGCATTACAATTACGTATGTGACATTGTATCTCTTCCGCTTTAAATGTCATCGGTTCATGCCTTAGTCAGAGGGATTCACAGTAAGCCGCAGGGAGCAGCTATGTGTGGGTGTCCCCCCATGTAACAAGCCATCTTCAGAAGAACCTATTAGTATTTGTCTCTTATTATGTGCAGTAAAAGATATCTTTACATTGCATGTGTTGACATGTACTTGTTTGACTGTCACCTGTGTGAGGGAGTGGGACAAACAGAAGCTTCTTGTAAAGGGTTTATTGAGGAGCACAGGAGTGGTTATCTTTAGGTGTTTCTGTGATGGCCTTCACCAGCACTCAAGTGAGTCACAGGTTCAAAAACACTTTAGTAATGGATGGTGCTTTACCTTTTAGGTGGCTTTGTGACAAATGCAAATAAAACTTTTAATTAACAGCCAAATGGTTTGGTAAGGCGAGACCCACCCTTACCAGAAATGGTATTAAAGTGAATTCCAACTCTGACCCCTAACAGTACCGATCAATTCCACCTATATATCCGAATGGATAAAAAAGAATGGAAAGGCTACCATTACAGTAATACCATAAAGTTGTGTGTGTGTGTACATAAATACATACATACATACATACATATATACATACACACACTGATATAGATATATATATATATATATATATATATATATATATATATATATATATATATATATATATATATATATATATATATATATATATATATATATATATATATATATATACACACACACACACTGATTGATATATATATATATATAAATATACACACACATATACATATATATGTGTGTGTGTGTGTGTGTGTGTGTATATATATATATATATATATATATATATATATATATATATATATATATATATATATATATATAATGTGTGTGTGTATATGTGTATATATACACACACACACACTGATGTGTGTGTGTGTGTATGTATGTATGTATAATATATATATAATATGTGTGTTGTGCTTATAAGAATTGGATTTCTTGGCCACTTTCAGAGAATATGAATGATGACACAAATTTTTCTTTTACTCATGTTTAGTGTTGGCTGAGGCCCAGAGGCGATTCAGTTTGCATGTGTTGCGCTATATAAGTTTCTCACTCAGGCCATATATTATCAATCAACTGTGTTTACTCTTTTTAAAGTCACACTCCCTGCTGACTTAGGGCTCTTTCACACGTCCGTTCAGTTTTTCAGATCCGTTTTTTTTTCATCAGTTGATCCGTTTTTCCATCAGTTTTTCGTCAGTTTTTCGTCAGTTTTTCGTCAGTTTTTCATCAGTTTTTCATCAGCTTTTGCATCAGTTTTTGCATCAGTTTTTCCATCCGTTTTTTTTTTGGGGCTTTTTACATAGAAAAACGGATGTTAGCGGAACGGATCATCCGTTAACGTCCGTTTTTCGTCCGTTCCGTTTTTTAGACGGAAGAAAAATAGGGTTTTCTTCCGTCCAAAAAAATGGAACTGAACGCAGACGGATGCTAACGGATGTTAGCGGATGCTCATCCGCTAACGGACGCTAGCCCATAGGGAAGCATTGCGGTCCGTTAACGGACGTCCAAAAAACGGACGAACGGAACGGACGTGTGAAAGAGCCCTTATGATTTTAAAAAGAGTAAACACAGTTTAATGATAATAAATGACTTCAGCCAAACACTAACCATGAGCGAAAGAAAAGTTTTTGTGTTTATCATTCGTATTTTTTTAGTAAAATGGCCAAGAAATCGTAAATCCTGCCAGGGTATGTAAACTTATGATCACAACTGTATGTATATATGTTGTATAATAGTCGACCGATTTTTATTGAGGGCAATATTCCCATTTTTCAAATCTGTATTGGTCAGACCACCTCCCCCCTGTCCCCGCGTGACACTCGCTGCAGTCTCTGCCAGCAGTGTGGTGGGCAGCAGAGAGAGGACATCTCTCACTGCTGTTCTACCCCTATAGCAGGGCTGCAAAGGCTGCTCTTGACAGCTGCAGCCGCGGGCGAGCAGAGAGATAGTTGCGCCATCTTTTGCACGCCCGCATGTGGAAGCTTACCCGCTCAGACGCAGAAGGCTGCCAGAAGTAGTGACAAGCGGCATATGGGTGACAGTGATGTACAGAATATTGGCACCGGATATCGGCTATCGACCTAAAAGGCGGCTGAACAATTGGTATTGGCCCTAAAAAAGGTCGACCCCCCCCCCCCCCAATAAATATTAAATAGATCTCTCTCCTCTCCTCTCTCCTCTCTCTCGATGAGGTGGAAATCAAGTAGTTGGGTCTATTGAGCTGCAATGTAATACTTCCTTTAAATCAGGGGCACCCAACCTGTCTAAGTCCTGGAGGGTATATAATGTGCGTCAAGCTACTCCACCACCTCTGAAACCCCAAATGGGGTGTTTCAGTTTGTTTGAGCAACATAAGATTTAGCCTAAAGCTCATCTCTGGGATTACATTACCCCCCCTCCCCCTTTTACACCACCCTCTTACTGAATTTAAAAGGGGGGCACCTATTTAAATGTTAATTTCACTTGCCTTAAGCCATGGTCATGTGGTCATTGGCACCACGTATTTCTCCTCTTCTGTTTACATCTGGCAAGCCTTTTTGGGTGTCAACATCGCAGCCTGTCTGACATGAACACTTTTGTATTGGTGACATACACACAAAAATTCCCCCCCCCCCCCCACCCTGCACCTGATGTGGTTAAGCTTCACTTAGAAAATGTAATTGGGTATTCCTTACAAAGGAAGATTAATGCAACTGTACTTGCAAAGTGCAGTCTGCCTTTAGTAATTTAACTCCACTGTGTCCAAAGCTGGTCAAATGCAGCCACGAAATTTCCTTTTAATATTACCAGATATGTTTTGTAAAATGTAGAAATGGTTGTTGCAAAATTGTATGTTTGTTTTGCAGAGTGGGAGAAGGGCGGGCTTGCTGGAGCCTGGGGAATGCTTACACTGCCTTAGGTAACCATGACCAAGCTGTGCACTTTGCAGAGAGGCATCTGGAAATATCAAGAGAGGTAAAATAATTTTTTTTTTTTTAAAGCCTACTGTACCAACAACTATGTAGCACAAGGGCTACATTTTGGTAGGCCCTAACATTACATTTTGTAAAGCTAAGGGCCTGTGTTGGATCTTTATAAAGGAGGTTTGCGATCTTGTACAAGACTATAGATATGCAAACCCTGATTGCAACAGGTTAAGTTTATTATTATTATTATTTTTATTATTATTAGAAAATGCTTATAAACGCGGTCTTACCCATGGGCCTCGATGCGTATGACTATAATGAGCAGGGAGATTCAGATCTTCTTAATCTAGCTCCCGTACTGGCCAGGTCAGATTAGGTCAGCTACAGGTCAAATAAACCTGCCCTTGAATTTTGAATAATCTGAGACGCATGTCAAACTAATGCCATCAGCACAAACCCAAAGCCTATTGACCTGGGCCCTAAACAAAATTGGTATTGAAATTGTGCAGTCTGTTTATAATGTATATGGCCATGGGTTACATGTCTGGATATGGGCCAAATATCAAACCGCTTTTGTGCAAAGTCCCATGTTTTAAATATTGGGATTTAAGCTTGCAGCATTGGGGATATGCAAACAACTGATCTTCATTGTATGCTGTGACTATGCTTGGTCTGACCTAAAGTGGAGACCCACTTTTTATCACATTTCATATTATTTTGCCTGCCATTTGGTATGTTAGTGCCTACAACACATTGTATAATGTTTTTACTATATCATTTTTTTTCCAACAGTTAGGAGATCGAAACGGGGAACTGACAGCCCAGCTGAACCTGTCTGACCTACAGATGGTACTGGGGCTTAGCTACAGCACGAATACTTCAGTATTGTCTGAAGTGCAGGATGTGGACACCAGTTCCCTTGGTAAGAACACATTGAGGTTGATTTACAAAAGGATTTGAGAATCTCCACACATTAAATTGCGTAAATATTAATTTCCTTCGTCGTGTATTGATGAAATTAGTACATTTCTCCATTGTCTATTAACCACTTAAGACCTGGACCATTATGCAGGTAAAGGACCTGGCCGCTTTTTGCGATTCGGCACTGCATCGGTTTAACTGACAATTGCGCGGTCGTGCGACGTGGCTCCCAAACAAAATTTGGCATCCTTTTTTCCCCACAAATAGAGCTTTCTTTTGGTGGTATTTGATCACCTCCTGCGGTTTTTATTTTTTGCGCTATAAACAAAAATAGAGCGACAATTAAAAAAAAAAAAATGCAATATTTTTTACTTTTTGCTATAATAAATATCCCCAACTATCCCGTGACTGCAACATTATGGTGGGCACATCGGACACTTTCGACACATTTTTGGGACCATTGTCATTTTCACAATGAAAAGTGCTATAAAAATGCACTGATTTCTGTGAAAATGACCATGGCAGTGAAGGGGTTAACAAATAGGGGGCACTAAAGGGGTTAAGTGTGTCCTGTCCTGTGTTTCTTGCTGTAGGGGGCGTGGCTGGACGTGTGATGTCACTGATCGTCGTTCCCTATGACGGGAAACAGACGATCAGTTTCAAGCCACAGAGAAGAACGGGGAAGGTTTGTTTATACTCGCCTCTCCCCGTTCTTCAGCTCCTGTGACCCGATCACGGGACACCGGCGGCAATCGGGTCGCACGGTCACGGAGCTCAGGACTAGGTCGCGAGTGCACCGGCGTGCCCTTCTGCCGACGTATATCGGTGTGAAGGGGTCTTCAAGTGGTTAAGGGACACAGTTGGGTTACACTGCCGCCTATAGTAGCAGCATGTAAGCCTCTAGTTGTGTACATATTTAGAAGATTATAGGGGTACCATCATCCTAAATTGGATCAAAGCAAGGAGTAACTAGGGGTGACCCCACAAAATTCCCAGTAGAAAGAACCATGGACTATCTAGGTTGGGGTACTGGCAAATAGAAACGTTTTTAAGCTAGAACACCCAAACCATCCCCTACCCAACTTGCAATATTTTTTTTATTTTTTTTTGGCCTAAGAGGTTGGAGACATTTTTCTTTAGCTCTGCTGAAGCAAAATTGTGTGTGTGTGTTTTTTTTCTTTTCTTTTTTTCCCTCTTTTTCATTAGACTTTAATTGACTTTATCATTTATTTATTTTTTCTCTTTGGTGACCTAATCAAGATTATTACATCAGGGGTTAGGCTTGGGGTTAGGCTTGGGTGGCCAAAATTAATTGTCAGTTTAGGGTGAACTTTGCTTCATTAAACCTGTTTGCCATTTTACAGTTTTAAATATAGAAGTACTTCACAAGAGAAGGTACCATGTGGTGGATTTATTAGGTTAATAACTTTGAGAAAAATCCCCACCTACCTGAAGGTGCTTTGATAAATAGTAAGGATGCTTTGGTCATAAAGTCAGAGAATGTGTGCCTTTTTTTTAGTTAAGTTAAACCAGTTCAGAAAGACCTTTTTAAGCAGATATTTGCTAAAAAAAAAACTTTACCAGGCACCTTGATGAGATCCTAGGCATGCATTTTACTTTTAAACGTTAAATTTTTTTTTTTTTTTTTTTTTAACCACTTCCCGACCGCCTCATGTACATATACTTTGGCAGAATGGCACGGACAGGCACATCAACGTACCTGTACGTGCCTGCCTAGACGTGGGTCCGATAGGGACCCCCCCCCGGTACTTGCAGCGGTCGGGTTCCCTCGGGGAGCAATCCGGGACGACGGCGCGGCTATTCGTTTATAGCCGCTCCGTCGCGATCGCTCCCCGGAGCTGAAGAACGGGGAGAGACGTATGTAAACACGGCTTCCCCGTGCTTCACTGTGGCGTCTGCATCGATCGAGTGATCCCTTATATAAGGGAGACTCGATCGATGACGTCAGTCCTACAGCCACACCCCCCTAAAGTTGTAAACACACACAAAGTGAACACTAACTCCTACAGCGCCCCCTGTGGTTAACTCCCAAACTGCAACTGTCATTTTCACAATAAACAATGCAATTTAAATGCATTTTTTGCTGTGAAAATGACAATGGTCCCAAAAATGTGTCAAAATTGTCCGAAGTGTCCGTCATAATGTCGCAGTCACGAAAAAAATCGCTGATCGCCGCCATTAGTAGTAAAAAAAAAAAAAAAATTAATAAAAATGCAATAAAACTATCCCCTATTTGTAAACGCTATAAATTTTGCGCAAACCAACGGATAAACGCATATTGCGATTTTTTTTTTTTTTTACCAAAAATAGGTAAACGAATACGTATCGGCCTAAACTGAGGAAAAAAAAAATTTTTAGATATGTTTTTGGGGGATATTTATTATAGCAAAAAGTAAAAAATATTGATTTTTTTTTCAAAATTGTCGCTCTATTTTTGTTTATAGCGCAAAAAATAAAAACCGCAGAGGTGATCAAATACCACCAAAAGAAAGCTCTATTTGTGGGGGGAAAAAGGACGCCAAGTTTGTTCGGGAGCCACGTCGCACGACCGCGCAATTGTCTGTTAAAGCGACGCAGTGCCGAATTGTAAAAACCCCTTGGGTCATTTAGCTGCGTATTGGTCCGGTCCTTAAGTGGTTAAGGTTCATTGTACCTTTACAGGAAATTATCCACTTCTTTCTTTTAATTTTTTTGATTTTTTTTTTTTATCGTACCGAAACATTACTGATAGCATCATTATTGATCATTTTATGTTTGTTTTTAAAGGTGCACGGTCTCGGTTAAGCAGGCGTCACAGTATGGAAAATTTGGAACTTGTGAAGCTAACGCCAGATAAGGTAATAAAGCTAACGTTTTCTTTTTTTCTTGTGCTGCATCTGACATGCAGCTGTATTTTTGTAAAAAAAAAACATAGGCTTAACATGAAAACATAGGCCCGGATTCACAAAGCACTTACGCCGACGTATCTCAAGATACGCCGACGTAAGTACAAATGTGCACCGTCGTATCTATGCGCCGACCCACACACTAAGATACGCCTAAAAATAGGCTTCCTACGACCGACATAACTTGCCTATGCCGTCGTATCGTGGGCGCATATTTACGCTGGGCGCATTTGCCGCTCCCATTGATTTTCTATGCACATATGCAAATGAGAGAGATACGCCGATTCACGAATGTACTTGCGCCCGGCGCATAATATACGCGGTTTGCGTAAGTCGTACGTCCGGCGTAAAGTTATTCCCCATATATGAGGCGCAACCCATGCAAAGGTATGGACCAGGGAACACAGACGTCGTATTTTACGTTGTTTACGTAGTACGTGAATAGGGCTGGGCGTAGGTTACGCTCACGTCGTAGGCAGTGATCCGTCGTATCTTAGGGAGTAGTTCCGACATGATTGTGAGCATGCGCACTGGGATACGTCCACGGGACGGCGCATGCAGTACTTGGATGGCACTCGGCCCATCATTTGCATGGGGTCACGCCTCATTAGCATGGCTCACGCCCACTTCCACCTACGGCGGCTTACGCCGAGGGAACCCAGCGCAGTTTGGGAGGCAAGTGCTTTATGAATTTGGTGCTTGCCTCTCTGCGCAACGTCGGCGTAGCGTATATTGGATACGCTACGCCGGCATAAATATGCGCCAATGTATGTGAATCCGGGCCATAGATGTCTTTTTAACTAATATAGGTTTTTGTAGGTGTTGGCCCCATACTTTCATGCTTACATGATACCTTGGCAGTGTTAAGATATTAAAGTGGAAGTAAAGGTAAAACCTACTTATCTCTAAACGTACTGTCAGACGCGTTTTAAGCCTAACCTATCTATCCCTGTAAAGAAAAAATCGCTATACGAACCTGGTCCCAGGTCCCGCTCTGGTCCCAGGCTGAGCTGTCAGTGACGGGCGGCTTCAGTGTGTAGAGGTGTGCTGGAGAAGCAGCCATCAATGCAAGCCCCATAGTAAGTCTATGAGTGACGTCCCTTCCCGTTGCATAGTTGGGTTTAAAAGACACAATTTTATTTCAAACCAACAGAAAAAAAAATGGAATAAAACGATAGTGTAAGTCTACATATAAAAAAAGCCAACAGGCAAATTTGCCCACCATCCTGATAAAAAGAAAACAATACTAGGTAGAGTTTGGAAAAGCGTGGGAAGGGGGATTTTTGTGGTGCCACACACAGAAAACGAAAATATATATTCAATAAAAATGATTTTATTGTGCATGAACCTGCACAGATGTCTGTCAAATCTCCCCCGAAGTCGGACTGCATTGCCGGTTTGAAATGGTGTGAGTTCAGCCAAACTCGCACCATTTCTAACCCGCATCAGTGTGAACCTGGGCTAAAGCCTGATTGGTTTTATGAAGAGTTGCACCAGATTTTGCACTCTCCGTGATGGGCATGATGGGATTTGTAGTTTCAAAACCGCTGTAGTGCTGAGGTTGCCTACACCTGTGCTAAAGTAACCACAAAATTTAAACCAGCTTTAGGTGGATGCCAGCAGGTTCACTTACCTGCCAGTTTGTTAAAACATTCAGCCCCAAGTTTGTAACAGTGTCTTTGTCACATCAAGCAGTGTTACCACACAACCCCTGCTGGACTCTCCATAGAACCATAAGGAGAGGAGAGCCTAGCAAAAGAACTACCCATGAACAAAATGAAATGCATATTGATACACAAATAAAACATTTCTTCAAACTTTTTTTTTTTTTTTTTAGGTGCAGAACTGGAACACTGAAATACTTGCAAAACAGAAGTCTCTTTTGTCTAAGCCATCTGCTAAACTTATGTTTGTGAATAGACTGAAAGGCAAAAAGTATAAGAACAGTACTGCAAAAGTACTACAGGACACCAGCAATTCGTCTGATGCCAACAGAAAGATGGCAAACGCTCAGCGGGTTTGTATTGCACCCTGCACTTCTTCTTACAGCTTAATACTGAAAACATTTGTAAAAGCCAGTAGTATGTGTGCGCTTTTTATGTCAACCTTTTACTGGTTTCTGTTATAAATTGCATTCAATTAGAACTACTTTTAATGTAAAAAGGCATATTATGTGCTAGTAGTTGGTATTTTATGAGCAATTCGCTCTCAATGCCAAGGGCCAAGTACATAGGGCCATATTCTTGAAGAAAGTAGGCGGGCGGCGCGTAAGCCATTTACACTCCGCCGCCCCAACCTACAGGAGCAAGTGCTGTATTCCCCAAACACTTGCTCCGTAGTTTGGGGCGGCGGAGTGTAATTGGCCCGGCATATCCCTGCGTTTATCCGAGGGGGCGGCTTCTATTTAAATTAAGCGTGCCCCCGATTCTAACGAACTGCGCATGCGCGGGGCTTAAAATAGCCCAGTGCGCATGCTCCAGTTCTCGGTGTAAAACGTCAATGACGCCGACGTGTGCGTCATTGACGTAAAGTCGTATTCAAGAACGACTTAGTAAAACGACGTACACGACGGGAAAACACGACGCGGACCCGACGCCATACTTAACATGGCCTACGTGGGACTGGCGTAAGGTTACCTCTCATATAGCAGGGGTAACCTTACGCCTACGCAAACGACATAAGCGACGGTTACGCGACGCAAATTCGTTCGGGAATCGGCGTATCGGGCTCATTTGCATAAACAAATGAGACCTGAACGTAAACGCCACCTAGCGGCCGGCGGAGTAATTACATTTAAGATCCGACAGTGTAAGTGACTTACACATGTCGGATCTTCGGCGTATCTATGCGAAAATGATTCTAAGAATCACTCGCATAGATACACTGGCCAAAAAAGAGATACGATGGAGTATCCTGAGATACTCCATCGTAACTTTACTCAGAATATGGCCCATAATCTATAACTATATCTATATTTGCTATAACTGATCGAACAGTTGGAGGTAAACTTGCATAAGATCCGCTCTTGTGAGCGCTAACATAATGTGTGTAGATGGAGATTATATATATATATATATATATATATTACAGTATATCTCAAAGCTTTGCTAGACCTATAACCTTTACCCACTCTGTGAGAGGCTCTGTTTTTTGCAAGTGTCCTAAGGTGATGGATCTCTTCTCTCAGGGAAATGATTTCCTTCAATAGCTTTTTATTTATTCTTTAATCTGTCCAGCCCTCTTACACACTACAATAGAAGAAGAGGTTGCATTCTAATGTCGCAAAAGTCTGGCAGGTTTATTGATGGACACGATCATAGGCTTTTTTTTATCCCCATGTGCAAATATTTGGTGGATCATATGTGCAACTTGGGTGCTTCTTGTGCATGTGCCTTTTGTTTGCCCTTTTTCTATTAAATCATTGCATGTTCTGTGTACTGTGGGAGACCAGATATAGTGAATGCAGGGTCCTGGGTTTAGTAACACTTTAAGCTTCCCAAAATAACTTACAATGAAGAGCAATCTAAAAGTAAAAGCTTCTGTAAGAAATGTGGACTTGTAAGGGTCACCCGCTTCAAAGTCCTTGTTGCCAGCTGGATCAGTTAATTCACCTTAAAAGCTTACGCTCTAAAGGATAAGACACCTCCAGCACTTATTTACTTGCTCCACCAGAGCTATGGGTGTTTCCTAAGCATTCCAACATTAAGCGCCTGTTAAAGTCTCTGTGGATGAAGCTTTTGGAAGCAACGTTCTTCTTGACCCTTGTTATTGTTGAGCCTGTTGGCACAACTGTGTTTGCCTTGTTGCCCACCCTTCTGATTCTTTGCTTGGGGACGTCCCAGGGTCTGTGAATAACCAGCCTGTGCCCTATATTGTACGATTAATATACTGTAAATATTTGACTTTCCAATATTCAAAGAAGTTTCATATTGTGGGTTACAGTACACCACACAGCCCCCCCCCTCCCCTTCTATTGCTTGGTTATTTTGCATTGCAGACTACAAAACTCGCGGAGTGCAGTAAGGTAGATGGGGGGGGGGGGGGGAATACCCAGGGGGCATGTCCTCAAATGATTTGCCAGTGTCTAATGACCTGAAGTTACCAGCCTTTAAAATTTCCCATTTCATAACTGCATAAACAAGACCTGTGACTTCTGATTCTGTGGCAGGGACAGCACTCTCTTGTTTATGCTGTGCAAACCCCGAGTCTACTCGATGTGCATTATTGTTGTACAAGTTACTTATGGTATGCAGCTGCTTATATTGTCTTGTTTTGAATTTTTTAACTCATTCACCATTGTACCTTGATCTTGGGGTACATTATGTGGTAATTCTTTATTAGAAGTTCTATAGTGCCTGTGAAATGGCGTCAAACTTTGCTGCTAAAAAAACATTGGGGGAACTTTTCCATATTGCTGTTTTTCGGGGTGTGCAGCCTCTTCATTTCCAAATGTGATTTCTCTATTCCCTTTTTCCAACCTTTTTTTTTTTTTTTTTCTTCTTTAGTTCACGCTTCAAAAGCCCCCTATAGGTATCAGTTTGGTGTTACGGAGGAGGTCTTGTGTTGGCATTATTGCTCTCACTCCAATGTGCACGGTGATCTAATGCTCTCACCCGACAGGTTGGAATCTGCCTGTCGGTTTCACACACAATCCCGGTAGCTGCAGCCACTGGGATTGTGTGTGATTACCCATCCCCCCGCTGTTGGATCTGTATGACGTACGGACCTGGTGGCAAAGGGGTTAAGATGTGTTCATATCTGGCTATTTGGGCTAAGCGTGGATTCATAGGCTGAAGGATAATTCCCTTTTTCAAAGTCTTTTTTTGAATGAAGTACAAATGCAACATTTTAGATAATTCCAAGGATTGGCTGGCTTTCCTTTTCCCAATGCATATAGCTTAGTGTGTAATTCCCAGCCAGCAATACAAACCTGACCGGATTCTAATCCTTTCCTATTCTATTTTAAACTAAAAACACTTTTGGGTAACCCCTATGGCTACCTTGACATGTAGTAGTGTCACCTAAATGGCAACAATTGGCCATGTGTATAAAGACTGGGAAGAAAGTTCCCCTCAGACGTAGAGAGCTTATTCAGAAGACCCCTATACTTCAGAATGTTTCCTTTTTATTTCTGTATGCGCAAATCCATGGCCTATAGATGAAAAAAGCTTCTCTGATCCAGAAGGGTGTTCAGTCTTCCCTTTTTGGTTTTGTGCTGCTTTGTAAATTTAACTATTTAAAGCGGTTGTATACCCGCTGTCATATTTTTTTGTTATTTTTTAAACCTGAAAAGCAAAAGCCATAATCAGCTAGTATGCACTGCATACTAGCTGATTATTAAATACTTACCTTGGAGCGAGGTGAGAGGAACTTGCCTGGTCCACGCCAAGGGAGATGTCATCTTTCCTTGGCATGTCATCCGGGTATCGCCGCTCCAGCTATGCGATTGGCTGGAGCAGCGATGTCGTCACTCCCGCGCATGCGCGCGGGAGACTTTTCTCCGGCGGCTGCCGACCCTTTTGCCGAGGATCATTGCGGGGGGGGGGAAATCTCCTAAACCTGTTTCCTACAGGTAAGCCTTATTATAGGCTTACCTGTAGGTTAAAGTGGTGGTACAGAGTATACTACCACTTTAAGCTCTCACTTTGAACTGAGGTTGCCATAGGGTTGCGCTTCTCTTTTGGTTATGCACAGTAATTTTGACCATTGAACTGGTTTTTAAATCCTATTCATTTTTTTTTTTTCTCTCTGTGTCTTTAGAAAACAGCGGTTGCAGACAGCATAGGAGATGAAGGCTTTTTTGATCTATTGAGTCGGTTTCAAAGCAACAGGATGGATGACCAGCGGTGCAGCTTACAGGGCAAAAACATATTGAGTGTTCCTGCAGCCACATGTTCCACCCCTCCAAAATCCATGAGAAAATGTATGTCACACATTTGTTATTCATGAATGGGAAAACATGTCTATAAAAATGTATGACTTTTGCTGGAAAAGCCAGATGTACTGCATTTCTGCTTTTGTGTGGTGCAGGCATATTCTTAAAGCTGAATGCCAGGCAAGCAGCTGTATACAATAGTAAAATGCATATATGAGCGGTTTCACCTACCTAAAGGATTTGTATTTCTGTCCATCTAGTCTTGTGATTTACACTGCTCTGCCACACAGCCCAGTCCTGTCTTGGAGGGCATATATTTGTTGTAATTTTAATTTCACTTATAGGTCTTCTCCCCACCCTGTGATTGGAAAGGTGAAAAAACATTTACCTTTACAACCCCTTTAACCACTTAAGCCCGGACCATTATGCAGCTAAAGGACCTTGCCCCTTTTTGCGATTCAGCACTGCGTCTCTTTAACTGACAATTGCGCGGTCATGCGACTTGGCTCCCAAACAAAATTGGCGTCCTTCTTTTCCCACATATAGAGCTTTCTTTTGGTGGTATTTGATCAACACTGCGGTTTTTATTTTTTGGGCTATAAACAAAAATAGAGCGACAATTTTGGAAAAAAATATCAATTTTTTACTTTCTCCTATAATAAATATCCCCCAAAAATATATAAAAAAAACCTCAAATTTTCCCCCCTCAGTTTAGGCTGATACGTACTCTTCTACATATTTTTGGTAAAAAAAAAAACGCAATAAGCATTTGATTGGTTTGCGTGAAAGTTATAGCGTTTACAAAATAGGGGATAGTTTTATGGCATTATGGCGGACACATCGGACACTTTTTTACACTATTTTGGGACCATTGTAATTTTTACACCGAACAGTGCTATAAAAATGCACTGATTACTGTAAAAATTACACTGGCAGTGAAGGGGTCAACCTGTAGGGGTCGCTAAATAGATTTTAAGCTCTCAAATTAATACCTGTCAGTTCCTAATATAATTTAGTATGATATACTGTATGGTGTGTATAGAGTTCCACGTTTAACTTTTTATATACTTCTTTTTTTTTTGCCCAAACAAGCTTTTTCTAATTTTTGCAACAACTGTGCGCTGTACTATATTGTAGTAGCAACAGCTACAGACAATGAGGCGCTGTGTTCTGCAGCAGTACAGGCAACTTTTCCATCTGCCGCAGGAACTAAATTAAGTTGGGCTGGTTGCTTCTCTGGCATTCAGGAGAAGACTTTTCTTTTCATCAATGAATCCGATTGGCTCAAGATGGAGAGGTAGCGAATGATTTTGTGCTTTTAATTTCGGCCAATCGGAGGAAGCCATATATTCTTTTATAAAAATACGAGGCTTCTGAATGACGGAGAAGCATTCAGGCCTAATTGATTTTGCTCCAGCAGCAGACTGCAAGTTGCCTCTCACTGTGTATAGCTGATGCTACTACAATATATTACAGTACACACAGCAGCTGCAGCTTGACACAAACCATATCAAATCCAAATAACCCAATAGTACGAAATGCTAGAGTACTGTTGGTATGACTGATGTTTTCTGAATTTTAACGGATTATGTGTTTTCACTCCTTAGCTCTCTCTGCATCGGTTGTTTCTCCTCGCACTGATGAGTTCTTGGATCTCCTCGCCAGTTCTCAGAGCCGTCGGCTGGATGATCAGAGAGCCAGTTTTAGCAATCTGCCTGGTTTGCGGATCAACCAGAAACATAGTCATTCTGTTCTGAGTCACCTGATGGCCAGTGAAAACCGGGAGCCGGATGAAGATTTCTTTGACATGCTGGTAAAATGTCAGGTGAGGAGACTATAAATATGTGGAGGGGAGAAAGACGTGTGTGTCACAAGACTGGTGGTGATCTTTGGATGTTGATGTCTTTCTGGAAGCAGAAGCTGATTACGTCAGATGTTGTTGCTTCTATTCAAACTGTTGCAAATGATAATCTCTGACAGTGTGACGCTTTGGTATGCTGTCAAATTGTGTTTCTGCAGATCACAGCTTTAAGCGCCCTGTTTATAGGTGTAAAAGATGTATTCAAAGCTGAACTTCAGGGCCAGTTCACTCCAGTATTGCACAGGAACACGGCACACATTCCTATGTGATTCCTGTGCGGTGCAATTTTGCAACCAATCCATTTGAATGGGCTGAAATTGCACCGGAACGCATTCTCTTGTTTTAACTGTAGTACCATGCAATTTGGTGACCGCAAATTCTCTGCATTTAGGGTGCTGTTAACATTACATTGGCCTCAGCAGCAGGTTGCAAAGGCAGTGCATTTTAAGCACTGTGTGTGAAAGGCGTGCACAACATGCTTTTCCACTACTGTACTCTGGTGTGAACCAATCCTCCAGTCTTTCATAGTTGTAAAGACTTTTCTCTCCTATATCTAAAGCTATTGTAAAGTGTCTCCCCTCCCCTATAAAATAAACAAGTTATGCTTGCCTGTTACTCTGTAGTGGATTTGCACAGAGCAGCCTAGATCCTCCTCTTCTCTGGTCCCTCTTCGGTACTCCTGGCCCCTCCCTCCCTGTTGAGGTCCCCCACAGCAAGTAGCTTGCTATGGGAGCACCTGAGCCGAGCTGCAGCTCAGTGTGTCCATTCAGACACAGAGCTGCGGTTCAGCGGGAGCCAATGGTGCCACTGCTGTGTCTGAGCCAATCTGGAGGGAGAGTCCCGGGCGGCCGAGACACTCGTTAACATCGCTGGACAGAGATGGGGCTCCGGTAAGTATTAGGGGGGCTGCTGCACACAGAAGGCTTTTTATCCTAATGCATAGAATTCATTAAGATAAAGAACCTTCTGACTTTACAACCACTTTAAATAGCTTTCTCCGATTTCACAGCACTGTGAACTGTGTAAAAGTATTCATTTTAAAACTGCAGCAAGTTGGATAAAGACCACCTTATTGTATGCTTAGAGGACCTGACAGCATCATCTAACTCTTTCCTCTCCAGTCTTGGTGTCCCTGGCCCACCCCTGTTTATGCTATGGATTTTAATTGAGTAGGATAAAGCCAAATTCTTGTGTGTTTTTTTTATTTTTATGTAGCCACATCAGAAAACCAATTTCTGTTTTTTATAGGGAATCCAAAATAATATTCTAGAACAGTGGTTCTCAACGTTCTAGTGGCGTGACCCCTTGATAACATTTCCCATGTTGTGGGGACCCCTAACAGTAAAATAATTTTTATAGAATGGGTTCCAAGACGTAATTTGCGCCCCTAACCCGCAGATATTTAGCGCTCCCTGAGTCCTTTTAATAGCAACTCTAATCACAGGTAGTGTCACTCACTGTGCCTATGGCTTCACTGTGTTTCCGACTTTGTGGTGTCTCATAGCAGTGACACCTATACCGAAATCGGGAGATAGGGTCACCTCCAGCCCCTCCCACTTCACTTTCCTCACCAGTCAGCTGACCTCTAGTCTCTGCCCCCCAGCCATGCCATGAACTGAATGGCGCCTCCGAAGAGGCGGCTGCGGGTTCCAGGAACAGCCCAGCTGGGTGGCCACAGGCTCCAGGGATAGCAAAAAGGCTGGGAGAGTGATGGAGTCTTCAGGAACAGACCAGGATTCGGTGACCCCTGGCAAATCCTCATTCGACCCCCAGGTTGAGAACCACTGTTCTAGAAGCTTCTGTCTTCAAAGCACACATCATTTTTAGGGTTTCAGTAAGACCCATAACCCCCCCCCCCTTCTGGAAATACGTATGCATTTTAATGAAAAATAAATGTGGTAAATACACCTGACTAATTGTTTGTTTTATACTGGGCTGATTCAGTGACCATTTTTATTGCTGTTTCAGGGTTCCCGATTGGATGATCAGCGTTGCGCCCCTCCTCCTCCACCAAAGAAAGGTCCAACCGTCCCAGATGAAGACTTCTTCAGTCTTATTCAACGTGCACAAGCCAAGCGTATGGATGAGCAGAGAGTGACACTGTCATCTTACCCTAAAAGACCTAATTCGAGTTAGGGGATGCTGCCATATGTGATCTTTTACATTCTCCTTTTCTGGACTAACAGATTAGCAGCCATATTGTGGTAACAGAGCTAAAAAGACGGGTTTTTCTTTCATAGTACTGTAATTTCTACCTGGTTTCTGTAAAGCAAGGCTACTTACATAGTTTTACTCCATTCCTGTGTGACAGGCACTTCCTGTATTATGATTGGTGCAGACCATTATTTATAATTTTATAATTAGAATGCATACGGCACTGCCATTTTATATGTTTGCCCTGTTTTGGGGGAAATGCACCTTTAGATCGTCAGTAGAAACGTGGCATTGATTGGTTTTTGGTTAGGGAGGCTTCCATTAATGGATACCATGAATAGTGTGGTGATTCACTACTGGGTTTGTTTTGTTTGTTTTTTTCACTTAAACAGCAAGTAGACCCTGATGGGTTTTACTTCCTCTTTATTTCCCTGCAAAGGTAAAGCATAATGGGTTACTATTCATCGATTAGTCGCCCATTATGTGTCGCTTACCTGAAAACGAAGCCTGCGATGTCCCCACTGGCGGAAGTGTCCATCTTCAGCCCTCTTCTTTCCCGGGCCACAAACTCCGGCTCTGTCACGCAACTCTGGACAGTCACGTCACTCCCGTGGTTGCGTATGGGAGCCGCCAGTCACAGCATGACCCCTTTAGAAACGGCAAGATCGTGCCCTTTCTAAAGTGCGCATGCGCTAAAGACATCGGCATAAGCACACCGGCATAAGCACCTACAGTTAAGCCTTAATATAGGCTTGCCCAGTGCCGATCCTGACCTCCCTGGGGCCCTAAGCAAAATGACATGGCACATTAAAAATGAGGAGGGGTGGGGGGCGCTGACGACAGTGACACGTCACATTAAAGAAAGTTGAGAAGCGGGGGGAGGGGGTGTTCTGCTGTCATAAATGACTCAGCCAGCGAGTTTAGAAGCGGGATGAGGGGGCAAAAATTACTTCTCACCAGGCGGGGTCTCTAGTAATTTGGGGGGCCCTTTGCAGCTTTGTGGGGCCCTAAGCGGCTTGCATAGTGAGCCTATAGGGAGGATCGGCCCTGGGCTTGCCTGTAGGTAAACGTGGTCGTATAGAGTTTACAACCACTTTAACAAACTGACATTTGTTTCTACAAATCTGATATTGATGGCGATGGAGTGAAAAAATCATTAACCTTACCCACACATTGGCTGTTTGAAGGAAACGCATGTGTATAGTCCTAGGTCAAAATATATCATTTCCTTAGGTACTCAGACTCGTGGGATTAAAACAACTGTAGTTTTAATTTAAATTTTAATTGTTTAGTTCCCCACATTTTAAACGCTGCCGGCTTGGTCTTATACTTACTTTCTGCTCTGATCCAATGATCTTTACTGTGCAGCCCTACTGCAAACCACACAGCATTTCATCTGAAAATGTGCACTCCATCTTGCACATGCATGCCGCGGCTCTATTCTTTCCTGTGGAAAAGGCATATTTTAAACTTGAGGCCGCCATGGGTACAGCTTTTTCCATTGGAATAAATAGGACTGCGGCACATGAAGCAGCCATTTTTGAAGG